>NW_025726335.1:1312419-1640524 GCF_021461395.2 Schistocerca americana
CCGATGCTTCATTTCAGGTTTTCTGTATCCCTTGGACCTTCTTATTGACGATGAAACACAGAAATTGCATCCGACTTTAATATAAAAGGCACAATGCCGACTTAAGTACAAGAGGACTGACACTCTATCATTCTATTATTTGAACCTATCCTGTGAGTCCAGTTTAATATTCGGATGCTTCACTACAGGTTTACTGTGTCCCTTGGACCTTCTTATTGACGATGAAACACAGAAATTGCATCCGAATTTAATAGAAAATGCACAATGCCGACTTAAGTACAAGAGGACCGACACACTAACTTTATATGATTTTAACCCCTCCTGTGAGTCCAGTTTTAGATTCCGATTCTTCACTTCAGGTTTACTGTATCCCTTGGGCCTTCTTATTGACGATGAAACACAGAAATTGCATCCGAATTAAATACAAAAGGTTAAATGCCGGCTTAAGTACAAGAGGTCTGACACTCTAACTTTCTGTGATTTGAACCTCTCCTGTGATTCCAGTTTTAGATTCCGATGCTTCACTTCAAGATTACTTTATCCCTTGGACCTTCTTATTGACGATGAAACACAGAAATTGCATCCGAATGTAATACAATAGGCACAATGCCGACTTAAGTACAAGAGGACTGACACTCTAACTTTCTATGATTTGAAATACTCCTGTTAGTCCCGTTTCAGATTCCGATGCTTCACGTCAGGTTTACTGTGTCCCTTGGTCCTTCTTATGAACGATGAAACACAGAAATTACATCCGAATTTAATACAAAAGGCACAATGCCAACTTAAGTACAAAAGGACTGACACTCTAACTTTCTATGATTTGAACCTCTCCTGTGAGTCTAGTTTTAGATTCCGATGCTTCACTTCAGGTTTACTGTATCCCTTGGACCTTCTTATTGACGATGAAGCCAAGAAATTGCATCCATTTTTAATACAAAAGGCACAATGCCGACTTAAGTACAAGAGGACTGACACTCTAACTTTCTCTGATTTGAACCTCTCCTGTGAGTCCAGTTTTTGTTGCCGAGGCTTCACTTCAGGTTTACTGTATCCATTGGACCATCTTATTAACGATGAAACACAGAAATTGCATCCGAATTTAATAGAAAATGCACAATGCCGACTTAAGTACAAGAGGACTGACACTCTAATTTTATATGATTTTAACCCCTCCTGTGAGTCCAATTTTAGATTCCGATTCTTCACTTCAGGTTTACTGTACCCCTTGGGCCTTCTTATTGACGATGAAACACAGAAATTGCATCCGAATTAAATACAAAAGTTAAATGCCGGCTTAAGTACAAGAGGTCTGACACTCTAACTTTCTATGATTTGAACCTCTCCTGTGATTCCAGTTTTAGATTCCGATGCTTTACTTCAAGATTACTGTATCCCTTGGACCTTCTTATTGACGATGAAACACAGAAATTGCATCCGAATTTAACACAAAAGGCACAATGCCGACTTAAGTACAAGAGGACTGACACTCTAACTTTCTCGGATTTGAACCTCTTGTGTGAGTCCAGTTTTAGAATCCGATGCTTCACTTCAGTTTTACTGTATCCCTTGGACTTTCTTATTGACGATGAAACACAGAAATTGCATCCGATTTTAATACAAAAGGCACAATGCCGACTTAAGTACAAGAGGACTGACACTCTAAATTTCTCTGATTTGAACCTCTCCTGTGAGTCCAGTTATAGATTCCGATGCTTCACTTCAGGTTTACTGTACCCCTTGGACCTTCTTATTGACGATGAAACACAGAAATTGCATCCGAAATTAAGACAAAAGGCACTATGCCGACTTAAGTACAAGAGGACTGACACTCTAACTTTCTATGATTTGAACCTCTCCTATGAGTCCAATATTAGATTCCGATGATTCACTTCAGGTTTACTGTATCACTTGGACTTTCTTATTGACGATGAAACACAGAAATTGCATCCGAAATTAATACAAAAGTCACAATGCCGACTTAAGTACAAGAGGACAGACACTCTATCTTTCTACGATTTGAACCACTCCTGTGAGGCCAGTTTTAGATTCCGATGCCTCACTTCAGGTTTACTGTATCCCTTGGACCTTTTTAGTCACGATGAAACACTGAAATTGCATCCGAATTTAATACAAAAGGCACTATGCCGACTTAAGTACAAGAGGACTGACACTCTAACTTTCTAAGATTTGAACCTCTCCTGTGAGTCCAGTTTTAGATTCCGATGCTTCACTTCAGATTGACTACATCCCTTGGACCTTCTTATTGACGATGAAACACAGAAATTGCGTCCGAATTTAATACAAAAGGCACAATGCCGACTTAAGTACAAGAGGACTGACACTCTAACTTTCTATGATTTGAACCTCTCCTGTGAGTCCAGTGTTAGATTCCGAGGCTTCACTTCAGGTTTACTGTATCCCTTGGACCTTCTTATTGACGATGAAACACAGAAAATGCATCCGAATTTAATACAAAAGGCACAATGCCGACTTAAGTACAAGAGGACTGACACTAATTTTCTTTCATTTGAACCTCTCCTGTGATTCCAGTTTTAGATTCCGATGCTTCATTTCAGGTTTTCTGTATCCCTTGGACCTTCTTATTGATGATGAAACACAGAAATTGCATCCGAATTTAATAGAAAATGCACAATGCCGACTTAAGTACAAGAGGACTGACACTCTAACTTTATATGATTTTAACCCCTCCTGTGAGTCCAATTTTAGATTCCGATTCTTCACTTCAGGTTTACTGTACCCCTTGGGCCTTCTTATTGACGATGAAACACAGAAATTGCATCCGAATTAAATACAAAAGTTAAATGCCGGCTTAAGTACAAGAGGTCTGACACTCTAACTTTCTATGATTTGAACCTCTCCTGTGATTCCAGTTTTAGATTCCGATGCTTTACTTCAAGATTACTGTATCCCTTGGACCTTCTTATTGACGATGAAACACAGAAATTGCATCCGAATTTAATACAAAAGGCACAATGCCGACTTAAGTACAAGAGGACTGACACTCTAACTTTCTCGGATTTGAACCTCTTGTGTGAGTCCAGTTTTAGAATCCGATGCTTCACTTCAGTTTTACTGTATCCCTTGGACTTTCTTATTGACGATGAAACACAGAAATTGCATCCGATTTTAATACAAAAGGCACAATGCCGACTTAAGTACAAGAGGACTGACACTCTAAATTTCTCTGATTTGAACCTCTCCTGTGAGTCCAGTTATAGATTCCGATGCTTCACTTCAGGTTTACTGTACCCCTTGGACCTTCTTATTGACGATGAAACACAGAAATTGCATCCGAAATTAAGACAAAAGGCACTATGCCGACTTAAGTACAAGAGGACTGACACTCTAACTTTCTATGATTTGATCCTCTCCTATGAGTCCAATATTAGATTCCGATGATTCACTTCAGGTTTACTGTATCACTTGGACTTTCTTATTGACGATGAAACACAGAAATTGCATCCGAAATTAATACAAAAGTCACAATGCCGACTTAAGTACAAGAGGACAGACACTCTATCTTTCTACGATTTGAACCACTCCTGTGAGGCCAGTTTTAGATTCCGATGCCTCACTTCAGGTTTACTGTATCCCTTGGACCTTTTTAGTCACGATGAAACACTGAAATTGCATCCGAATTTAATACAAAAGGCACTATGCCGACTTAAGTACAAGAGGACTGACACTCTAACTTTCTAAGATTTGAACCTCTCCTGTGAGTCCAGTTTTAGATTCCGATGCTTCACTTCAGATTGACTACATCCCTTGGACCTTCTTATTGACGATGAAACACAGAAATTGCGTCCGAATTTAATACAAAAGGCACAATGCCGACTTAAGTACAAGAGGACTGACACTCTAACTTTCTATGATTGGAACAACTCCTGCGACTCCCGTTTTAGATTCCAATGCTTCACTTCAGGTTTACTGTATCCCTTGGACCTTCTTATAAACGATGAAACACAGAAACTACATACGAATTTAATTCAAAAGGCACAATGCCGACTTAAGTACAAGAGGACAGACACTCTAACTTTCTATGATTTGAACCACTCCTGTGAGGCCATTTTAGTTTCCGTTGCTTCACTTCAGGTTTACTGTATCCCTTGGACCTTCTTATTGACGATGAAACACAGAAATTGCATCCGAATTTAATACAAAAGGCACAATGCCGACTTAAGTACAGGAGGACTGACTCTCTAACTTTCTATGATTTGAACCTCTCCTGTGAGTCCAGTTTCAGATTCTGATGCTTCACTTCAGGTTTACTGTATCCCTTGCACCTTCTTATTGACGACGAAACACAGAAATCGCATCCGAATTTAATACAAAATGCACAATGCCGACTTAAGTACAAGAGGATTGACACTCTAACTTTCAATGATTTGAACCTCTCCTGTGAGTCCAGTTTTAGATTCCGATGCTTCACTTCAGGTTTACTGTATCCCTTGGACCTTTTTATTCACGATGAAACACTGAAATTGCATCCGAATTTAATACAAAAGGCACAATGCCGACTTAAGTACAAGAGGACTGACACTCTAACTTACTATGATTTGAACCTCTCCTGTGAGTCCAGTTTTAGATTACAATGCTTCACTTCAGATTGACCGTATCCCTTGGACCTTCTTATTGACGATGAAACACAGAAATTGCGTGCGAATTTAATATAAAAGGCACAATGCCAACTTAAGTACAAGAGGACTGACACTCTAACTTTCTATGATATGAACCACTCCTGTGAGTCCCGTTTTAGATTCCGATGCTTCACTTCAGGTTTACTGTATCCCCTGGAACTTCTTATAAACGATGAAACACAGAAACAACATCCGAATTTAATAAAAAAGGCACAATGCCGACTTAAGTACAAATAGACTGCACTCTAACCTTCTTAGATATGAACCTCTCCTGTGAGTCCAGTTTTAGGTTCCGATGCTTCACTTCAGGTTTACTGTATCCCTTGGACCTTCTTATTGACGATGAAACACAGAAATTGCATCCGAATTTAATACAAAAGGCACAATGCCGACATAAGTACAAGAGCACTGACACTATAATTTTCTATGATTTGAACCTATCCTGAGAGTCCACGTTTAGATTCCGATGCTTCACTTCAGGTTTACTGTATCCCTTGGACCTTCTTATTGACGATGGAACACAGAAATTGCATCGGTATTTAATACAAAAGGCACAATGCCGGCCTAAGTACAAGAGGACTGACACTCTAACTTTCTATGATGTGAACCTCTCCTGTGAGCAAGTTTTAGATTCCGATGCTTCACTTCAGGTTTACTGTATCCCTTGGACCTTCTTTTTGACGATGAAACACAGAAATTGCATCCGAATTTAACACTAAAGGCACAATGCCGACTTAAGTACAAGAGCACTGACACTATAACTTTCTATGATTTGAACCTCTCCAGTGAGTCCAGTTTTAGATTCCGATGCTTCGCTTCAGGTTTACTGTATCCCTTGGACCTTCTTATTGACGAAGAAACACAGAAATTGCATCCGAATTTAATACAAAAGGCACAATACCGACTTAAGTAAAAGAGGACTGACACACTAACTTTCCCTGATTTGAACCTCTCCTGTGAGTCCAGGTTTAGATTCTGATGCTTCACTTCAGGTTTACTTTATCCCTTGGCCCTTCTTATTGACGATGAAGCACAGAAATTGCATTCGATGTTAATACAAAAGGCAAAATGCCGACTTAAATACAAGAGGACTGACACTCTAACTTTCTCTGATTTAAACCTCTCCTGTGAGTCCAGTTTTTGTTGCCGAGGCTTCACTTCAGGTTTACTGTTTCCCTTGGACCTTCTTATTGACGATGAAACACAGAAATTGCATCCGAATTAATACAAAAGGCACTATGCCGACTTAAGTACAAGAGGACCGACACTCTAACTTTCTATGATTTGAACCTCTCCTGTGAGTCCATTTTTAGATTCCGATGCTTCACTTCAGATTGACCGTATCCCTTGGACCTTCTTATTGACGATGAAACGCAGAAATTGCGTGCGAATTTAATACAAAAGGCACAATGCCGACTTAAGTACAAGAGGACTGACACTCTAACATTCTATGATTGGAACCACTCCTGTGACTCCCGTTTTAGATTCCGATGCTTCACTTCAGGTTTACTGTATCCCTTGGAACTTCTTATAAACGATGAAACACAGAAACTACATCCGAATTTAATACAAAAGGCACAATGCCGACTTAAGTACAAATAGACTGACACTCTAACTTTCTTAGATATGAACCTCTCCTGTGAGTCCAGTTTTTCATTCCGATGCTTCACTTCAGGTTTACCGTATCCCTTGGACCTTCTTATTGGCGATGAAACACAGAAACTGCATCCGAATTTAATACAAAAGTCACAATGCCGACTTAAGTACAAGAGAACTGACACTATAACTTTCTATGATTTGAACCTATCCTGTGAGTCCTGGTTTAGATTCCGATGCTTCACTTCAGGTTTACTGTATCCCTTGGACCTTCTTATTGACGATGGAACACAGAAATTGCATCGGAATTTAATACAAAAGGCACAATGCCGGCCTAAGTACAAGAGGACTGACACTCTAACTTTCTATGATGTGAACCTCTCCTGTGAGTCCAGTGTTAGATTCCGAGGCTTCACTTCAGGTTTACTGTTTCCCGTGGACCTTCTTATTGACGATGAAACACAGAAATTGCATCCGAAATTAATACAAAAGGCACTATGCCGACTTAAGTACAGGAGGACTGACACTCTAACTTTCTATGATTTGAACCTCTCCTGTGAGTCCAGTATTAGATTCCGATGCTTCACTTCAGGTTTACTGTATCACTTGGACCTTCTTATTGACGATGAAACACAGAAATTGCATCCGAAATTAATACAAAAGGCACAATGCGGACTTAAGTACAAGGGGACAGACACTCTAACTTTCTATGATTTGAACCACTCCTGTGAGGTCAGTTTTAGATTCCGATGCTTCACTTCAGGTTTACTGTATCCCTTGGACTTTCTTATTGACGATGAAACACAGAAATTGCATCCAAATTTAATACAAAAGGCACAATGCCGACATAAGTACAGGAGGACTGACACTCTAACTGTCAATGATTTGAACCTCTCCTGTGAGTCCAGTTTTAGATTCCGATGCTTCACTTCAGATTGACTGTATCCCTTGGACCTTCTTATTGACGATGAAACACAGACAATTGCGTCCGAATTTAATACAAAAGGCACAATGCCGACTTAAGAACAAGAGGACTGACACTCTAACTTTCTATGATTTGAACCTCTCCCGTGAGTCCAGTTTTAGATTCCGATGCTTCACTTCAGGTGTGCTGTATCCCTTGGACCTTCTTATTGACGAAGGAACACAGAAATTGCATCCGAATTTAATAAAAAAGGCACAATACCGACTTCAGTACAAGAGGACTGACACTCTAACTTTCTCTGATTTGAACCTCTCCTGTGAGTCCAGGTTTAGATTCTGATGCTTCACTTCAGGTTTACTGTATCCCTTGGACCTTCTACTTGACGATGAAGCACAGAAATTGCATCCGATTTTAATACAAAAGGCACAATGCCGACTTAAATACAAGAGGACTGACACTCTAACTTTCTATGATGTGAACCTCTCCTGTGAGTCCAGTGTTATATTCAGAGGCTTCACTTATGGTTTACTGTTTCACTTCGACCTTCTTATTGACGATGAAACACAGAAATTGCATTCGAATTTAATACAAAAGGCACAATGCCGACTTAAGTACAAGAGGACTGACACTCTAACTTCCTATGATTTGAACCACTCCGGTGAGTCCCGTTTTAGATTCCGATGCTTCACTTCAGGTTTACTGTATCCCTTGGACCTGCTTATAAACGGTGAAACACAGAAATTACATCCGAATTTAGTACAAAAGGCACAATGCCGACTTAAGTACAAGAGGACTGACACTCTATCATTCTATGATTTGAACCTTTCATGTGGGTCCAGTTGTAGATTCCGATGCTTCACTTCAGGTTTACTGTATCCCTTGGACCTTCTAATTGACGATGAAACACAGAAATTGCATCCTAATTTAATACAAAAGGCACAATGCCGACTTAAGTACAAGAGGACTGACACTCTAACTTTCTATGATTTAAACCTCTCCTGTGAGTCCAGTTTTAGATTCCGATGCTTCACTTCAGGTTTACTGTATCAATTGGACCTTCTTATTGACGATGAAACACAGAAATTGCATCCGAATTTAATACAAAAGGCACAATGCCGGCTTAAGTACAAGAGGACTGACACTCTAACTTTCTATGATTTGAACCCCTCCTGTGAGTCCAGTTTTAGATTGCGATGCTTCACTTCGGTTTACTGTATCCCTTCGACTTTCTTATTGACGATGAAACACTGAAATTGCATCCGAATTTAATACGAAAGGCACAATGCCGACTTAAGTACAAGTGGACTGACACTCTAACTTTCTATGATTTGAACCTCTCCTGTGAGTCCAGTTTTAGATTCCGATGCTTCACTTCAGGTTTACAGTATCCCTTGGACCTTCTTATAGACGATGATACACAGAAATTGCATACGAATTTAATTCAAAAGGCACAATGCCGACTTAAGTACAAGAGGACTGACACATTTCATTCTCTGATTTGAACCTCTCCTGTGAGTCCAGTTTTTGTTGCCGAGGCTTCACTTCAGGTTTACTGTATCCATTGGACCTTCTTATTGACGATGAAACACAGAAATTGCATCCTAAATTAATACAAAAGGCACAATGCCGACTTAAGTACAAGAGGACAGACACTCTAACTTTCTATGATTTGAACCACTCCTGTGAGGTCAGTTTTAGATTCCGATGCTTCACTTCAGGTTTACTGTATCCCTTGGACCTTCTTATTGACGATAAAAAACAGAAATTGCATCCGAATTTAATACAAAAGGCACAATGCCGGCTTAAGTACAAGAGGACTGACACTCTAACTTTCTATGATTTGAACCTCTCCTTTAAGTCCAGTGTTAGATTCCGAGGCGTCACTTCAGGATTACTGTATCCCTTGGACCTTCTTATTGACGATGAAACACAGAAATTGCATCCGAATTTAATACAAAAGGCACAATGCCGACTTAAGTACAAGAGGACTGACACTCTAACTTTCTATGATGTGAAAATCTCATGTGAGTCCAGTGTTAGATTCCGAGGCTTCACTTCAGGTTTACTGCATCCCTTGGACCTGCTTATAAACAATGAAACACAGAAATTACATCAGAATTTAATACAAAAAGCACAATGCCAACTTAAGTACAAGGGGACTGACACTCTAACTTTTTATGATTTGAACCTTTCCTGTGGGTCCAGTTGTAGATTCCGATGCTTCACTTCAGGTTTACTGTATCCCTTGGACGTTCTTATTGACGATGAAACACAGAAATGGCATCCTAATTTAATACAAAAGGCACAATGCCGACTTAAGTACAAGAGGACTGACACTCTAACTTTCTATGATTTGAACCTCTCCTGTGAGTCCAGTTGTAGATTCCGATGCTTCACTTCAGGTTTACTGTATCACTTGGACCTTTTAATTGAAGAAGAAACACAGAAATTGCATCCGAATTTAATACAAAAGGCACAATGCCGGCTTAAGTACAAGAGGACTGACACTATAAGTTTCTATGATTTGAACCTCTACTGTAAGTCCAGTGTTAGATTCCGAGGCTTCACTTCAGGTTTACTGTATCCCGTGGACCTTGTTATTGACGATGAAACACAGAAATTGCATCCGAATTTAATACAAAAGGCACAATGCCGACTTAAGTACAAGAGGACTGACACTCTAACTTTCTATGATGTGAACCTCTCATGTGAGTCCAGTGTTAGATTCCGAGGCTTCACTTCAGGTTTACTGTATCCCTTGGACCTTCTTATTTACGATGAAACACAGAAATTGCATCCGAATTTAATACAAAAGGCACAATGCCGACTTAAGTACAAGAGGACTGACACTCTATCATTCTATGATTTGAACCTTTCCTGTGGGTCCAGTTGTAGATTCCGATGCTTCACTTCAGGTTTACTGTATCCCTTGGACCTTCTAATTGACGATGAAACACAGAAATTGCATCCTAATTAAATACAAAAGTCACAATGCCGACTTAAGTACAAGAGGACTGACACTCTAACTTTCTTTGAATTGAACCTCTCCTGTGAGTCCAGTTTTAGATTCCGATGCTTCACTTCAGGTTTACTACATCCCTTGCACCTTCTTACTGACGATGAAACACAGAAATTGCATCCGAATTTAATACAAAAGGCACAATGCCGGCTTAAGTACAAGAGGACTGACACTCTAACTTTCTATGATTTGAACCTCTCCTGTGAGTCCAGTTTTAGATTCCGATGCTTCACTTCAGGTTTACTGTATCCCTGCGACTTTCTTATTGACGATAAAACACTGACATTGCATCCGAATTTAATACAAAAGGCACAATGCCGACTTAAGTACAAGTGGACTGACACTCTAACTTTCTATGATTTGAACCGCTCCTGTGAGTCCAGTTTTAGATTCCGATGCTTCACTTCAGGTTTACTGTATCCCTTGGACCTTCTTATTGACGATGATACACAGAAATTGCATCCGAATTTAATTCAAAAGGCATAATGCCGACTTAAGTACAAGAGGACTGACACATTACTTTCTCTGATTTGAACCTCTCCTGTGAGTCCAGTTTTTGTTGCCGAGGCTTCACTTCAGGTTTACTGTATCCATTGGACCTTCTTATTGACGATGAAACACAGAAATTGCATCCGAATTTAATACAAAAGGCACATTGCCGACTTAAGTACAAGAGGACTGACACTCTAACTGTCTATGATTTGAACCTCTCCTGTGGGCCCAGTTTTAGATTCCGATGCTTCACTTCAGGTTTACTGTATCCCTTGGACCTTCTTATTGACGATAAAAAACAGAAATTGCATCCGAATTTAATACAAAAGGCACAATGCCGACTTAAGTACAAGAGGACTGACACTCTAACTTTCTATGATGTGAACCTCTCATGTTAGTCCAGTGTTAGATTCCGAGGCTTCACTACAGGTTTACTGTATCCCTTGGACCTTCTTATTGACGATGAAACACAGAAATTGCATCCGAATTTAATACAAAAGGCACAATGCCGACTTAAGTGCAAGAGGACTGACACTCTAATTTTCTATGATTTGAACCACTCCTGTGAGTCCCGTTTTAGAATCCGATGCTTCACTTCAGGTTTACTGTATCCCTTCGACTTTCTTATTGACGATGAAACACAGAAATTGCATTCGATTTTAATACAAAAGGCACAATGCCGACTTAAATACAAGAGGACTGACGCCCTAACATTCTATGATTTGAACCTCTCCTGTGAGTCCAGTGTTAGATTCCGAGGCTTCACTTCCGGTTTACTGTATCACTCGGACCTTGTGATTGACGATGAAACACAGAAATTGCATCCGAATTTAATACAAAAGGCACAATGCCGACTTAAGTACAAGAGGACTGACACACTAACTTTCTCTGATTTGAACCTCTCCTGTGAGTCCAGTTTTAGAATCCGATGCTTCACTTCAGGTTTACTGTATCCCTTGGACCTACGTATTGACGATGAAGCACAGAAATTGCATCCGATTTTAATACAAAAGGCACAAAGACGACTTAAGTACAAGAGGACAGACACTCTAACTTTCTATGATTTGAACCTCTCCTGTGAGTCCAGTTTTTGTTGCTGAGGCTTCACTTCAGGTTTGCTGTATCCCTTGTACATTCTTATTGACGATGAGACACAGAAATTGCATCCGAATATAATACAAAAGGCACAATGCCGACTTAAGTACAAGAGGACTGACACTCTTACTTTCTATGATGTGAACCTCTCCTGTGAGTCCAGTGTTAGATTCCGAGGCTTCACTTCAGGTTTACTGTATCCCTTGTACCTTCTTATTGACGATGAAACACAGAAATTGCATCCGAATTTAATACAAAAGGCACAATGCCGACTTAAGTACAAGAGGGCTGACACTCTAAGTTTCTATGATTTGAACTACTCCTGTGAGTCCCGTTTTAGATTCCGATGCTTCACTTCAGGTTTACTGTATCCCTTGGACCTGCTTATAGACGATGAAACACAGAAATTACATCCGAATTTAATACAAAAGACACAATGCCGACTTAAGTACAAGAGGACTGACACTCTAACTTTCTCTGATTTGAACCTCTCCTGTGAGTCCAGTTTTTGTTGCCGAGGCTTCACTTCAGGTTTACTGTATCCATTGGACCATCTTATTGACGATGAAACACAAATATTAAATCCGAAATTAATACAAAAGGCACAATGCCGACTTAAGTACAAGAACACAGACACTCTATCTTTCAATGAGTTGAACCACTACTGTAAGGCCAGTTTTAGATTCCGATGCTTCACTTCAGGTTTACTGTATCCCTTGGACCTCCTTATTGACGATGATACACAGAAATTGCATCCGAATTTAATTCAAAAGGCACAATGCCGACTTAAATACAAGAGGACTGACACATTACTTTCTCTGATTTGAACCTCTCCTGTGAGTCCAGTTTTTGTTGCCGAGGCTTCACTTCAGGTTTACGGTATCCATTAGACCTTCTTATTGACGACGAAACACAGAAATTGCATCCGAAATTAATACAAAAGGCACAATGCCGACTTAAGTACAAGAGGACAGACACTCTATCTATCAATGAGTACAACCACTCCTGTAAGGCCAGTTTTAGATTCCGATGCTTCACTTCAGGTTTACTGTATCCCTTCGACTTTCTTATTGACGATGAAAAACTGAAATTGAATCCGAATTTAATACAAAAGGCACAATGCCGATTAAGTACAAGTGGACAGACACTCTAACTTTCTATGATTTGAACCTCTCCTGTGAGTCCAGTTTTAGATTCCGATGCTTCACTTCAGGTTTACTGTATCCCTTGGACCTTCTTATTGACGATGATACACAGAAATTGCATCCGAATTTAATTCAAAAGGCACAGTGCCGACTTAAAAACAAGAGGACTGACACATTACTTTCTCTGATTTTAACCTCTATTGTGAGTCCAGTTTTAGATTCCGATGCTTCACTTCAGGTTTACTATATCCCTTGCACCTTCTTATTGACGATGAAACACAGAAATTGCATCCGAATATAATACAAAAGGCACAATGCCGGCTTAAGTACAAGAGGACTGACACTCTAACTTTCTAAGATTTGAACCTCTCCTGTGAGTCCAGTTTTAGATTCCGATGCTTCACTTCAGGTTTACTGTATCACTTCGACTTTCTTATTGACGATGAAACACTGAAATTGCATCCGAATTTAATACAAAAGGCACAATGCCGACTTAAGTACAAGTGGACTGACACTCTAACTTTATATGATTTGAACCGCTCCTGTGAGTCCAGTTTTAGATTCCGATGCTTCACTTCAGGTTTACTGTATCCCTTTGACCTTCTTATTGACATTGATACACAGAAATTGCATCCGAATTTAATTCAAAACGCACAATGCCGACTTAAGTACAAGAGGACTGACACATTACTTTCTCTGATTTCAACCTCTCCTGTGAGTCCAGTTTTTGTTGCCGAGACTTCTCTTCAGGTTTACTGAATCCATTGGACCTTCTTATTGACGATGAAACACAGAAATTGCATCCGAAGTTAATACAAAAGGCACAATGCGGACTTAAGTACAAGAGGACAGACACTCTAACTTTCTATGATTTGCACCACTCCTGCGAGGTCAGTTTTAGATTCCGATGCTTCACTTCAGGTTTACTGTATCCGTTGGACCTTCTTATTGACGATGAAACACAGAAATTGCATCCGAATTCAATACAAAAGGCTCATTGCCGACTTAAGTACAAGACTACTGACACTCTAACTTTCTATGATTTGAACCTCTCCTGTGGGCCCAGTTTTAGATTCCGATGCTTCACTTCAGGTTTACTGTATCCCTTGGACCTTCGTATTGACGATAAAAAACATAAATTGCATCCGAATTTAATACAAAAAGCACAATGCCGACTTAAGTACAAGAGGACTGACACTCTAATTTTCTATGATGTGAACCTCTCATGTGAGTCCAGTGTTAGATTCCGAGGCTTCACTACAGGTTTACTGTATCCCTTGGACCTTCTTATTGACGATGAAACACAGAAATTGCATCCGAATTTAATACAAAAGGCACATTGCCGACTTAAGTACAAGAGAACTGACACTCTAATTTTCTATGATTTGAACCACTCCTGTGAGTCCCGTTTTAGATTCCGATGCTTCACTTCTGGTTTACTGTATCCCTTCGACTTTATTATTGACGATGAAACACAGAAATTGCATTCGATTTTAATACAAAAGGCACAATGCCGACTTAAATACAAGAGGACTGACGCCCTAACATTTTATGATTTGATCTCTCCTGTGAGTCCAGTGTTAGATTCCGAGGCTTCACTTCCGGTTTACTGTATCACTCGGACCTTCTGATTGACGATGAAACACAGAAATTGCATCCGAATTTAATACAAAAGGCACAATGCCGACTTAAGTACAAGAGGACTGACACACTAACTTTCTCTGATTTGAACCTCTCCTGTGAGTCCAGTTTTAGATTCCGATGCTTCACTTCAGGTTTACTGTATCCCTTGGACCTTCTTATTGACGATGAAGCACAGAAATTGCATCCGATTTTAATACAAAAGGCACAAAGCCGACTTAAGTACAAGAGGACTGACACTCTAACTTTCTATGATTTGAACCTCTCCTGTGAGCCCAGTTTTTGTTGCTGAGGCTTCACTTCAGGTTTACTGTATCCCTTGGACCTTCTTATTGACGATGAAACACAGAAATTGCATCCGAATTTAATACAAAAGGCACAATGCCGACTTAAGTACAAGAGGACTGACACACTAAGTTTCTATGATTTGAACCACTCCTGTGAGTCCCGTTTTAGATTCCGATGCTTCACTTCAGGTTTACTGTATCCCTTGGACCTGCTTATAAACGATGAAACACAGAAATTACATCCGAATTTAATACAAAAGACACAATGCCGACTTAAGTAAAAGAGGACTGACACTCTAACTTTCTATGATTTGAACCTTTCCTGTGGGTCCAGTTGTAGATTCCGATGCTTCACTTCAGGTTTACTGTATCCCTTGGACCTTCTTATTGACGATGAAGCCGAGAAATTGGATCCGATTTTAATACAAAAGGCACAATGCCGACCTAACTTTCTCTGATTTGAACCTCTCCTGTGAGTCCAGTTTTTGTTGCCGAGGCTTCACTTCAGGTTTACTGTATCCATTGGACCTTCTTATTGACGATGAAACACAGAAATTGCATCTGAAATTAATACAAAAGGCACAATGCCGACTTAAGTACAAGAGGACAGACACTCTAACTTTCTATGATTTGAACCACTCCTGTGAGGTCAGTTTTAGATTCCGATGCTTCACTTCAGGTTTACTGTATCCCTTGGACCTTGTTATTGACGATGAAACACAGAAATTGCATCCGAATTTAATACAAAATGCACATTGCCGACTTAAGTACAAGAGGACCGACACTCTAACTTTCTATGGTTTGAACCCCTCCTGTGAGCCCAGTTTTAGATTCCGATGCTTCACTTCAGGTTTACTGTATCCCTTGGACCTTCTTATTGACGATAAAACACAGAAATTGCATCCGAATTTAATACAAAAGGCTCAATGCCGGCTTAAGTACAAGAGGACTGACACTCTAATTTTCTATGATTTGAACCTCTCCTGTAAGTCCAGTGTTAGATTCCGAGGCTTCACTTCAGGTTTACTGTATCCCTTGGACCTTCTTATTGACGATGAAACACAGATATTGCATCCGAATTTAATACTAAAGGCACAATGCCGACTTAAGTACAAGAGGACTGACACTCTAACTTACTTTGATGTGAACCTCTAATGTGAGTCCAGTGTTACATTCCGAGGCTTCACTTCAGGTTTACTGTATCCCTTGGACCTTCTTATTGACGATGAAACACAGAAATTGCATCCGAATTTAATACAAAAGGCACAATGCCGACTTAAGTACAAGAGGACTGACACTCTAATTTTCTATGATTTGAACCACTCCTGTGAGTCCCGTTTTAGATTCCGATGCTTCACTTCAGGTTTACTGTATCCCTTGGACCTGCTTATAAACAATGAAACACAGAAATTACATTAGAATTTAATACAAAAAGCACAATGCCAACTAAAGTACAAGGGGACTGACACTCTAACTTTCTATGATTTGAACCTTTCCTGTGGGTCCAGTTGTAGATTCCGATGTTTCACTTCAGGTTTACTGTATCCCTTGGACCTTCTTATTGACGATGAAACACAGAAATTGCATCCGAAATTAATACAAAAGGCACAATGCCGACTTAAGTACAAGGGGACTGAC
Source organism: Schistocerca americana (assembly GCF_021461395.2). Taxonomy (NCBI): domain Eukaryota; kingdom Metazoa; phylum Arthropoda; class Insecta; order Orthoptera; family Acrididae; genus Schistocerca; species Schistocerca americana. The sequence goes on from NW_025726335.1 coordinate 1,328,919, forward strand.
ACTCTAACTTTCTCTGATTTGAACCTCTATTGTGAATCCAGTTTTAAATTCCGATGCTTCACTTCAGGTTTACTGTATCCCTTGGACTTTCTTATTGAAGATGAAACACAGAAATTGCATCCGATTTTAATACAAAAGGCACAATGATGACATAAGTACAAGAGGACTGACACTCTAACTTTCTATGATTTGAACCTCTCCTGTGAGTCCAGTGTTTGATTCCGAGGCTTCACTTCAGGTTTACTGTATCCCTTGGACCTTTTTATTGACGATCAGACACAGATATTGCATCCGAATATAATACAAAAGGCACAATGCCGACTTAAGTACAAAAGGACTGACACTCTAACTTTCTATGATGTGAACCTCTCCTGTGAGTCCAGTGTTAGATTCCGAGGCTTCACTTCAGGTTCACTGTATCCCTTGGACCTTCTTATTGACGATGAAACACAGAAATTGCATTCGAATTTAATACAATAGGCACAATGCCAACTTAAGTACAAGAGGACTGACACTCTAAGTTTCTATGATTTGAACCATTCCTGTGAGTCCTGTTTTAGATTCCGATGCTTCACTTCAGGTTTACTGTATCCCTTGGACCTGCTTATAAACGATGAAACACAGAAATTACATTCGAATTGATTACAAAAGTCACAAGGCCGACTTAAGTACAAGAGGACTCACACTCTAACTTTCTATGATTTGAACCGTTCCTGTGGGTCCAGTTGTAGATTCCAATGCTTCACTTCAGGTTTACTGTATCCCCTGGACCTTCTTATTGACGATGAAACACAGAAATTGAATCCGAATTTAATACAAAAGGCACAATGCCGACTTAAGTACAAGAGGACTGACACTCTAACTTTCTATGATGTGAACCTCTCCTGTGAGTCCAGTGTTAGATTCCGAGGCTTCACTTCAGGTTTACTGTATCCCTTGGACCTTCTTATTGACGATGAAACACAGAAATTGCATCCGAATTTAATACAAATGGCACAATGCCGACTTAAGTACAAGACTACTGACACTCTAAGTTTCTATGATTTGAACCACTCCTGTGAGTCCCATTTTAGATTCCGATGCTTCACTTCAGGTTTACTGTATCCCTTCGACTTTATTATTGACGATGAAACACAGAAATTGCATTCGATTTTAATACAAAAGGCACAATGCCGACTTAAATACAAGAGGACTGACGCCCTAACATTCTATGATTTGACCTCTCCTGTGAGTCCAGTGTTTGATTCCGAGGCTTCACTTCCGGTTTACTGTATCACTCGGACCTTCTGATTGACGATGAAACACAGAAATTGCATCCTAATTTAATACAAAAGGCACAATGCCGACTTAAGTACAAGAGGACTGACACTCTAACTTTCTTTGATTTGAACCTCTCCTGTGAGTCCAGTTTTAGATTCCGATGCTTCACTTCAGGTTTACTATATCCCTTGCACCTTCTTATTGACGATGAAACACAGAAATTGCATCCGAATATAATACAAAAGGCACAATGCCGGCCTAAGTACAAGTGGACTGACACTCTAACTTTCTAAGATTTGAACCTCTCCTGTGAGTCCAATTTTAGATTCCGATGCTTCACTTCAGGTTTACTGTATCACTTCGACTTTCTTATTGACGATGAAACACTGAAATTGCATCCGAATTTAATACAAAAGGCACAATGCCGACTTAAGTACAAGTGGACTGACACTCTAACTTTATATGATTTGAACCGCTCCTGTGAGTCCAGTTTTAGATTCCGATGCTTCACTTCAGGTTTACTGTATCCCTTGGACCTTCTTATTGACGATGAAACACAGAAATTGCATTAGAATATAATACAAAATGCACATTGCCGACTTAAGTACAAGAGGACTGACACATTACTTTCTCTGATTTGAACCTCTCCTGTGAGTCCAGTTTTTGTTGCCGAGGCTTCACTTCAGGTTTACTGTATCCATTGGACCTTCTTATTGACGATGAAACACAGAAATTGCATCTGAAATTAATACAAAAGGCACAATGCCGACTTAAGTACAAGAGTACAGACACTCTAACTTTCTATGATTTGAACCACTCCTGTGAGGTCAGTTTTAGATTCCGATGCTTCACTTCAGGTTTACTGTATCCCTTGGACCTTCTTATTGACGATGAAACACAGAAATTGCATCCGAATATAATACAAAATGCACATTGCCGACTTAAGTACAAGAGGACCGACACTCTAACTTTCTATGGTTTGAACCCCTCCTGTGAGCCCAGTTTTAGATTCCGATGCTTCACTTCAGGTTTACTGTATCCCTTGGACCTTCTTATTGACGATAAAACACAGAAATTGCATCCGAATTTAATACAAAAGGCACAATGCCGGCTTAAGTACAAGAGGACTGACACTCTAATTTCCTATGATTTGAACCTCTCCTGTAAGTCCAGTGTTAGATTCCGAGGCTTCACTTCAGGTTTACTGTATCCCTTGGACCTTCTTATTGACGATGAAACACAGATATTGCATCCGAATTTAATACAAAAGGCACAATGCCGACTTAAGTACAAGAGGACTGACACTCTAACTTACTTTGATGTGAACCTCTCATGTGAGTCCAGTGTTAGATTCCGAGGCTTCACTTCAGGTTTACTGTATCCCTTGGACCTTCTTATTGACGATGAAACACAGAAATTGCATCCGAATTTAATACAAAAGGCACAATGCCGACTTAAGTACAAGAGGACTGACACTCTAATTTTCTATGATTTGAACCACTCCTGTGAGTCCCGTTTTAGATTCCGATGCTTCACTTCAGGTTTACTGTATCCCTTGGACCTTCTTATTGACGATGAAGCACAGAATTTGCATCCGATTTTAATACAAAAGGCACAATGCCGACTTAAGTACAAGAGGCTTGACACTCTAACTTTCTATGATTTGAACCTCTCCTGTGAGTCCAGTTTTTGTTGATGAGGCTTCACTTCAGGTTTACTGTATCGCTTGGACCTTCTTATTGACGATGAAACACAGAAATTGCATCCGAAATTAATAGAAAAAGCACAATGCCGACTTATGTACAAGAGGACTGACACTCTAACTTTCTCTGATTTGAACCTCTATTGTGAATCCAGTTTTAAATTCCGATGCTTCACTTCAGGTTTACTGTATCCCTTGGACCTTCTTATTGACGATGAAACACAGAAATTGCATCCGAATTTAATACAAATGGCACAATGCCGACTTAAGTACAAGAGGACTGACGCTCTAAGTTTATATGATTTGAACCACTCCAGTGAGTCCCATTTTAGATTCCGATGCTTCACTTCAGGTTTACTGTATCCCTTGGACTTTATTATTGACGATGAAACACAGAAATTGCATTCGATTTTAATACAAAAGGCACAATGCCGACTTAAATACAAGAGGACTGACGCCCTAACATTCTATGATTTGACCTCTCCTGTGAGTCCAGTGTTAGATTCCGAGGCTTCACGTCCGGTTTACTGTATCACTCGGACCTTCTGATTGACGATGAAACACAGAAATTGCATCCTAATTTAATACAAAAGGCACAATGCCGACTTAAGTACAAGAGGACTGACACTCTAACTTTCTTTGATTTGAACCTCTCCTGTGAGTCCAGTTTTAGATTCCGATGCTTCACTTCAGGTTTACTATATCCCTTGCACCTTCTTATTGACGATGAAACACAGAAATTGCATCCGAATATAATACAAAACGCACAATGCCGGCCTAAGTACAAGAGGACTGACACTCTAACTTTCTAAGATTTGAACCTCTCCTGTGAGTCCAATTTTAGATTCCGATGCTTCACTTCAGGTATACTGTATCACTTCGACTTTCTTATTGACGATGAAACACTGAAATTGCATCCGAATTTAATACAAAAGGCACAATGCCGACTTAAGTACAAGTGGACTGACACTCTAACTTTATATGATTTGAACAGCTCCTGTGAGTCCAGTTTTAGATTCCGATGCTTCACTTCTGGTTTACTGTATCCCTTGGACCTTCTTATTGACGATGATACACAGAAATTGCATCCGAATTTAATTCAAAACGCACAATGCCGACTTAAGTACAAGAGGACTGACACATTACTTTCTCTGATTTGAACCTCTCCTGTGAGTCCAGTTTTTGTTGCCGAGACTTCACTTCAGGTTTACCGAATCCATTGGACCTTCTTATTGACGATGAAACACAGAAATTGCATCCGAAGTTAATACAAAAGGCACAATGCGGACTTAAGTACAAGAGGACAGACACTCTAACTTTCTATGATTTGAACCACTCCTGCGAGGTCAGTTTTAGATTCCGATGCTTCACTTCAGGTTTACTGTATCCGTTGGAACTTCTTATTGACGATGAAACACAGAAATTGCATCCGAATTTAATACAAAAGGCACATTGCCGACTTAAGTACAAGAGGACTGACACTCTAACTTTCTATGATTTGAACCTCTCCTGTGGGCCCAGTTTTAGATTCCGATGCTTCACTTCAGGTTTACTGTATCCCTTGGACCTTCGTATTGACGATAAAAAACAGAAATTGCATCCGAATTTAATACAAAAAGCACAATGCCGACTTAAGTACAAGAGGACTGACACTCTAATTTTCTATGATGTGAACCTCTCATGTGAGTCCAGTGTTAGATTCCGAGGCTTCACTACAGGTTTACTGTATCCCTTGGACCTTCTTATTGACGATGAAACACAGAAATTGCATCCGAATTTAATACAAAAGGCACAATGCCGACTTAAGTACAAGAGAACTGACACTCTAATTTTCTATGATTTGAACAACTCCTGTGAGTCCCGTTTTAGATTCCGATGCTTCACTTCAGGTTTACTGTATCCCTTCGACTTTATTATTGACGATGAAACACAGAAATTGCATTCGATTTTAATACAAAAGGCACAATGCCGACTTAAATACAAGAGGACTGACGCCCTAACATTCTATGATTTGACCTCTCCTGTGAGTCCAGTGTTAGATTCCGAGGCTTCACTTCCGGTTTACTGTATCACTCGGACCTTCTGATTGACGATGAAACACAGAAATTGCATCCGAATTTAATACAAAAGGCACAATGCCGACTTAAGTACAAGAGGACAGACACACTAACTTTCTCTGACTTGAACCTCTCCTGTGAGCCCAGTTTTAGATTCCGATGCTTCTTTCAGGTTTACTGTATCCCTTGGACCTTCTTATTGACGATGAAACACAGAAATTGCATCCGATTTTAATACAAAGGGCACAAAGCCGACTTAAGTACAAGAGGACTGACACTCTAACTTTCTATGATTTGAATCTCTCCTGTGAGTCTAGTTTTTGTTGCTGAGGCTTCACTTCAGGTTTACTGTATCCCTTGGACCTTCTTATTGACGATGAAACACAGAAATTGCATCCGAATTTAATACAAAAGGCACAATGCCGACTTAAGTACAAGAGGACTGACACACTAAGTTTCTATGATTTGAACCACTCCTTTGAGTCCCGTTTTAGATTCCGATGCTTCACTTCAGGTTTACTGTATCCCTTGGACCTGCTTATAAACGATGAAACACAGAAATTACATCCGAATTTAATACAAAAGACCCAATGCCGACTTAAGTAAAAGAGGACTGACACTCTAACTTTCTATGATTTGAACCTTTCCTGTGGGTCCAGTTGTAGATTCCGATGCTTCACTTCAGGTTTACTGTATCCCTTGGACCTTCTTATTGACGATGAAGCCCAGAAATTGCATCCGATTTTAATACAAAAGGCACAATGCCGACTTAAGTACAAGAGGACTGACACTCTAACTTTCTCTGATTTGAACCTCTCCTGTGAGTCCAGTTCTTGTTGCCGAGGCTTCACTTCAGGTTTACTGTATCCATAGCACCATCTTATTGACGATGAAACACAAATATTACATCCGAAATTAATACAAAGGGCACAATGCCGACTTAAGTACAAGAGGACAGACACTCTATCTTTTAATGAATTGAACCACTCCTGTAAGGCCTGTTTTAGATTCCGATGCTTCACTTCCGGTTTACTGTATCCCTTGGACCTTCTTATTGACGATAATACACAGAAATTGCATCCGAATTTAATTCAAAAGGCACAATGCCGACTTAAGTACAAGAGGACTGACACATTACTTTCTCTGATTTGAACCTCTCGTGTGAGTCCAGTTTTTGTTGCCGAGGCTTCACTTCAGGTTTACTGTATCCATTGGACCTTCTTATTGACGATGAAACACAGATATTGCATCTGAAATTAATACAAAAGGCACAATGCCGACTTAAGTACAAGAGGACAGACACTCTAACTTTCTATGATTTGAACCACTCCTGTGAGGTCAGTTTTAGATTCCGATGCTTCACTTCAGGTTTACTGTATCCCTTGGACCTTCTTATTGACGATGAAACACAGAAATTGCATCCGAATTTAATACAAAATGCACATTGCCGACTTAAGTACAAGAGGACCGACACTCTAACTTTCTATGGTTTGAACCCCTCCTGTGAGCCCAGTTTTAGATTCCGATGCTTCACTTCAGGTTTAGTGTATACCTTGGACCTTCTTATTGAGGATAAAACACAGAAATTGCATCCGAATTTAATACAAAAGGCACAATGCCGGCTTAAGTACAAGAGGACTGACACTCTAATTTTCTATGATTTGAACCTCTCCTGTAAGTACAGTGTTAGATTCCGAGGCTTCACTTCAGGTTTACTGTATCCCTTGGACCTTCTTATTGACGATGAAACACAGATATTGCATCCGAATTTAATACAAAAGGCACAATGCCGACTTAAGTACAAGAGGACTGACACTCTAACTTACTTTGATGTGAACCTCTCATGTGAGTCCAGTGTTAGATTCCGAGGCTTCACTTCAGGTTTACTGTATCCCTTGGACCTTCTTATTGACGATGAAACACAGAAATTGCATCCGAATTTAATACAAAAGGCACAATGCCGACTTAAGTACAAGAGGACTGACACTCTAATTTTCTATGGTTTGAACCACTCCTGTGAGTCCCGTTTTAGATTCCGATGCTTCACTTCAGGTTTACTGTATCCCTTGGACCTTCTTATTGACGATGAAGCACAGAATTTGCATCCGATTTTAATACAAAAGGCACAATGCCGACTTAAGTACAAGAGGCTTGACACTCTAACTTTCTATGATTTAAACCTCTCCTGTGAGTCCAGTTTTTGTTGCTGAGGCTTCACTTCAGATTTACTGTATCGCTTGGACCTTCTTATTGACGATGAAACACAGAAATTGCATCCGAAATTAATAGAAAAGGCACAATGCCGACTTATGTACAAGAGGACTGACACTCTAACTTTCTCTGATTTGAACCTCTATTGTGAATCCAGTTTTAAATTCCGATGCTTCACTTCAGGTTTACTGTATCCCTTGGACTTTCTTATTGAAGATGAAACACAGAAGTTGCATCCGATTTTAATACAAAAGGCACAATGATGACTTAAGTACAAGAGGACTGACACTCTAACTTTCTATGATTTGAACCTCTCCTGTGAGTCCAGTGTTAGATTCCGAGGCTTCACTTCAGGTTTACTGTATCCCTTGGACCTTCTTACTGACGATGAGACACAGAAATTGCATCCGAATATAATACAAAAGGCACAATGCCGACTTAAGTACAAGAGGACTGACACTCTAACTTTCTATGATGTGAACCTCTCCTGTGAGTCCAGTGTTAGAATCCGAGGCTTCACTTCAGGTTTACTGTATCCCTTGGACCTTCTTATTGACGATGAAACACAGAAATTGCATCCGAATTTAATACAAATGGCACAATGCCGACTTAAGTACAAGAGGACTGACACTCTAAGTTTCTATGATTTGAACCACTCCTGTGAGTCCCATTTTAGATTCCGATGCTTCACTTCAGGTTTACTGTATCCCTTGGACCTGCTTATAAACGAACAAACACAGAAATTACATTCGAATTTAATACAAAAGACACAATGCCGACTTAAGTACAAGAGGACTCACACTCTAACTTTCTATGATTTGAACCTTTCCTGTGGGTCCAGTTGTAGATTCCCATGCTTCACTTCAGGTTTACTGTATCCCTTGGACCTTCTTATTGACGATGAAACAGAGAAATTGCATCCGAATTTAATACAAAAGGCACAATGCCGACTTAAGTACAAGAGGACTGACACTCTAACTTTCTATGATTTGAACCCTTCCTGTCAGTCCAGTTTTAGATTCCGATACTTCACTTCAGGTTTACTGTATCCCTTGGACCTTGTTATTGACGATGAAACACAGAAATTGCATCCGAATTTAATACAAAAGGCACAATGCCGACCTAAGTACAAGAGGACTGACACTCTAACTTTCTCAGATTTGAACCACTCCTGTGAGTCCAGTTTTAGATTCCCATGCTTGACTTCAGGTTTACTGTATCCTTTGGACCTTGTTATTGACGATGAAACACAGAAATTGCATCCGAACTCAATACAAAAGGCACAATGGCATCTTAAGTACAAGACGACTAACACTCTAACATTCTCTGATTTGAACCTCTCCTGTGAGTCCAGTTTTAGATTCCGATGCTTCATTTCAGGTTTACTGTATCCCTTGGACCTTCTTATTGCCGATGAAGCCCAGAAATTGCATCCGATTTTAATACAAAAGGCACAATGCCGACTTAAGTACAAGAGGACTTTCACTCTAACTTTCTGTGATTTGAACCTCTCCTGTGAGTCCAGTTTTTGTTGCCGAGGCTTCACTTCAGGTTTACTGTATCTATTGGACCTTCTTATTGACGATGAAACACAAATATTGCATCCGAAATTAATACAAAAGGCACAATGCCGACTGAAGTACAAGAGGACAGACACTCTAACTTTCTATGATTTGAACCACTCCTGTGAGGCCAGTTTTAGATTCCGATGCTTCACTTCAGGTTTACTGTATCCCTTGGACCTTCTTATTGACGATGAAACACAGAAATCGCATCCGAATTTAATACAAAAGGCACATTGCCGAATTAAGTACAAGAGGACTGACACTCTAACTTTCTATGATTTGAGCCTCTCCTGTGAGCTCAGTTTTAGATTCCGATGCTACACTTCAGGTTTACTGTAACCCTTGGACCTTCTTATTGACGATAAAACACAGAAATTGCATCCGAATTTAATACAAAAGGCACAATGCCGGCTTAAGTACAAGAGGACAGACACTCTAACTTTCTACGATTTGAACCTCTCCTGTGAGTCCAGTGTTAGATTCCGAGGCTTCACTTCAGGTTTACTGTATCCCTTGGACCTTCTTATTGACGATGAAACACAGAAATTGCATCCGAATTTAATACAAAAGGCACAATGCCGACTTAAGTACAAGAGGACTGACACTCTAACTTTGTATGATGTGAACCTCTCATTTGAGTCCAGTGTTAGATTCCGAGGCTTCACGTCATGTTTACTGTATCTCTTGGACCTTCTTATTGACGATGAAACACAGAAATTGCATCCGAATTTAATACAAAAGGCACAATGCCGACTTAAATACAAGAGGACTGACACTCTAACTTTCTATGATTTGAACCAGTCCTGTGAGTCCCGTTTTAGATTCCGATGCTTCACTTCGGTTTTACTGTATACCTTGGACCTGCTTATAAACGATGAAACACAGAAATTACATCAGAGTTTTATACAAAAGGCACAATGCCGACTTAAGTACAAGGGGCCTGACACTCTAACTTTCTATGATTTGAACCTTTCCTGTGGGTCCAGTTGTAGATTCCGATGCTTCACTTCAGGTTTACTGTATCCCTTGGACCTTCTTATTGACGATGAAACACAGAAATTGCATCCTAATTTAATACAAAAGGCACAATGCCGACTTAAGTACAAGAGGACTGACACTCTAATTTTCTATGATTTAAACCTCTCCTGCGAGTCCAGTTTTAGATTCCGATGCTTCGCTTAAGGTTTACTATATCCCTTGGACCTTCTTATTGACGATGAAACACAGAAATTGCATCCGAATTTAATACAAAAGGCACAATGCCGGCTAAAGTACAAGAGGACCGACACTCTAACTTTCTCTGATTTGAACCTCTCCTGTGAGGCCATTTTTAGATTCCGATGCTTCACTTCAGGTTTACTGTATCCCTTCGACTTTCTTATTGACGATGAAACACAGAAATTGTATCCGATTTTAATACAAAAGGAACAATGCCGACTTAAGTACAAGAGGACTGACACACTAACTTTCTCTGATTTGAACCTCTCCTGTGAGTCCAGTTTTAGCTTCCGATGCTTCACTTCAGGTTTACTGTATCCCTTGGACCTTCTTATTGACAATGAAGCACAGAATATGCATCCGATTTTAATACAAAAGGCACAATGCCGACTTAAGTACAAGAGGCTTGACACACTAACTTTCTATGATTTGAACCTCTCCTGTGAGTCCAGTTTTTGTTGCTGAGGCTTCACTTCAGGTTTACTGTATCCCTTGGACCTTCTTATTGACGATGAAACACAGAAATTGCATCCGAATTTAATACAAAAGGCACAATGCCGGCTAAAGTACAAGAGGACCGACACTCTAACTTTCTATGATTTGAACCTCTCCTGTGAGTCCAGTTTTAGATTCCGATGCTTCACTTCAGGTGTACTGTATCCCTTGGACCTTTTTATTCACGATGAAACACTGAAATTGCATCCGAATTTAATACAAAAGGCACAATGCCGACTTAAGTACAAGAGGACTGACACTCTAAGTTTCTATGATTTGAACCTCTCCTGTGAGTGAAGTGTTAGATTATGATGCTTCACTTCAGGTTTACTGTATCCCTTGGACCTTCTTAATGATGATGAAACACAGAAATTGCATCCGAATTTAATACAAAAGGCACAATGCCGACCTAAGTACAAGAGCACTGACACTCTAACTTTCTATGATTTGTACCACTCCCGTGAGTCCCGTTTTAGATTCCGATGCTTCACTTCAGGTTTACTGTATCCCTTGGACCTGCTTATAAACGATGAAACACAGGAATTACATCCGAATTTTATACAAAAGACACAATACCGACTTAAGTACAAGAGGACTGACACTCTAACTTTCTGTGATTTGAACCTCTCCTGTGAGTCCAGTTTTAGATTCCGATACTTCACTTCACGTTTACTGTATCCCTTGGACCTTCTTTTTGACGATGAGACACAGAAATTGCATCCGAATTTAATACAAAAGGCACATTGCCAGCTTAAGTACAAGAGGACTGACACTCTAACTTTCTCTGATTTGAACCTCTCCTGTGACTCCAGTTTTAGATTCCGATGCTTCACTTCAGGTTTACTTTATCCCTTCGACTTTCTTATTGACGATGAAACACAGAAATTGCATCCGGATTTAATACAAAACTCACAATGCCGACTTAAGTACAAGTGGACTGACACTCTAACTTTCTACGATTTGAACCTCTCCTGTGAGTCCAGTTTTAGATTCCGATGCTTCACTTCAGGTTTACTGTATCCTTTGGACCTTCTTATTGACGATGAAACACAGAAATGGCATCCGAATTTAATACAAAAGGCACAATGGCGACTTAAGTACAAGACGACTGACACTCAAACATTCTTTGACTTGAACCTCTCCTGTGACTCCAGTTTTAGATTCCGATGATTCACTTCAGATTTACTGTATCCCTTGGACCATCTTATTGACGATGAAGCCCAGAAATTGCATCCGATTTTAATACAAAAGGCACAATGCCGACTTAAGTACAAGAGAACTGACACTCTAACTTTCTATGATATGAACATCCCCTGTGAGTACAATTTTAGATTCCGATGCTTCACTTCAGGTTTACAGCATCCCTTGGACCTTCTTATTGACGATGAAACACAGAAATTGCATCCGAATTTAATACATCAGGCACAATGCCGACTTAAGTACAAGCGGACTGACACTATAACTTTCTATGAATTGAGCCACTCCTGTGAGTCCAGTTATAGATTCCGATGCTTCACTTCAGGTTTACTGTATCCCTTGGACCTTCTTATTGACGATGAAACACAGAAATTCTATCCGAATTTAATACAAAAGGCACAATGCCGACTTAAGTACAAGAGGACTGACACACTAAGTTTCTCTGATTTGAACCTCTCCTGTGATTCCAGTTTTAGATTCCGATGCTTCACTTCAGGTTTACTGTATCCCTTGGACCTTCTTATTGACGATGAAACACAGAAATTGCATCCGAATTTAATACAAAAGGCACAATGCCGACTTAAGTACAAGAGGACCGACACTCTAACTTTCTGTGATATGAATATCTCCTGTGAGTACAATTTTAGATTCCGATGCTTCACTTCAGGTTTACAGCATCCCTTGGACCTTCTTATTGCCGATGAAACACAGAAATTGCATCCGAATTTAATACAACAGGCGCAATGCCGACTTAAGTACAAGAGGACTGACACTATAACTTTCTACGATTTGAGCCACTCCTGTGAGTCCAGTTATAGATTCCGATGCTTCACTTCAGGTTTACTGTATCCCTTCGACCTTCTTATTGACGATGAAACACAGAATTTGAATCCGAATTTAATACGAAAGGCACAATGCCGACATAAGTACAAGAGGACTGACACTTTAACTTTCTATGATTTGAATCTCACCTGTGAGTCCACATTTAGATTTCGATGCTTCACTTCAGGTTTACTGAATCCCTTGGACCTTCTTATTGACGATGAAACACAGAAATTGCATCCGAATTTAATACAAAATGCACAATGCCGACTTAAGTACAAGAGGACCGACACACTAACTTTCTACGATTTGAATCTCTCCTGCGAGTCCAGTTTTAGATTCCGATGCTTCACTTCAGGTTTACTGTATCCCTTGGATCTTCTTATTGACGATGAAACACAGAAATTGCATCCGAAATTACAAGAAAAGGCACAATGCCGACTTAAGTACAAGAGGACTGACACTCTAAGTTTCTCAGATTTGAACCTCTCCTGTGAGTCAAGTTTTAGTTTCCGATGCTTCACTTCAGGTTTACTGAATCACTTGGACCTTCTTATTGACAATGAAACACAGAAATTGCATACGAATTTAATACAAAAGGCACAGTGCCGACTTATATACAAGAGGACCGACACTCTAACTTTCTATGATTTGAACAACTCCTGTGAGTCCCGTTTTAGATTCCGATGCTTCACTTCAGGTTTACTGTATCCCTTGGACCTTCTTATTGACGATGAAACACAGAAATTGCATCCGAAATCAATACAAAATGCACAATGCCGACTTAAGTACAAGAGGATTGACACACTTACTTTCTATGATTTGAACCTCTCCTGTGAGTCCAGTTTTAGATTCCAATGCTTCACTTCAGGTGTATTGTATCCCTTGGACCTTTTTATTCACGATGAAACACTGAAATTGCATCCGAATTTAATACAAAAGGCACAATGCCGACTTAAGTACAAGAGGACTGACACTCTAACTTTCTATGATTTGAACCTCTCCTGTGAGTGAAGTGTTAGATTACGTGGCTTCACTTCAGGTTTACTGTATCCCTTGGACCTTCTTAATGATGATGAAACACAGAAATTGCATGCGAATTTAATACAAAAGGCACAATGCCGACTTAAGTACAAGAGGACTGACACATTACTTTCTCTGATTTGAACCTCTCCTGTGAGTCCAGTTTTTGTTGCCGAGCCTTCACTTCAGGTTTACTGTCTACATTGGACATTCTTATTGACGATGAAACACAGAAATTGCATCCGAATTTAATACAAAAGGCACATTGCCGACTTAAGTACAAGAGGACTGACACTCTAACATTCTATGATTTGAACCTCTGCTGTGAGCCCAGTTTTAGATTCCGATGCTTCACTTCAGGTTTACTGTATCACTTGGACCTTCTTATTGACGATAAAACACAGAAATTGCAGCCGAATTTAATACAAAAGGCACAATGCCGACTTAAGTACAAGTGGACTGACACTCTAACTTTCTATAATGTGAACCTCTCCTGTGAGTCCAGTGCTAGATTCCGCGGCTTCACTTCAGGTTTACTGTATCATTTGGACCTTCTTATTGACGATGAAACACAGAAATTGCATCCGAATTTAATACAAAAGGCACAATGCCGACTAAAGTACAAGAGGACTGACACTCTAAGTTTCTATGATTTGAACCACTCCTGTGAGTCCCGTTTTAGATTCCGATGCTTCACTTCAGGTTTACTGTATCCCTTGGACCTGCTTATAAACGATGAAACACAGGAATTACATCCGAATTTTATACAAAAGACACAATGCCGACTTAAGTACAAGAGGACTGACACTCTAACTTTCTATGATTTGAACCTTTCCTGTGGGTCCAGTTGTAGATTCCGATGCTTCACTTCAGGTTTACTGTATCCCTTGGACCTTCTTATTAACGATGAAACACAGAAATTGCATCCGAATTTAATACAAAAGTCACAATGCCGACTTAAGTACAAGAGGACTGACACTCTAACTTTCTATGATTTGAACCTCTCCTGTGAGTCCAGTTTTAGATTCCGACACTTCACTTCACGTTTACGTTATCCCTTGGACCTTCTTTTTGACGATGAGACACAGAAATTGCATCCGAATTTTATACAAAAGGCACATTGCCGGCTTAAGTACAAGAGGACTGACACTCTAACTTTCTCTGATTTGAACCTCTCCTGTGAGTCCAGTTTTAGATTCCGATGCTTCACTTCAGTTTTACTTTATCCCTTCGACTTTCTTATTGACGATGAAACACAGAAATTGCATCCGGATTTAATACAAAACTCGCAATGCCGACTTAAGTACAAGTGGACTGACACTCTAACTTTCTATGATTTGAACCTCTCCTGTGAGTCCAGTTTTAGATTCCGATGCTTCACTTCAGGTTTACTGTATCCTTTGGACCTTCTTATTGACGATGAAACACAGAAATGGCATCCGAATTTAATACAAAAGGCACAATGGCGACTTAAGTACAAGACGACTGACACTCTAACATTCTCTGATTTGAACCTCTCCTGTGAGGTCCAGTTTTAGATTCCGATGCTTCACTTCAGATTTACTGTAAACCTTGGACCATCTTATTGACGATGAAGCCCAGAAATTGCATCCGATTTTAATACAAAAGGCACAATGCCGACTTAAGTACAAGAGGACTGACACTCTAACTTTCTGTGATTTGAACCTCTCCTGGGAATCCATTTTTTGTTGCCGAGGCTTCACTTCAGGTTTACTGTATCTATTGTACCTTCTTATTGACGATGAAACACAAATATTGCATCCGAAATTAACACAAAAGGCACAATGCCGACTTATGTACAAGAGGACAGACACTCTAACTTCCTATAATTTGAACCACTACTGTGAGGCCAGTTTCAGATTCCGATGCTTCACTTCAGGTTAACTGTATCCCTTGGACCTTCTTATTGACGATGAAACACAGAAATTGCATCCGAATTTAATACAAAAGGCACAATGCCGACATAAGTACAAAAGGACTGACACTTTAACTTTCTATGATTTGAACCTCACCTGTGAGTACAATTTTAGATTCTGATGCTTCACTTCAGGTTTACAGCATCCCTTGGACCTTCTTATTGACGATGAAACACAGAAATTGCATCCGAATTTAATACAACAGGCACAATGCCGACTTAGGTACAAGAGGACAGACACTATAACTTTCTATGATTTGAGCCACTCCTGTGAGTCCAGTTATAGATTCCGATGCTTCACTTCAGGTTTACTGTATCCCTTCGACCTTCTTATTGACGATGAAACACAGAATTTGCATCTGAACTTAATACAAAAGGCACAATGCCGACTTAAGTACAAGAGGACTGACACTTTAACTTTCTATGATTTGAACCTCACCTGTGAGTCCAGTTTTAGATTTCTATGCTTCACTTCAGGTTTACTGAATCCCTTGGACCTTCTTATTGACGATGAAACACAAAAATTGCATCCGAATGTAATACAAAATGCACAATGCCGACTTAAGTACAAGAGGACTGACACACTAACTTTGTACGATTTGAACCATTCCTATGAGTCCAGTTTTAGATTCCGATGCTTCACTTCTGGTTTACTGTATCCCTTGGATCTTCTTATTGACGATGAAACACAGAAATTGCATACGAATCTAATACAAAAGGCACAATGCCGACTTAAGTACAAGCGGACTGACACTCTAACTTTCTATGATTTGGACCTCTCCTGTGAGTCCAGATTTAGATTCCGATGCTTCACTTGAGGTTTACTGTATCCCTTGGACCGTCTTACTGACGATGAAACACAGAAATTGCATCCGAATTTAATACAAAATGCACAATGCCGACTTAAGTACAAGAGGACTGACACACTAACTTTGTACGATTTGAACCATTCCTATGAGTCCAGTTTTAGATTCCGATGCTTCACTTCTGGTTTACTGTATCCCTTGGATCTTCTTATTGACGATGAAACACAGAAATTGCATACGAATCTAATACAAAAGGCACAATGCCGACTTAAGTACAAGCGGACTGACACTCTAACTTTTTATGATTTGGACCTCTCCTGTGAGTCCAGATTTAGATTCCGATGCTTCACTTGAGGTTTACTGTATCCCTTGGACCGTCTTATTGACGATGAAACACAGAAATTGCATCCGAATTTAATACAAAATGCACAATGCCGACTTAAGTACAAGAGGACTGACACACTAACTTTCTACGATTTGAACCATTCCTATGAGTGCAGTTTTAGATTCCGATGCTTCACTTCTGGTTTACTGTATCCCTTGGATCTTCTTATTGACGATGAAACACAGAAATTGCATACGAATCTAATACAAAAGGCACAATGCTGACTTAAGTACAAGGGGACTGACACTCTAAATTTCTATGATTTGGACCTCTCCTGTTAGTCCAGTTTTAGATTCCGATGCTTCACTTCAGGTTTACTGTATCCCTTGGACCGTCTTATTGACGATGAAACACAGAAATTGCATCCGTATTTAATACAAAAGGCACAATGCCGACATAAGTACAAGAGGACCGACACTCTTAGTTTCTCTGATTTGAACCTCTCCTGTGATTCCAGTTTTAGATTCCGATGCTTCACTTCAGCTTTACTGTATCCCTTGGACCTACTTATTGACGATGAAACACAGAAATTGCATCCGAATTCAATACAAAAGGCACAATGCCGACTTAAGTACAAGAGGACTGACACTCTATCTTTCTATGATATGAACATCTCCTGTGAGTACAATTTTAGATTCAGATGCTTCACTTCAGGTTTACAGCATCCCTTGGACCTTATAACTGACGATGATACACAGAAATTGCATCCGAATTTAATACAACAGGCACAATGCCGACTTAAGTACAAGAGGACTGACACTATAACTTTCTATGATTTGAGCCACTCCTGTGAGTCCAGTTATAGATTCCGATGCTTCACTTCCGGTTTACTGTATCCCTTCGACCTTCTTATTGACGATGAAACACAGAAATTGCATCCGAATTTAATACAAAAGGCACAATGCCGACTTAAGTACAAGAGGACTGACACTTTAACTTTCTATGATTTGAACCTCACCTGTGAGTCCAGTTTTAGATTCCGATGCTTCACTTCAGGTTTACTGTATCCCTTGGATCTTCTTATTGACGATGAAACACAGAAATTGCATACGAATTTAATACAAAAGGCACAATGCCGACTTAAGTACACGAGGACTGACACTCTAACTTTCTATGATTTGAACATCTCCTGAGAGTAAAGAATTAGATTCCGATGCTTCACTTCAGGTTTACTGTATCCCTTGGACCTTCTTATTGACGATGAAACACAGAAATTGCATCCGAATTTAATACAAAAGGCACAATGCCGACTTAAGTACAAGAGGACTGACACTCTAACTTTCTAAGATTCGAACCTCTCCTGTGAGTCCAGTTTTAGATGCCGAGGCTTCACTTCAGGTTTACTGTATCCCTCGGACCTTCTTATTGACGATGAAACACAGAAATTGCATCTGAATTTGATACAAAAGGCACAATGCCAACATGAGTACAAGAGGACTGACACTCTAACTTTCTATGATTTGAACCTCTCCTGTGAGTCCAGTTTTCGATTCCGATGCTTCACTTCAGGTTTACTTTATCCCTTGGACCTTCTTATTGACGATGAAACACAGAAATTGCATCCGAATTTAATACAAAAGGCACAATACCGACTAAAGTACAAGAGGACTGATATTCTAACTTTCTATGATTTGAACCTCTCCTGTTAGTCCAGTTTTAGATTCCGATGCTTCACTTCAGGTTTACTGTATCCCTTGGACCTTCTTATTGACGATGAAACACAGAAATTGCATCCGAATTTAATACAAAAGGCACAATTCCGACTTAAGTACAAGGGGACTGACACTCCAACTTTCTTTGATTTGAACCTCGCCTGTGATTCCAGTTTTAGATTCCGATGCTTCACTTCAGGTTTTCTGTATCCCTTGGACCTTCTTATTGACGATGAAACACAGAAATTGCATCCGAATTTAATACAAAAGGCACAATGGTGATTAAGTACAAGAGGACTGACACTCTAACTTTCTATGATTTGAACCTCACCTGTGAGTCCAGTTTAAGATTCCGATGCTTCACTTCAGGTTTACTGTATACCTTGGACCTTCTTATTGACGATGAAACACAGAAATTGCATCCGAATTTAATACAAAAGGCACAATGCCGACTTAAGTACAAGAGGACTGACACTCTAAGTATCTATGATTTGAACCACTTCTGTGAGTCCCGTTTTAGATTCCGATGCTTCACTTCAGGTTTACTGTATCCCTTGGACCTGCTTATAAACGATGAAACACAGGAATTACATCCGAATTTTATACAAAAGACACAATGCCGACTTAAGTACAAGAGGACTGACACTCTAACTTTCTATGATTTGAACCTTTCCTGTGGGTCCAGTTGTAGATTCCGATGCTTCACTTCAGGTTTACTGTATCCCTTGGACCTTCTTATTGACGATGAAACACAGAAATTGCATCCGAATTTAATACAAAGGGCACAATGCCGACTTAAGTACAAGAGAGACTGACACTCTAACTTTCTATGATTTGAACCTCTCCTGTGAGTCCAGTTTTAGATTCCGATACTTCACTTCACGTTTACTGTATCCCTTGGACCTTCTTTTTGACGATGAGACACAGAAATTGCATCCGAATTTAATACAAAAGGCACATTGCCGGCTTAAGTACAAGAGGACTGACACTCTAACTTTCTCTGATTTGAACCTCTCCTGTGAGTCCAGTTTTAGATTCCGATGCTTCACTTCAGGTTTACTTTATCCCTTCGACTTTCTTATTGACGATGAAACACAGAAATTGCATCCGGATTTAATACAAAACTCGCAATGCCGACTTAAGTACAAGTGGACTGTCACTCTAACTTTCTATGATTTGAACCTCTCCTGTGAGTCCAGTTTTAGATTCCGATGCTTCACTTCAGGTTTACTGTATCCTTTGGACCTTCTTATTGACGATGAAACACAGAAATGGCATCCGAATTTAATACAAAAGGCACAATGGCGACTTAAGTACAAGACGACTGACACTCTAACATTCTCTGATTTGAACCTCTCCTGTGAGTCCAGTTTTAGATTCCGATGCTTCACTTCAGATTTACTGTAAACCTTGGACCATCTTATTGACGATGAAGCCCAGAAATTGCATCCGATTTTAATACAAAAGGCACAATGCCGACTTAAGTACAAGAGGACTGACACTCTAATTTTCTGCAATTTGAACCTCTCCTGGGAATCCAGTTTTTGTTGCCGACGCTTCACTTCAGGTTTACTGTATCTATTGGACCTTCTTATTGACGATGAAACACAAATATTGCATCCGAAATTAACACAAAAGGCACAATGCCGACTTATGTACAAGAGGACAGACACTCTAACTTCCCATAATTTGAACCACTCCTGTGAGGCCAGTTTCAGATTCCGATGCTTCACTTCAGGTTAACTGTATCCCTTCGGACCTTCTTATTGACGATGAAACAATGAAATTGCATCCGAATTTAATACAAAAGGCACAATGCCGACTTAAGTACAAGAGGACTGACACTTTAACTTTCTATGATTTGAACCTCACCTGTGAGTACAATTTTAGATTCTGATGCTTCACTTCAGGTTTACAGCATCCCTTGGACCTTCTTATTGACGATGAAACACAGAAATTGCATCCGAATTTAATACAACAGGCACAATGCCGACTTAGGTAGAAGAGGACAGACACTACAACTTTCTATGATTTGAGCCACTCCTGTGAGTCCAGTTATAGATTCCGATGCTTCACTTCAGGTTTACTGTATCCCTTCGACCTTCTTATTGACGATGAAACACAGAATTTGCATCCGAACTTAATACAATAGGCACAATGCCGACCCAAGTACAAGAGGACTGACACTTTAACTTTCTAAGATTTGAACCTCACCTGTGAGTCCAGTTTTAGATTTCGATGCTTCACTTCAGGTTTACTGAATCCCTTGGACCTTCTTATTGACGATGAAACACAAAAATTGCATCCGAATATAATACAAAATGCACAATGCCGACTTAAGTACAAGAGGACTGACACACTAACTTTCTACGATTTGAACCATTCCTATGAGTCCAGTTTTAGATTCCGATGCTTCACTTCTGGTTTACTGTATCCCTTGGATCTTCTTATTGACGATGAAACACAGAAATTGCATACGAATCTAATACAAAAGGCACAATGCCGACTTAAGTACAAGGGGACTGACACTCTAACTTTCTATGATTTGGACCTCTCCTGTGAGTCCAGTTTTAGATTCCGATGCTTCACTTCAAGTTTACTGTATCCCTTGGACCGTCTTATTGACGATGAAACACAGAAATTGCATCCGTATTTAATACAAAAGGCACAATGCCGACATAAGTACAAGAGGACTGACACTCTTAGTTGCTCTGATTTGAACCTCTCCTGTGATTCCAGTTTTAGATTCCGATGCTTCACTTCAGCTTTACTGTATCCCTTGGACCTTCTTATTGACGATGAAACACAGAAATTGCATCCGAATTCAATACAAAAGGCACAATGCCGACTTAAGTACAAGAGGACTGACACTCTATCTTTCTATGATATGAACATCTCCTGTGAGTACAATTTTAGATTCAGATGCTTCACTTCAGGTTTACAGCATTCCTTGGACCTTATAATTGACGATGATACACAGAAATTGCATCCGAAATTAATACAACAGGCACAATGCCGACTTAAGTACAAGATAACTGACACTATAACTTTCTATGATTTGAGCCACTCCTGTGAGTTCACTTATAGATTCCGATGCTTCACTTCCGGTTTACTGTATCCCTTCGACCTTCTTATTGAGGATGAAACACAGAAATTGCATCCGAATTTAATACAAAAGGCACAATGCCGACTTAAGTACAAGAGGACTGACACTTTAACTTTCTATGATTTGAACCTCACCTGTGAGTCCAGTTTTAGATTCCGATGCTTCACTTCAGGTTTACTGTATCCCTTGGATCTTCTTATTGACGATGAAACACAGAAATTGCATACGAATTTAATACAAAAGGCACAATGCCGACTTAAGTACAAGAGGACTGACACTCTAACTTTCTACGATTTGAACATCTCCTGTGAGTCCAGATTTAGATTCCGATGCTTCACTTCAGGTTTACTGTATCCCTTGGACCTTCTTATTGACGATGAAACACAGAAATTGCATCCGAATTTAATACAAAAGGCACAATGCCGAATTAAGTACAAGAGGACTGACACTCTAACTTTCTAAGATTCGAACCTCTCCTGTGAGTCCAGTTTTAGATGCCGAGGCTTCACTTCAGGTTTACTGTATCCCTCGGACCTTCTTATTGACGATGAAACACAGAAAATGCATCCGAATTTAATACAAAAGGCACAATGCCAACATAAGTACAAGAGGACTGACACTCTAACTTTCTATGATTTGAACCTCTCCTATGAGTCCAGTTTTCGATTCCGATGCTTCACTTCAGGTTTACTGTATCCCTTGGACCTTCTTATTGACGATGAAACACAGAAATTGCATCCGAATTTAATACAAAAGGCACAATACCGACTAAAGTACAAGAGGACTGACATTCTAACTTTCTATGATTTGAACCTCTCCTGTTAGTCCAGTTTTAGATTCCGATGCTTCACTTCAGGTTTACTGTATCCCTTGGACCTTCTTATTGACGATGAAATACAGAAATTGCATCCGAATTTAATACAAAAGGCACAATGCCGACTTAAGTACAAGAGAACTGACACTCTAACTTTCTATGATATGAACATCCCCTGTGAGTACAATTTTAGATTCCGATGATCCACTTCAGGTTTACAGCATCCCTTGGACCTTCTTATTGACGATGAAACACAGAAAGTGCATCCGAATTTAATACAACAGGCACAATGCCGACTCAAGTACAAGAGGACTGATACTATAACTTTCTATGATTTGAGCCACTCCTGTGAGTCCAGTTATAGATTCCGATGCTTCACTTCAGGTTTACTTTATCCCTTCGACTTTCTTATTGACGATGAAACACAGAAATTGCATCCGGATTTAATACAAAACTCGCAATGCCGACTTAAGTACAAGTGGACTGTCACTCTAACTTTCTATGATTTGAACCTCTCCTGTGAGTCCAGTTTTAGATTCCGATGCTTCACTTCAGGTTTACTGTATCCTTTGGACCTTCTTATTGACGATGAAACACAGAAATGGCATCCGAATTTAATACAAAAGGCACAATGGCGACTTAAGTACAAGACGACTGACACTCTAACAATCTCTGATTTGAACCTCTCCTGTGAGTCCAGTTTTAGATTCCGATGCTTCACTTCAGATTTACTGTAAACCTTGGACCATCTTATTGACGATGAAGCCCAGAAATTGCATCCGATTTTAATACAAAAGGCACAATGCCGACTTAAGTACAAGAGGACTGACACTCTAATTTTCTGCAATTTGAACCTCTCCTGGGAATCCAGTTTTTGTTGCCGACGCTTCACTTCAGGTTTACTGTATCTATTGGACCTTCTTATTGACGATGAAACACAAATATTGCATCCGAAATTAACACAAAAGGCACAATGCCGACTTATGTACAAGAGGACAGACACTCTAACTTCCTATAATTTGAACCACTCCTGTGAGGCCAGTTTCAGATTCCGATGCTTCACTTCAGGTTAACTGTATCCCTTGGACCTTCTTATTGACGATGAAACAATGAAATTGCATCCGAATTTAATACAAAAGGCACAATGCCGACTTAAGTACAAGAGGACTGACACTTTAACTTTCTATGATTTGAACCTCACCTGTGAGTACAATTTTAGATTCTGATGCTTCACTTCAGGTTTACAGCATCCCTTGGACCTTCTTATTGACGATGAAACACAGAAATTGCATCCGAATTTAATACAACAGGCACAATGCCGACTTAGGTAGAAGAGGACAGACACTACAACTTTCTATGATTTGAGCCACTCCTGTGAGTCCAGTTATAGATTCCGATGCTTCACTTCAGGTTTACTGTATCCCTTCGACCTTCTTATTGACGATGAAACACAGAATTTGCATCCGAACTTAATACAATAGGCACAATGCCGACTCAAGTACAAGAGGACTGACACTTTAACTTTCTAAGATTTGAACCTCACCTGTGAGTCCAGTTTTAGATTTCGATGCTTCACTTCAGGTTTACTGAATCCCTTGGACCTTCTTATTGACGATGAAACACAAAAATTGCATCCGAATATAATACAAAATGCACAATGCCGACTTAAGTACAAGAGGACTGACACACTAACTTTCTACGATTTGAACCATTCCTATGAGTCCAGTTTTAGATTCCGATGCTTCACTTCTGGTTTACTGTATCCCTTGGATCTTCTTATTGACGATGAAACACAGAAATTGCATACGAATCTAATACAAAAGGCACAATGCCGACTTAAGTACAAGGGGACTGACACTCTAACTTTCTATGATTTGGACCTCTCCTGTGAGTCCAGTTTTAGATTCCGATGCTTCACTTCAGGTTTACTGTATCCCTTGGACCGTCTTATTGACGATGAAACACAGAAATTGCATCCGTATTTAATACAAAAGGCACAATGCCGACATAAGAACAAGAGGACTGACACTCTTAGTTGCTCTGATTTGAACCTCTCCTGTGATTCCAGTTTTAGATTCCGATGCTTCACTTCAGCTTTACTGTATCCCTTGGACCTTCTTATTGACGATGAAACACAGAAATTGCATCCGAATTCAATACAAAAGGCACAATGCCGACTTAAGTACAAGAGGACTGACACTCTATCTTTCTATGATATGAACATCTCCTGTGAGTACAATTTTAGATTCAGATGCTTCACTTCAGGTTTACAGCATCCCTTGGACCTTATAATTGACGATGATACACAGAAATTGCATCCGAAATTAATACAACAGGCACAATGCCGACTTAAGTACAAGATAACTGACACTATAACTTTCTATGATTTGAGCCACTCCTGTGAGTTCACTTATAGATTCCGATGCTTCACTTCCGGTTTACTGTATCCCTTCGACCTTCTTATTGAGGATGAAACACAGAAATTGCATCCGAATTTAATACAAAAGGCACAATGCCGACTTAAGTACAAGAGGACTGACACTTTAACTTTCTATGATTTGAACCTCACCTGTGAGTCCAGTTTTAGATTCCGATGCTTCACTTCAGGTTTACTGTATCCCTTGGATCTTCTTATTGACGATGAAACACAGAAATTGCATACGAATTTAATACAAAAGGCACAATGCCGACTTAAGTACAAGAGGACTGACACTCTAACTTTCTACGATTTGAACATCTCCTGTGAGTCCAGATTTAGATTCCGATGCTTCACTTCAGGTTTACTGTATCCCTTGGACCTTCTTATTGACGATGAAACACAGAAATTGCATCCGAATTTAATACAAAAGGCACAATGCCGAATTAAGTACAAGAGGACTGACACTCTAACTTTCTAAGATTCGAACCTCTCCTGTGAGTCCAGTTTTAGATGCCGAGGCTTCACTTCAGGTTTACTGTATCCCTCGGACCTTCTTATTGACGATGAAACACAGAAAATGCATCCGAATTTAATACAAAAGGCACAATGCCAACATAAGTACAAGAGGACTGACACTCTAACTTTCTATGATTTGAACCTCTCCTATGAGTCCAGTTTTCGATTCCGATGCTTCACTTCAGGTTTACTGTATCCCTTGGACCTTCTTATTGACGATGAAACACAGAAATTGCATCCGAATTTAATACAAAAGGCACAATACCGACTAAAGTACAAGAGGACTGACATTCTAACTTTCTATGATTTGAACCTCTCCTGTTAGTCCAGTTTTAGATTCCGATGCTTCACTTCAGGTTTACTGTATCCCTTGGACCTTCTTATTGACGATGAAACAGAGAAATTGCATCCGAATTTAATACAAAAGGCACAATTCCGACTTAAGTACAAGAGGACTGACACTCCAACTATCTTTGATTTGAACCTCGCCTGTGATTCCAGTTTTAGATTCCGATGCTTCACTTCAGGATTTCTGTATCCCTTGGACCTTCTTATTGACGATGAAACACAGAAATTGCATCCGAATTTAATACAAAAGGCACAATGGTGACTTAAGTACAAGAGGACTGACACTCTAACTTTCTATGATTTGAACCTCACCTGTGAGTCCAGTTTAAGATTCCGATGCTTCACTTCAGGTTTACTGTATACCTTGGACCTTCTTATTGACGATGAAATACAGAAATTGCATCCGAATTTAATACAAAAGGCACAATGCCGACTTAAGTACAAGAGAACTGACACTCTAACTTTCTATGATATGAACATCCCCTGTGAGTACAATTTTAGATTCCGATGCTTCACTTCAGGTTTACAGCATCCCTTGGACCTTCTTATTGACGATGAAACACAGAAATTGCATCCGAATTTAATACAACAGGCACAATGCCGACTCAAGTACAAGAGGACTGATACTATAACTTTCTATGATTTGAGCCACTCCTGTGAGTCCAGTTATAGATTCCGATGCTTCACTTCAGGTTTACTGTATCCCTTCGACCTTCTTATTGACTATGAAACACAGAATTTGCATCCGAATTTAATACGAAAGGCACAATGGCGACATAAGTACAAGAGGACTGACACTTTTACTTTCTATGATTTGAATCTCACCTGTGATTCCAGTTTTAGATTCCGATGCTTCACTTCAGGATTTCTGTATACCTTGGACCTTCTTATTGACGATGAAACACAGAAATTGCATCCGAATTTAATACAAAAGGCACAATGGTGACTTAAGTACAAGAGGACTGACACTTTAACTTTCTATGATTTGAACCTCACCTGTGAGTACAATTTTAGATTCTGATGCTTCACTTCAGGTTTACAGCATCCCTTGGACCTTCTTATTGACGATGAAACACAGAAATTGCATCCGAATTTAATACAGAAGGCACAATACCGACTAAAGTACAAGAGGACTGACATTCTAACTTTCTATGATTTGAACCTCTCCTGTTAGTCCAGTTTTAGATTCCGATGCTTCACTTCAGGTTTACTGTATCCCTTGGACCTTCTTATTGACGATGAAACACAGAAATTGCATCCGAATTTAATACAAAAGGCACAATTCCGACTTAAGTACAAGGGGACTGACACTCCAACTTTCTTTGATTTGAACCTCGCCTGTGATTCCAGTTTTAGATTCCGATGCTTCACTTCAGGTTTTCTGTATCCCTTGGACCTTCTTATTGACGATGAAACACAGAAATTGCATCCGAATTTAATACAAAAGGCACAATGGTGACTTAAGTACAAGAGGACTGACACTCTAACTTTCTATGATTTGAACCTCACCTGTGAGTCCAGTTTAAGATTCCGATGCTTCACTTCAGGTTTACTGTATACCTTGGACCTTCTTATTGACGATGAAACACAGAAATTGCATCCGAATTTAATAAAAAAGGCACAATGCCGACTTAAGTACAAGAGGACTGACACTCTAAGTATCTATGATTTGAACCACTTCTGTGAGTCCCGTTTTAGATTCCGATGCTTCACTTCAGGTTTACTGTATCCCTTGGACCTGCTTATAAACGATGAAACACAGGAATTACATCCGAATTTTATACAAAAGACACAATGCCGACTTAAGTACAAGAGGACTGACACTCTAACTTTCTATGATTTGAACCTTTCCTGTGGGTCCAGTTGTAGATTCCGATGCTTCACTTCAGGTTTACTGTATCCCTTGGACCTTCTTATTGACGATGAAACACAGAAATTGCATCCGAATTTAATACAAAGGGCACAATGCCTACTTAAGTACAAGAGGACTGACACTCTAACTTTCTATGATTTGAACCTCTCCTGTGAGTCCAGTTTTAGATTCCGATACTTCACTTCACGTTTACTGTATCCCTTGGACCTTCTTTTTGACGATGAGACACAGAAATTGCATCCAAATTTAATACAAAAGGCACATTGCCGGCTTAAGTACAAGAGGACTGACACTCTAACTTTCTCTGATTTGAACCTCTCCTGTGAGTCCAGTTTTAGATTCCGATGCTTCACTTCAGGTTTACTGTATCCCTTCGACCTTCTTATTGACGATGAAACACAGAATTTGCATCCGAACTTAATACAATAGGCACAATGCCGACTCAAGTACAAGAGGACTGACACTTTAACTTTCTAAGATTTGAACCTCACCTGTGAGTCCAGTTTTAGATTTCGATGCTTCACTTCAGGTTTACTGAATCCCTTGGACCTTCTTATTGACGATGAAACACAAAAATTGCATCCGAATATAATACAAAATGCACAATGCCGACTTAAGTACAAGAGGACTGACACACTAACTTTCTACGATTTGAACCATTCCTATGAGTCCAGTTTTAGATTCCGATGCTTCACTTCTGGTTTACTGTATCCCTTGGATCTTCTTATTGACGATGAAACACAGAAATTGCATACGAATCTAATACAAAAGGCACAATGCCGACTTAAGTACAAGGGGACTGACACTCTAACTTTCTATGATTTGGACCTCTCCTGTGAGTTCAGTTTTAGATTCCGATGCTTCACTTCAGGTTTACTGTATCCCTTGGACCGTCTTATTGACGACGAAACACAGAAATTGCATCCGTATTTAATACAAAAGGCACAATGCCGACATAAGTACAAGAGGACTGACACTCTTAGTTGCTCTGATTTGAACCTCTCCTGTGATTCCAGTTTTAGATTCCGATGCTTCACTTCAGCTTTACTGTATCCCTTGGACCTTCTTATTGACGATGAAACACAGAAATTGCATCCGAATTCAATACAAAAGGCACAATGCCGACTTAAGTACAAGAGGACTGACACTCTATCTTTCTATGATATGAACATCTCCTGTGAGTACAATTTTAGATTCAGATGCTTCACTTCAGGTTTACAGCATCCCTTGGACCTTATAATTGACAATGATACACAGAAATTGCATCCGAAATTAATACAACAGGCACAATGCCGACTTAAGTACAAGATAACTGACACTATAATTTTCTATGATTTGAGCCACTCCTGTGAGTTCACTTATAGATTCCGATGCTTCACTTCAGGTTTACTGTATCCCTTGGATCATCTTATTGACGATGAAACACAGAAATTGCATACGAATTTAATACAAAAGGCACAATGCCGACTTAAGTACAAGAGGACTGACACTCTAACTTTCTACGATTTGAACATCTCCTGTGAGTCCAGATTTAGATTCCGATGCTTCACTTCAGGTTTACTGTATCCCTTGGACCTTCTTATTGACGATGAAACACAGAAATTGCATCCGAATTTAATACAAAAGGCACAATGCCGAATTAAGTACAAGAGGACTGACACTCTAACTTTCTAAGATTCGAACCTCTCCTGTGAGTCCAGTTTTAGATGCCGAGGCTTCACTTCAGGTTTACTGTATCCCTCGGACCATCTTATTGACGATGAAACACAGAAAATGCATCCGAATTTAATACAAAAGGCACAATGCCAACATAAGTACAAGAGGACTGACACTCTAACTTTCTATGATTTGAACCTCTCTTATGAGTCCAGTTTTCGATTCCGATGCTTCACTTCAGGTTTACTGTATCCCTTGGACCTTCTTATTGACGATGAAACACAGAAATTGCATCTGAATTTAATACAAAAGGCACAATACCGACTAAAGTACAAGAGGACTGACATTCTAACTTTCTATGATTTGAACCTCTCCTGTTAGTCCAGTTTTAGATTCCGATGCTTCACTTCAGATTTACTGTAAACCTTGGACCATCTTATTGACGATGAAGCCCAGAAATTGCATCCGATTTTAATACAAAAGGCACAATGCCGACTTAAGTACAAGAGGACTGACACTCTAATTTTCTGCAATTTGAACCTCTCCTGGGAATCCAGTTTTTGTTGCCGACGCTACACTTCAGGTTTACTGTATCTATTGGACCTTCTTATTGACGATGAAACACAAATATTGCATCCGAAATTAACACAAAACTCACAATGCCGACTTATGTACAAGAGGACAGACACTCTAACTTCCTATAATTTGAACCACTCCTGTGAGGCCAGTTTCAGATTCCGATGCTTCACTTCAGGTTAACTGTATCCCTTGGACCTTCTTATTGACGATGAAACAATGAAATTGCATCCGAATTTAATACAAAAGGCACAATGCCGACTTAAGTACAAGAGGACTGACACTTTAACTTTCTATGATTTGAACCTCACCTGTGAGTACAATTTTAGATTCTGATGCTTCACTTCAGGTTTACAGCATCCCTTGGACCTTCTTATTGACGATGAAACACAGAAATTGCATCCGAATTTAATACAACAGGCACAATGCCGACTTAGGTAGAAGAGGACAGACACTACAACTTTCTATGATTTGAGCCACTCCTGTGAGTCCAGTTATAGATTCCGATGCTTCACTTCAGGTTTACTGTATCTCTTCGACCTTCTTATTGACGATGAAACACAGAATTTGCATCCGAACTTAATACAATAGGCACAATGCCGACTCAAGTACAAGAGGACTGACACTTTAACTTTCTAAGATTTGAACCTCACCTGTGAGTCCAGTTTTAGATTTCGATGCTTCACTTCAGAATTACTGAATCCCTTGGACCTTCTTATTGACGATGAAACACAAAAATTGCATCCGAATATAATACAAAATGCACAATGCCGACTTAAGTACAAGAGGACTGACACACTAACTTTCTACGATTTGAACCATTCCTATGAGTCCAGTTTTAGATTTCGATGCTTCACTTCTGGTTTACTGTATCCCTTGGATCTTCTTATTGACGATGAAACACAGAAATTGCATACGAATCTAATACAAAAGGCACAATGCCGACTTAAGTACAAGGGGACTGACACTCTAACTTTCTATGATTTGGACCTCTCCTGTGAGTCCAGTTTTAGATTCCGATGCTTCACTTCAGGTTTACTGTATCCCTTGGACCGTCTTATTGACGATGAAACACAGATATTGCATCCGTATTTAATACAAAAGGCACAATGCCGACATAAGTACAAGAGGACTACCACTCTTAGTTGCTCTGATTTGAACCTCTCCTGTGATTCCAGTTTTAGATTCCGATGCTTCACTTCAGCTTTACTGTATCCCTTGGACCTTCTTATTGACGATGAAACACAGAAATTGCATCCGAATTCAATACAAAAGGCACAATGCCGACTTAAGTACAAGAGGACTGACACTCTATCTTTCTATGATATGAACATCTCCTGTGAGTACAATTTTAGATTCAGATGCTTCACTTCCGGTTTACAGCATCCCTTGGACCTTATAATTGACGATGATACACAGAAATTGCATCCCAAATTAATACAACAGGCACAATGCCGACTTAAGTACAAGATAACTGACACTATAACTTTCTATGATTTGAGCCACTCCTGTGAGTTCACTTATAGATTCCGATGCTTCACTTCCGGTTTACTGTATCCCTTCGACCTTCTTATTGAGGATGAAACACAGAAATTGCATCCGAATTTAATACAAAAGGCACAATGCCGACTTAAGTACAAGAGGACTGACACTTTAACTTTCTATGATTTGAACCTCACCTGTGAGTCCAGTTTTAGATTCCGATGCTTCACTTCAGGTTTACTGTATCCCTTGGATCTTCTTATTGACGATGAAACACAGAAATTGCATACGAATTTAATACAAAAGGCACAATGCCGACTTAAGTACATGAGGACTGACACTCTAACTTTCTACGATTTGAACATCTCCTGTGAGTCCAGATTTAGATTCCGATGCTTCACTTCAGGTTTACTGTATCCCTTGGAACTTCTTATTGACGATGAAACACAGAAATTGCATCCGAATTTAATACAAAAGGCACAATGCCGAATTAAGTACAAGAGGACTGACACTCTAACTTTCTAAGATTCGAACCTCTCCTGTGAGTCCAGTTTTAGATGCCGAGGCTTCACTTCAGGTTTACTGTATCCCTCGGACCTTCTTATTGACGATGAAACACAGAAAATGCATCCGAATTTAATACAAAAGGCACAATGCCAACATAAGTACAAGAGGACTGAAACTCTAACTTTCTATGATTTGAACCTCTCCTATGAGTCCAGTTTTCGATTCCGATGCTTCACTTCAGGTTTACTGTATCCCTTGGACCTTCTTATTGACGATGAAACACAGAAATTGCATCCGAATTTAATACAAAAGGCACAATACCGACTAAAGTACAAGAGGACTGACATTCTAACTTTCTATGATTTGAACCTCTCCTGTTAGTCCAGTTTTAGATTCCGATGCTTCACTTCAGGTTTACTGTATCCCTTGGACCTGCTTATAAACGATGAAACACAGGAATTACATCCGAATTTTATACAAAAGACACAATGCCGACTTAAGTACAAGAGGACTGACACTCTAACTTTCTATGATTTGAACCTTTCCTGTGGGTCCAGTTGTAGATTCCGATGCTTCACTTCAGGTTTACTGTATCCCTTGGACCTTCTTATTGACGATGAAACACAGAAATTGCATCCGAATTTAATACAAAGGGCACAATGCCGACTTAAGTACAAGAGGACTGACACTCTAACTTTCTATGATTTGAACCTCTCCTGTGAGTCCAGTTTTAGATTCCGATACTTCACTTCACGTTTACTGTATCCCTTGGACCTTCTTTTTGACGATGAGACACAGAAATTGCATCCGAATTTAATACAAAAGGCACATTGCCGGCTTAAGTACAAGAGGACTGACACTCTAACTTTCTCTGATTTGAACCTCTCCTGTGAGTCCAGTTTTAGATTCCGATGCTTCACTTCAGGTTTACTTTATCCCTTCGACTTTCTTATTGACGATGAAACACAGAAATTGCATCCGGATTTAATACAAAACTCGCAATGCCGACTTAAGTACAAGTGGACTGTCACTCTAACTTTCTATGATTTGAACCTCTCCTGTGAGTCCAGTTTTAGATTCCGATGCTTCACTTCAGGTTTACTGTATCCTTTGGACCTTCTTATTGACGATGAAACACAGAAATGGCATCCGAATTTAATACAAAAGGCACAATGCCGACTTAAGTACAAGAGAACTGACACTCTAATTTTCTATGATATGAACATCCCCTGTGAGTACAATTTTAGATTCCGATGCTTCACTTCAGGTTTACAGCATCCCTTGGACCTTCTTATTGACGATGAAACACAGAAATTGCATCCGAATTTAATACAACAGGCACAATGCCGACTCAAGTACAAGAGGACTGATACTATAACTTTCTATGATTTGAGCCACTCCTGTGAGTCCAGTTATAGATTCCGATGCTTCACTTCAGGTTTACTTTATCCCTTCGACTTTCTTATTGACGATGAAACACAGAAATTGCATCCGGATTTAATACAAAACTCGCAATGCCGACTTAAGTACAAGTGGACTGTCACTCTAACTTTCTATGATTTGAACCTCTCCTGTGAGTCCAGTTTTAGATTGCGATGCTTCACTTCAGGTTTACTGTATCCTTTGGACCTTCTTATTGACGATGAAACACAGAAATGGCATCCGAATTTAATACAAAAGGCACAATGGCGACTTAAGTACAAGACGACTGACACTCTAACTTTCTCTGATTTGAACCTCTCCTGTGAGTCCAGTTTTAGATTCCGATGCTTCACTTCAGATTTACTGTAAACCTTGGACCATCTTATTGACGATGAAGCCCAGAAATTGCATCCGATTTTAATACAAAAGGCACAATGCCGACTTAAGTACAAGAGGACTGACACTCTAATTTTCTGCAATTTGAACCTCTCCTGGGAATCCAGTTTTTGTTGCCGACGCTTCACTTCAGGTTTACTGTATCTATTGGACCTTCTTATTGACGATGAAACACAAATATTGCATCCGAAATTAACACAAAAGGCACAATGCCGACTTATGTACAAGAGGACAGACACTCTAACTTCCTATAATTTGAACCACTCCTGTGAGGCCAGTTTCAGATTCCGATGCTTCACTTCAGGTTAACTGTATCCCTTGGACCTTCTTATTGACGATGAAACAATGAAATTGCATCCGAATTTAATACAAAAGGCACAATGCCGACTTAAGTACAAGAGGACTGACACTTTAACTTTCTATGATTTGAACCTCACCTGTGAGTACAATTTTAGATTCTGATGCTTCACTTCAGGTTTACAGCATCCCTTGGACCTTCTTATTGACGATGAAACACAGAAATTGCATCCGAATTTAATACAACAGGCACAATGCCGACTTAGGTAGAAGAGGACAGACACTACAACTTTCTATGATTTGAGCCACTCCTGTGAGTCCAGTTATAGATTCCGATGCTTCACTTCAGGTTTACTGTATCCCTTCGACCTTCTTATTGACGATGAAACACAGAATTTGCATCCGAACTTAATACAATAGGCACAATGCCGACTCAAGTACAAGAGGACTGACATTTTAACTTTCTAAGATTTGAACCTCACCTGTGAGTCCAGTTTTAGATTTCGATGCTTCACTTCAGGTTTACTGAATCCCTTGGACCTTCTTATTGACGATGAAACACAAAAATTGCATCCGAATATAATACAAAATGCACAATGCCGACTTAAGTACAAGAGGACTGACACACTAACTTTCTACGATTTGAACCATTCCTATGAGTCCAGTTTTAGATTCCGATGCTTCACTTCTGGTTTACTGTATCCCTTGGATCTTCTTATTGACGATGAAACACAGAAATTGCATACGAATCTAATACAAAAGGCACAATGCCGACTTCAGTACAAGGGGACTGACACTCTAACTTTCTATGATTTGGACCTCTCCTGTGAGTCCAGTTTTAGATTCCGATGCTTCACTTCAGGTTTTCTGTATCCCTTGGACCGTCTTATTGACGATGAAACACAGAAATTGCATCCGTATTTAATACAAAAGGCACAATGCCGACATAAGTACAAGAAGACTGACACTCTTAGTTGCTCTGATTTGAACCTCTCCTGTGATTCCAGTTTTAGATTCCGATGCTTCACTTCAGCTTTACTGTATCCCTTGGACCTTCTTATTGACGATGAAACACAGAAATTGCATCCGAATTCAATACAAAAGGCACAATGCCGACTTAAGTACAAGAGGACTGACACTCTATCTTTCTATGATATGAACATCTCCTGTGAGTACAATTTTAGATTCAGATGCTTCACTTCAGGTTTACAGCATCCCTTGGACCTTATAATTGACGATGATACACAGAAATTGCATCCGAAATTAATACAACAGGCACAATGCCGACTTAAGTACAAGATAACTGACACTATAACTTTCTATGATTTGAGCCACTCCTGTGAGTTCACTTATAGATTCCGATGCTTCACTTCCGGTTTACTGTATCCCTTCGACCTTCTTATTGAGGATGAAACACAGAAATTGCATCCGAATTTAATACAAAAGGCACAATGCCGACTTAAGTACAAGAGGACTGACACTTTAACTTTCTATGATTTGAACCTCACCTGTGAGTCCAGTTTTAGATTCCGATGCTTCACTTCAGGTTTACTGTATCCCTTGGATCTTCTTATTGACGATGAAACACAGAAATTGCATACGAATTTAATACAAAAGGCACAATGCCGACTTAAGTACAAGAGGACTGACACTCTAACTTTCTACGATTTGAACATCTCCTGTGAGTCCAGATTTAGATTCCGATGCTTCACTTCAGGTTTACTGTATCCCTTGGACCTTCTTATTGACGATGAAACACAGAAATTGCATCCGAATTTAATACAAAAGGCACAATGCCGAATTAAGTACAAGAGGACTGACACTCTAACTTTCTAAGATTCGAACCTCTCCTGTGAGTCCAGTTTTAGATGCCGAGGCTTCACTTCAGGTTTACTGTATCCCTCGGACCTTCTTATTGACGATGAAACACAGAAAATGCATCCGAATTTAATACAAAAGGCACAATGCCAACATAAGTACAAGAGGACTGACACTCTAACTTTCTATGATTTGAACCTCTCCTATGAGTCCAGTTTTCGATTCCGATGCTTCACTTCAGGTTTACTGTATCCCTTGGACCTTCTTATTGACGATGAAACACAGAAATTGCATCCGAATTTAATACAAAAGGCACAATACCGACTAAAATACAAGAGGACTGACATTCTAACTTTCTATGATTTGAACCTCTCCTGTTAGTCCAGTTTTAGATTCCGATGCTTCACTTCAGGTTTACTTTATCCCTTCGACTTTCTTATTGACGATGAAACACAGAAATTGCATCCGGATTTAATACAAAACTCGCAATGCCGACTTAAGTACAAGTGGACTGTCACTCTAACTTTCTATGATTTGAACCTCTCCTGTGAGTCCAGTTTTAGATTGCGATGCTTCACTTCAGGTTTACTGTATCCTTTGGACCTTCTTATTGACGATGAAACACAGAAATGGCATCCGAATTTAATACAAAAGGCACAATGGCGACTTAAGTACAAGACGACTGACACTCTAACTTTCTCTGATTTGAACCTCTCCTGTGAGTCCAGTTTTAGATTCCGATGCTTCACTTCAGATTTACTGTAAACCTTGGACCATCTTATTGACGATGAAGCCCAGAAATTGCATCCGATTTTAATACAAAAGGCACAATGCCGACTTAAGTACAAGAGGACTGACACTCTAATTTTCTGCAATTTGAACCTCTCCTGGGAATCCAGTTTTTGTTGCCGACGCTTCACTTCAGGTTTACTGTATCTATTGGACCTTCTTATTGACGATGAAACACAAATATTGCATCCGAAATTAACACAAAAGGCACAATGCCGACTTATGTACAAGAGGACAGACACTCTAACTTCCTATAATTTGAACCACTCCTGTGAGGCCAGTTTCAGATTCCGATGCTTCACTTCAGGTTAACTGTATCCCTTGGACCTTCTTATTGACGATGAAACAATGAAATTGCATCCGAATTTAATACAAAAGGCACAATGCCGACTTAAGTACAAGAGGACTGACACTTTAACTTTCTATGATTTGAACCTCACCTGTGAGTACAATTTTAGATTCTGATGCTTCACTTCAGGTTTACAGCATCCCTTGGACCTTCTTATTGACGATGAAACACAGAAATTGCATCCGAATTTAATACAACAGGCACAATGCCGACTTAGGTAGAAGAGGACAGACACTACAACTTTCTATGATTTGAGCCACTCCTGTGAGTCCAGTTATAGATTCCGATGCTTCACTTCAGGTTTACTGTATCCCTTCGACCTTCTTATTGACGATGAAACACAGAATTTGCATCCGAACTTAATACAATAGGCACAATGCCGACTCAAGTACAAGAGGACTGACATTTTAACTTTCTAAGATTTGAACCTCACCTGTGAGTCCAGTTTTAGATTTCGATGCTTCACTTCAGGTTTACTGAATCCCTTGGACCTTCTTATTGACGATGAAACACAAAAATTGCATCCGAATATAATACAAAATGCACAATGCCGACTTAAGTACAAGAGGACTGACACACTAACTTTCTACGATTTGAACCATTCCTATGAGTCCAGTTTTAGATTCCGATGCTTCACTTCTGGTTTACTGTATCCCTTGGATCTTCTTATTGACGATGAAACACAGAAATTGCATACGAATCTAATACAAAAGGCACAATGCCGACTTCAGTACAAGGGGACTGACACTCTAACTTTCTATGATTTGGACCTCTCCTGTGAGTCCAGTTTTAGATTCCGATGCTTCACTTCAGGTTTTCTGTATCCCTTGGACCGTCTTATTGACGATGAAACACAGAAATTGCATCCGTATTTAATACAAAAGGCACAATGCCGACATAAGTACAAGAAGACTGACACTCTTAGTTGCTCTGATTTGAACCTCTCCTGTGATTCCAGTTTTAGATTCCGATGCTTCACTTCAGCTTTACTGTATCCCTTGGACCTTCTTATTGACGATGAAACACAGAAATTGCATCCGAATTCAATACAAAAGGCACAATGCCGACTTAAGTACAAGAGGACTGACACTCTATCTTTCTATGATATGAACATCTCCTGTGAGTACAATTTTAGATTCAGATGCTTCACTTCAGGTTTACAGCATCCCTTGGACCTTATAATTGACGATGATACACAGAAATTGCATCCGAAATTAATACAACAGGCACAATGCCGACTTAAGTACAAGATAACTGACACTATAACTTTCTATGATTTGAGCCACTCCTGTGA
The DNA here is from genome assembly GCF_021461395.2 of Schistocerca americana. Lineage (NCBI taxonomy): Eukaryota > Metazoa > Arthropoda > Insecta > Orthoptera > Acrididae > Schistocerca > Schistocerca americana. The sequence continues at coordinate 1,366,910 of NW_025726335.1, forward strand.
GTTCACTTATAGATTCCGATGCTTCACTTCCGGTTTACTGTATCCCTTCGACCTTCTTATTGAGGATGAAACACAGAAATTGCATCCGAATTTAATACAAAAGGCACAATGCCGACTTAAGTACAAGAGGACTGACACTTTAACTTTCTATGATTTGAACCTCACCTGTGAGTCCAGTTTTAGATTCCGATGCTTCACTTCAGGTTTACTGTATCCCTTGGATCTTCTTATTGACGATGAAACACAGAAATTGCATACGAATTTAATACAAAAGGCACAATGCCGACTTAAGTACAAGAGGACTGACACTCTAACTTTCTACGATTTGAACATCTCCTGTGAGTCCAGATTTAGATTCCGATGCTTCACTTCAGGTTTACTGTATCCCTTGGACCTTCTTATTGACGATGAAACACAGAAATTGCATCCGAATTTAATACAAAAGGCACAATGCCGAATTAAGTACAAGAGGACTGACACTCTAACTTTCTAAGATTCGAACCTCTCCTGTGAGTCCAGTTTTAGATGCCGAGGCTTCACTTCAGGTTTACTGTATCCCTCGGACCTTCTTATTGACGATGAAACACAGAAAATGCATCCGAATTTAATACAAAAGGCACAATGCCAACATAAGTACAAGAGGACTGACACTCTAACTTTCTATGATTTGAACCTCTCCTATGAGTCCAGTTTTCGATTCCGATGCTTCACTTCAGGTTTACTGTATCCCTTGGACCTTCTTATTGACGATGAAACACAGAAATTGCATCCGAATTTAATACAAAAGGCACAATACCGACTAAAATACAAGAGGACTGACATTCTAACTTTCTATGATTTGAACCTCTCCTGTTAGTCCAGTTTTAGATTCCGATGCTTCACTTCAGGTTTACTGTATCCCTTGGACCTTCTTATTGACGATGAAACAGAGAAATTGCATCCGAATTTAATACAAAAGGCACAATTCCGACTTAAGTACAAGAGGACTGACACTCCAACTTTCTTTGATTTGAACCTCGCCTGTGATTCCAGTTTTAGATTCCGATGCTTCACTTCAGGATTTCTGTATCCCTTGGACCTTCTTATTGACGATGAAACACAGAAATTGCATCCGAATTTAATACAAAAGGCACAATTCCGACTTAAGTACAAGGGGACTGACACTCCAACTATCTTTGATTTGAACCTCGCCTGTGATTCCAGTTTTAGATTCCGATGCTTCACTTCAGGTTTTCTGTATCCCTTGGACCTTCTTATTGACGATGAAACACAGAAATTGCATCCGAATTTAATACAAAAGGCACAATGGTGACTTAAGTACAAGAGGACTGACACTCTAACTTTCTATGATTTGAACCTCACCTGTGAGTCCAGTTTAAGATTCCGATGCTTCACTTCAGGTTTACTGTATACCTTGGACCTTCTTATTGACGATGAAACACAGAAATTGCATCCGAATTTAATACAAAAGGCACAATGCCGACTTAAGTACAAGAGGACTGACACTCTAAGTATCTATGATTTGAACCACTTCTGTGAGTCCCGTTTTAGATTCCGATGCTTCACTTCAGGTTTACTGTATCCCTTGGACCTGCTTATAAACGATGAAACACAGGAATTTCATCCGAATTTTATACAAAAGACACAATGCCGACTTAAGTACAAGAGGACTGACACTCTAACTTTCTATGATTTGAACCTTTCCTGTGGGTCCAGTTGTAGATTCCGATGCTTCACTTCAGGTTTACTGTATCCCTTGGACCTTCTTATTGACGATGAAACACAGAAATTGCATCCGAATTTAATACAAAGGGCACGATGCCGACTTAAGTACAAGAGGACTGACACTCTAACTTTCTATGATTTGAACCTCTCCTGTGAGTCCAGTTTTAGATTCCGATACTTCACTTCACGTTTACTGTATCCCTTGGACCTTCTTTTTGACGATGAGACACAGAAATTGCATCCGAATTTAATACAAAAGGCACATTGCCGGCTTAAGTACAAGAGGACTGACACTCTAACTTTCTCTGATTTGAACCTCTCCTGTGAGTCCAGTTTTAGATTCCGATGCTTCACTTCAGGTTTACTTTATCCCTTCGACTTTCTTATTGACGATGAAACACAGAAATTGCATCCGGATTTAATACAAAACTCGCAATGCCGACTTAAGTACAAGTGGACTGTCACTCTAACTTTCTATGATTTGAACCTCTCCTGTGAGTCCAGTTTTAGATTCCGATGCTTCACTTCAGGTTTACTGTATCCTTTGGACCTTCTTATTGACGATGAAACACAGAAATGGCATCCGAATTTAATACAAAAGGCACAATGGCGACTTAAGTACAAGACGACTGACACTCTAACATTCTCTGATTTGAACCTCTCCTGTGAGTCCAGTTTTAGATTCCGATGCTTCACTTCAGATTTACTGTAAACCTTGGACCATCTTATTGACGATGAAGCCCAGAAATTGCATCCGATTTTAATACAAAAGGCACAATGCCGACTTAAGTACAAGAGGACTGACACTCTAATTTTCTGCAATTTGAACCTCTCCTGGGAATCCAGTTTTTGTTGCCGACGCTTCACTTCAGGTTTACTGTATCTATTGGACCTTCTTATTGACGATGAAACACAAATATTGCATCCGAAATTAACACAAAAGGCACAATGCCGACTTATGTACAAGAGGACAGACACTCTAACTTCCTATAATTTGAACCACTCCTGTGAGGCCAGTTTCAGATTCCGATGCTTCACTTCAGGTTAACTGTATCCCTTGGACCTTCTTATTGACGATGAAACAATGAAATTGCATCCGAATTTAATACAAAAGGCACAATGCCGACTTAAGTACAAGAGGACTGACACTTTAACTTTCTATGATTTGAACCTCACCTGTGAGTACAATTTTAGATTCTGATGCTTCACTTCAGGTTTACAGCATCCCTTGGACCTTCTTATTGACGATGAAACACAGAAATTGCATCCGAATTTAATACAACAGGCACAATGCCGACTTAGGTAGAAGAGGACAGACACTACAACTTTCTATGATTTGAGCCACTCCTGTGAGTCCAGTTATAGATTCCGATGCTTCACTTCAGGTTTACTGTATCCCTTCGACCTTCTTATTGACGATGAAACACAGAATTTGCATCCGAACTTAATACAATAGGCACAATGCCGACTCAAGTACAAGAGGACTGACACTTTAACTTTCTAAGATTTGAACCTCACCTGTGAGTCCAGTTTTAGATTTCGATGCTTCACTTCAGGTTTACTGAATCCCTTGGACCTTCTTATTGACGATGAAACACAAAAATTGCATCCGAATATAATACAAAATGCACAATGCCGACTTAAGTACAAGAGGACTGACACACTAACTTTCTACGATTTGAACCATTCCTTTGAGTCCAGTTTTAGATTCCGATGCTTCACTTCTGGTTTACTGTATCCCTTGGATCTTCTTATTGAGGATGAAACACAGAAATTGCATACGAATCTAATACAAAAGGCACAATGCCGACTTAAGTACAAGGGGACTGACACTCTAACTTTCTATGATTTGGACCTCTCCTGTGAGTCCAGTTTTAGATTCCGATGCTTCACTTCAGGTTTACTGTATCCCTTGGACCGTCTTATTGACGATGAAACACAGAAATTGCATCCGTATTTAATACAAAAGGCACAATGCCGACATAAGTACAAGAGGACTGACACTCTTAGTTGCTCTGATTTGAACCTCTCCTGTGATTCCAGTTTTAGATTCCGATGCTTCACTTCAGCTTTACTGTATCCCTTGGACCTTCTTATTGACGATGAAACACAGAAATTGCATCCGAATTCAATACAAAAGGCACAATGCCGACTTAAGTACAAGAGGACTGACACTCTATCTTTCTATGATATGAACATCTCCTGTGAGTACAATTTTAGATTCAGATGCTTCACTTCAGGTTTACAGCATCCCTTGGACCTTATAATTGACGATGATACACAGAAATTGCATCCGAAATTAATACAACAGGCACAATGCCGACTTAAGTACAAGATAACTGACACTATAACTTTCTATGATTTGAGCCACTCCTGTGAGTTCACTTATAGATTCCGATGCTTCACTTCCGGTTTACTGTATCCCATCGACCTTCTTATTGAGGATGAAACACAGAAATTGCATCCGAATTTAATACAAAAGGCACAATGCCGACTTAAGTACAAGAGGACTGACACTTTAACTTTCTATGATTTGAACCTCAACTGTGAGTCCAGTTTTAGATTCCGATGCTTCACTTCAGGTTTACTGTATCCCTTGGATCTTCTTATTGACGATGAAACACAGAAATTGCATACGAATTTAATACAAAAGGCACAATGCCGACTTAAGTACAAGAGGACTGACACTCTAACTTTCTACGATTTGAACATCTCCTGTGAGTCCAGATTTAGATTCCGATGCTTCACTTCAGGTTTACTGTATCCCTTGGACCTTCTTATTGACGATGAAACACAGAAATTGCATCCGAATTTAATACAAAAGGCACAATGCCGAATTAAGTACAAGAGGACTGACACTCTAACTTTCTAAGATTCGAACCTCTCCTGTGAGTCCAGTTTTAGATGCCGAGGCTTCACTTCAGGTTTACTGTATCCCTCGGACCTTCTTATTGACGATGAAACACAGAAAATGCATCCGAATTTAATACAAAAGGCACAATGCCAACATAAGTACAAGAGGACTGACACTCTAACTTTCTATGATTTGAACCTCTCCTATGAGTCCAGTTTTCGATTCCGATGCTTCACTTCAGGTTTACTGTATCCCTTGGACCTTCTTATTGACGATGAAACACAGAAATTGCATCCGAATTTAATACAAAAGGCACAATACCGACCAAAGTACAAGAGGACTGACATTCAAACTTTCTATGATTTGAACCTCTCCTGTTAGTCCAGTTTTAGATTCCGATGCTTCACTTCAGGTTTACTGTATCCCTTGGACCTTCTTATTGACGATGAAACAGAGAAATTGCATGCGAATTTAATACAAAAGGCACAATTCCGACTTAAGTACAAGAGGACTGACACTCCAACTTTCTTTGATTTGTACCTCGCCTGTGATTCCAGTTTTAGATTCCGATGCTTCACTTCAGGATTTCTGTATCCCTTGGACCTTCTTATTGACGATGAAACACAGAAATTGCATCCGAATTTAATACAAAAGGCACAATGGTGACTTAAGTACAAGAGGACTGACACTCTAACTTTCTATGATTTGAACCTCACCTGTGAGTCCAGTTTAAGATTCCGATGCTTCACTTCAGGTTTACTGTATACCTTGGACCTTCTTATTGACGATGAAATACAGAAATTGCATCCGAATTTAATACAAAAGGCACAATGCCGACTTAAGTACAAGAGAACTGACACTCTAACTTTCTATGATATGAACATCCCCTGTGAGTACAATTTTAGATTCCGATGCTTCACTTCAGGTTTACAGCATCCCTTGGACCTTCTTATTGACGATGAAACACAGAAATTGCATCCGAATTTAATACAACAGGCACAATGCCGACTCAAGTACAAGAGGACTGATACTATAACTTTCTATGATTTGAGCCACTCCTGTGAGTCCAGTTATAGATTCCGATGCTTCACTTCAGGTTTACTGTATCCCTTCGACCTTCTTATTGACGATGAAACACAGAATTTGCATCCGAATTTAATACGAAAGGCACAATGCCGACATAAGTACAAGAGGACTGACAATTTAACTTTCTATGATTTGAATCTCACCTGTGAGTCCAGATTTGGATTTCGATGCTTCACTTCAGGTTTACTGAATCACTTGGACCTACTTATTGACGATGAAACACAGAAATTGCATCCGAATTTAATACAAAATGCACAATGCCGACTTAAGTACAAGAGGACTGACACACTAACTTTCTACGATTTGAACCTCTCCTGCGAGTCCAGTTTTAGATTCCGATGCTTCACTTCAGGTTTACTGTATCCCCTGGATCTTCTTATTGACGTTGAAACACAGAAATTGCATCCGAAATTAATAGAAAAGGCACAATGCCGACTTAAGTACAAGAGGACTGACACTCTAAGTTTCTCAGATTTGAACCTCTCCTGTGAGTCAAGTTTTAGTTTCCGATGCTTCACGTCAGGTTTTCTGAATCACTTGGACCTTCTTACTGACAATGAAACACAGAAATTGCATACGAATTTAATACAAAAGGCACAATGCCGACTTATGTACAAGAGGACCGACACTCTAACTTTCTATGATTTGAACAACTCCTGTGAGTCCCGTTTTAGATTCCGATGCTTCACTTCAGGTTTACTGTATCCCTTGGACCTTCTTATTGACGATGAAACACAGAAATTGCATCCGAATTTAATACAAAATGCACAATGCCGACTTAAGTACAAGAGGATTGACACTCTAACTTTCTACGATTTGAACCTCACCTGTGAGTCCAGTTTTAGATTCCGATGCTTCACTTCAGGTGTACTGTATCCCTTGGACCTTTTTATTCACGATGAAACACTGAAATCGCATCCGAATTTAATACAAAAGGCACAATGCCGACTTGAGTACAAGAGGACTGACACTCTAACTTTCTATGATTTGAACCTCTCCTGTGAGTGAAGTGTTAGATTACGAGGCTTCACTTCAGGTTTACTGTATCCCTTGGACCTTCTTAATGATGACGAAACACAGAAATTGCATCCGAATTTAATACAAAAGGCACAATGCCGACTTAAGTACAAGAGGACTGACACTATAACTTTCTATGAATTGAGCCACTCCTGTGAGTCCAGTTATAGATTCCGATGCTTCACTTCAGGTTTACTGTATCTCTTGGACCTTCTTATTGACGATGAAACACAGATATTGCATCCCAATTTAATACAAAAGGCACAATGCCGACTTAAGTACAAGAGGACTGACACTCTAACTTTCTCTGATTTGAACCTCTATTGTGAGTCCAGTTTTAAATTCCGATGCTTCACTTCAGGTTTACTGTATCCCTTGGACTTTCTTATTGACGATGAAACACAGAAATTGCATCCGATTTTAATACAAAAGGCACAATGATGACTTAAGTACAAGAGGACTGACACTCTAACTTTCTATGATTTGAACCTCTCCTGTGAGTCCAGTGTTAGATTCCGCGGCTTCACTTCAGGTTTACTGTATCCCTTGGACCTTCTTATTGACGATGAAACACAGAAATTGCATCCGAATTCAATACAAAAGGCACAATGCCGACTTAAGTACAAGAGGACTGACACTCTAGGTTTCAATGATTTGAACCACTCCTGTGAGTCCCGTTTTAGATTCCGATGCTTCACTTCAGGTTTACTGTATCCCTTGGACCTGCTTATAAACGATGAAACACAGGAATTGCATCCGAATTTTATACAAAAGACACAATGCCGACTTAAGTACAAGAGGACTGACACTCTAATTTTCTATGATTTGAACCTTTCCTGTGGGTCCAGTTGTAGATTCCGATGCTTCACTTCAGGTTTACTGTATCCCTTGGACCTTCTTATTGACGATGAAACACAGAAATTGCATCCGAATTTAATACAAAAGGCACAATGTCGACTTAAGTACAAGAGGACTGACACTCTAACTTTCTATGATTTGAACCTCTCCTGTGAGTCCAGTTTTAGATACCGATACTTCACTTCACGTTTACTGTATCCCTTGGACCTTCTTTTTGACGATGAGACACAGAAATTGCATCCGAATTTAATACAAAAGGCACATTGCCGGCTTAAGTACAAGAGGACTGACACTCTAACTTTCTCTGATTTGAACCTCTCCTGTGAGTCCAGTTTTAGATTCCGATGCTTCACTTCAGGTTTACTTTATCCCTTCGACTTTCTTATTGACGATGAAACACAGAAATTGCATCCAGATTTAATACAAAACTCACAATGCCGACTTAAGTACAAGTGGACTAACACTCTAACTTTCTATGATTTGAACCTCTCCTGTGAGTCCAGTTTTAGATTCCGATGCTTCACTTCAGGTTTACTGTATCCTTTGGACCTTCTTATTGACGATGAAACACAGAAATGGCATCCGAATTTAATACAAAAGGCACAATGGCGACTTAAGTACAAGACGACTGACACTCTAACATTCTCTGATTTGAACCTCTCCTGTGAGTCTTGTTTTAGATTCCGATGCTTCACTTCAGATTTACTGTATCCCTTGGACCATCTTATTGACGATGAAACACAGAAATTGCATCCGAATTTAATACAAAAGGCACAATGCCGACTTAAGTACAAGAGGACTGACACTCTAACTTTCTATGATTTGAACCTCTCCTGTGAGTCCAGTTTTAGATGCCGACGCTTCACTTCAGGTTTACTGTATCCCTCGGACCTTCTTATTGACGATGAAACACAGAAATTGCATCCGAATTTAATACAAAATGCACAATGCCAACATAAGTACAAGAGGACTGACACTCTAACTTTCTATGATTTGAATCTCTCCTGTGAGTCCAGTTTTCGATTCCGATGCTTCACTTCAGGTTTACTGTATCCCTTGGACCTTCTTATTGACGATGAAACACAGAAATTGCATCCGAATTTAATACAAAAGGCACAATACCGACTAAAGTACAAGAGGACTGACATTCTAACTTTCTATGATTTGAACCTTTCCTGTTAGTCCAGTTTTAGATTCCGATGCTTCACTTCAGGTTTACTGTATCCCTTTGACCTTCTTATTGACTATGAAACACAGAAATTGCATCCGAATTTAATACAAAAGGCACAATTCCGACTTAAGTACAAGAGGACTGACACTCCAAATTTCTTTGATTTGAACCTCGCCTGTGATTCCAGTTTTAGATTCCGATGCTTCACTTCAGGTTTTCTGTATCCCTTGGACCTTCTTATTGACGATGAAACACAGAAATTGCATCCGAATTTAAAACAAAAGGCACAATGGTGACTTAAGTACAAGAGGACTGACACTCTAACTTTCTATAATTTGAACCTCACCTGTGAGTCCAGTTTAAGATTCCGATGCTTCACTTCAGGTTTACTGTATACCTTGGACCTTCTTATTGACGATGAAACACAGAAATTGCATCCGAATTTAATACAAAAGGCACAATGCCGACTTAAGTACAAGAGAACTGACACTCTAACTTTCTATGATATGAACATCCCCTGTGAGTACAATTTTAGATTCCGATGCTTCACTTCAGGTTTACAGCATTCCTTGGACCTTCTTATTGACGATGAAACACAGAAATTGCATCCGAATTTAATACATCAGGCACAATGCCGACTTAAGTACAAGAGGACTGACACTATAACTTTCTATGAATTGAGCCACTCCTGTGAGTCCAGTTATAGATTCCGATGCTTCACTTCAGGTTTACTGTATCCCTTGGACCTTCTTATTGACGATGAAACACAGAAATTCCATCCGAATGTAATACAAAAGGCACAGTGCCGACTTAAGTACAAGAGGACTGACACACTAAGTTTCTCTGATTTGAACCTCTCCTGTGATTCCAGTTTTAGATTCCGATGCTTCACTTCAGGTTTACTGTATCCCTTGGACCTTCTTACTGACGATGAAACACAGAAATTTCATCCGAATTTAATACAAAAGGCACAATGCCGACTTAAGTACAAGAGGACTGACACTCTAACTTTCTGTGATATGAATATCTCCTGTGAGTACAATTTTAGATTCCGATGCTTCACTTCAGGTTTACAGCATCCCTTGGACCTTCTTATTGACGATGAAACACAGAAATTGCATCCGAATTTAATACAACAGGCACAATGCCGACTCAAGTACAAGAGGACTGATACTATTACTTTCTATGATTTGAGCCACTCCTGTGAGTCCAGTTATAGATTCCGATGCTTCACTTCAGGTTTTCTGTATCCCTTCGACCTTCTTATTGACGATGAAACACAGAATTTGCATCCGAAATTAATAGAAAAGGCACAATGCCGACTTAAGTACAAGAGGACTGACACTCTAAGTTTCTCAGATTTGAACCTCTCCTGTGAGTCAAGTTTTAGTTTCCGATGCTTCACGTCAGGTTTTCTGAATCACTTGGACCTTCTTATTGACAATGAAACACAGAAATTGCATACGAATTTAATACAAAAGGCACAATGTCGACTTATGGACAAGAGGACCGACACTCTAACTTTCTATGATTTGAACAACTCCTGTGAGTCCCGTTTTAGATTCCGATGCTTCACTTCAGGTTTACTGTATCCCTTGGACCTTCTTATTGACGATGAAACACAGAAATTGCATCCGAATTTAATACATCAGGCACAATGCCGACTTAAGTACAAGAGGACTGACACTATAACTTTCTATGAATTGAGCCACTCCTGTGAGTCCAGTTATAGATTCCGATGCTTCACTTCAGGTTTACTGTATCCCTTGGACCTTTTTATTCACGATGAAACACTGAAATTGCATCCGAATTTAATACAAAATGCACAATGCCGACTTGAGTACAAGAGGACTGACACTCTAACTTTCTATGATTTGAACCTCTCCTGTGAGTGAAGTGTTAGATTAAGAGGCTTCACTTCAGGTTTACTGTATCCCTTGGACCTTCTTAATGATGATGAAACACAGAAATTGCATCCGAATTTAATACAAAAGGCACAATGCCGACTTAAGTACAAGAGGACTGACACTATAACTTTCTATGAATTGAGCCACTCCTGTGAGTCCAGTTATAGATTCCGATGCTTCACTTCAGGTTTACTGTATCCCTTGGACCTTCTTATTGACGATGAAACACAGAAATTGCATCCCAATTTAATGCAAAAGGCACAATGCCGACTTAAGTACAAGAGGACTGACACTCTAACTTTCTCTGATTTGAACCTCTATTGTGAGACCAGTTTTAAATTCCGATGCTTCACTTCAGGTCTACTGTATCCCTTGGACTTTCTTATTGACGATGAAACACAGAAATTGCATCCGATTTTAATACAAAAGGCACAATGATGACTTAAGTACAAGAGGACTGACACTCTAACTTTCTATGATTTGAACCTTTCCTGTGAGTCCAGTGTTAGATTCCGCGGCTTCACTTCAGGTTTACTGTATTCCTTGGACCTTCTTATTGACGATGAAACTCAGAAATTGCATCCGAATTTAATACAAAAGGCACAATGCTGACATAAGTACAAGAGGACTGACACTCTAGGTTTCTATGATTTGAACCACTCCTGTGAGTCCCGTTTTAGATTCCGATGCTTCACTTCAGGTTTACTGTATCCCTTGGACCTGCTTATAAACGATGAAACACAGGAATTACATCCGAATTTTATACAAAAAACACAATGCCGACTTAAGTACAAGAGGACTGACACTCTAATTTTCTATGATTTGAACCTTTCCTGTGGGTCCAGTTGTAGATTCCGATGCTTCACTTCAGGTTTACTGTATCCCTTGGACCTTCTTATTGACGATGAAACACAGAAATTGCATCCGAATTTAATACAAAAGGCACAATGCCGACTTAAGTACAAGAGGACTGACTCTCTAACTTTCTACGATTTGAACCTCTCCTGTGAGTCCAGTTTTAGATTCCGATGCTTCACTTCAGGTTTACTGTATCCCTTCGACCTTCTTATTGACGATGAAACACAGAATTTGCATCCGAATTTAATACGAAAGGCACAATGCCGACATAAGTACAAGAGGACTGACACTTTAACTTTCTATGATTTGAATCTCACCTGTGAGTCCAGATTTGGATTTCGATGCTTCACTTCAGGTTTACTGAATCACTTGGACCTTCTTATTGACGATGAAACACAGAAATTGCATCCGAATTTAATACAAAATGCACAATGCCGACTTAAGTACAAGAGGACTGACACACTAATTTTCTACGATTTGAACCTCTCCTGCGAGTCCAGTTTTAGATTCCGATGCTTCACTTCAGGTTTACTGTATCCCTTGGATCTTCTTATTGACGATGAAACACAGAAATTGCATCCGAAATTAATAGAAAAGGCACAATGCCGACATAAGTACAAGAGGACTGACACACTAAGTTTCTCTGATTTGAACCTCTCCTGTGATTCCAGTTTTAGATTCCGATGCTTCACTTCAGGTTTACTGTATCCCTTGGACCTTCTTACTGACGATGAAACACAGAAATTTCATCCGAATTTAATACAAAAGGCACAATGCCGACTTAAGTACAAGAGGACTGACACTCTAACTTTCTGTGATATGAATACCTCCTGTGAGTACAATTTTAGATTCCGATGCTTCACTTCAGGTTTACAGCATCCCTCGGACCTTCTTATTGACGATGAAACACAGAAATTGCATCCGAATTTAATACAACAGGCACAATGCCGACTCAAGTACAAGAGGACTGATACTATAACTTTCTATGATTTGAGCCACTCCTGTGAGTCCAGTTATAGATTCCAATGCTTCACTTCAGGTTTACTGTATCCCTTGGACCTTCTTATTGACGATGAAACACAGAAATTCCATCCGAATTTAATACAAAAGGCACAATGCCGACTTAAGTACAAGAGGACTGACACACTAAGTTTCTCTGATTTGAACCTCTCCTGTGATTCCAGTTTTAGATTCCGATGCTTCACTTCAGGTTTACTGTATCCCTTGGACCTTCTTACTGACGATGAAACACAGAAATTTCATCCGAATTTAATACAAAAGGCACAATGCCGACTTAAGTACAAGAGGACTGACACTCTAACTTTCTGTGATATGAATACCTCCTGTGAGTACAATTTTAGATTCCGATGCTTCACTTCAGGTTTACAGCATCCCTCGGACCTTCTTATTGACGATGAAACACAGAAATTGCATCCGAATTTAATACAACAGGCACAATGCCGACTCAAGTACAAGAGGACTGATACTATAACTTTCTATGATTTGAGCCACTCCTGTGAGTCCAGTTATAGATTCCGATGCTTCACTTCAGGTTTTCTGTATCCCTTCGAACTTCTTATTGACGATGAAACACAGAATTTGCATCCGAAATTAATAGAAAAGGCACAATGCCGACTTAAGTACAAGAGGACTGACACTCTAAGTTTCTCAGATTTGAACCTCTCCTGTGAGTCAAGTTTTAGTTTCCGATGCTTCACGTCAGGTTTTCTGAATCACCTGGACCTTCTTATTGACAATGAAACACAGAAATTGCATACGAATTTAATACAAAAGGCACAATGCCGACTTATGGACAAGAGGACCGACACTCTAACTTTCTATGATTTGAACAACTCCTGTGAGTCCCGTTTTAGATTCCGATGCTTCACTTCAGGTTTACTGTATCCCTTGGACCTTCTTATTGACGATGAAACACAGAAATTGCATCCGAATTTAATACAAAATGCACAACGCCGACTTAAGTACAAGAGGATTGACACTCTAACTTTCTATGATTTGAACCTCTCCTGTGAGTCCAGTTTTAGATTCCGATGCTTCACTTCAGGTGTACTGTATCCCTTGGACCTTTTTATTCACGATGAAACACTGAAATTGCATCCGAATTTAATACAAAAGGCACAATGCCGACTTGAGTACAAGAGGACTGACACTCTAACTTTCTATGATTTGAACCTCTCCTGTGAGTGAAGTGTTAGATTAAGAGGCTTCACTTCAGGTTTACTGTATCCCTTGGACCTTCTTAATGATGATGAAACACAGAAATTGCATCCGAATTTAATACAAAAGGCACAATGCCGACTTAAGTACAAGAGGACTGACACTATAACTTTCTATGAATTGAGCAACTCCTGTGAGTCCAGTTATAGATTCCGATGCTTCACTTCAGGTTTACTGTATCCCTTGGACCTTCTTATTGACGATGAAACACAGAAATTGCATCCCAATTTAATGCAAAAGGCACAATGCCGACTTAAGTACAAGAGGACTGACACTCTAACTTTCTATGATTTGAACCTCTCCTGTGAGTCCAGTGTTAGATTCCGCGGCTTCACTTCAGGTTTACTGTATTCCTTGGACCTTCTTATTGACGATGAAACTCAGAAATTGCATCCGAATTTAATACAAAAGGCACAATGCCGACTTAAGTACAAGAGGACTGACACTCTAGGTTTCTATGATTTGAACCACTCCTGTGAGTCCAGTGTTAGATTCCGCGGCTTCACTTCAGGTTTACTGTATTCCTTGGACCTTCTTATTGACGATGAAACTCAGAAATTGCATCCGAATTTAATACAAAAGGCACAATGCCGACTTAAGTACAAGAGGACTGACACTCTAGGTTTCTATGATTTGAACCACTCCTGTGAGTCCCGTTTTAGATTCCGATGCTTCACTTCAGGTTTACTGTATCCCTTGGACCTGCTTATAAACGATGAAACACAGGAATTACATCCGAATTTTATACAAAAGACTCAATGCCGACTTAAGTACAAGAGGACTGACACTCTAATTTTCTATGATTTGAACCTTTCCTGTGGGTCCAGTTGTAGATTCCGATGCTTCACTTCAGGTTTACTGAATCCCTTGGACCTTCTTATTGACGATGATACACAGAAATTGCATCCGAATTTAATACAAAAGGCACAATGCCGACTTAAGTACAAGAGGACTGACTCTCTAACTTTCTACGATTTGAACCTCTCCTGTGAGTCCAGTTTTAGATTCCGATGCTTCACTTCAGGTTTACTGTATCCCTTCGACCTTCTTATTGACGATGAAACACAGAATTTGCATCCGAATTTAATACGAAAGGCACAATGCCGACATAAGTACAAGAGGACTGACACTTTAACTTTCTATGATTTGAATCTGACCTGTGAGTCCAGATTTGGATTTCGATGCTTCACTTCAGGTTTACGGAATCACTTGGACCTTCTTATTGACGATGAAACACAGAAATTGCATCCGAATTTAATACAAAATGCACAATGCCGACTTAAGTACAAGAGGACTGACACACTAACTTTCTACGATTTGAACCTCTCCTGCGAGTCCAGTTTTAGATTCCGATGCTTCACTTCAGGTTTACTGTATCCCTTGGATCTTCGTATTGACGATGAAACACAGAAATTGCATCCGAAATTAATAGAAAAGGCACAATGCCGACTTAAGTACTGAGGACTGACACTCTAAGTTTCTCAGATTTGAACCTCTCCTGTGAGTCAAGTTTTAGTTTCCGATGCTTCACGTCAGGTTTTCTGAATCACTTGGACCTTCTTATTGACAATGAAACACAGAAATTGCATACGAATTTAATACAAAAGGCACAATGCCGACTGATGTACAAGAGGACCGACACTCTAACTTTCTATGATTTGAACAACTCCTGTGAGTCCCGTTTTAGATTCCGATGCTTCACTTCAGGTTTACTGTATCCCTTGGACCTTCTTATTGACGATGAAACACAGAAATTGCATCCGAATTTAATACAAAATGCACAATGCCGACTTAAGTACAAGAGGATTGACACTCTAACTTTCTATGATGTGAACCTCTCCTGTGAGTCCAGTTTTAGATTCCGATGCTTCACTTCAGGTGTACTGTATCCCTTGGACCTTTTTATTCACGATGAAACACTGAAATTGCATCCGAATTTAATACAAAAGGCACAATGCCGACTTGAGTACAAGAGGACTGACACTCTAACTTTCTATGATTTGAACCTCTCCTGTGAGTGAAGTGTTATATTAAGAGGCTTCACTTCACGTTTACTGTATCCCTTGGACCTACTTTTTGACGATGAGACACAGAAATTGCATCCGAATTTAATACAAAAGGCACATTGCCGGCTTAAGAACAAGAGGACTGACACTCTAGGTTTCTATGATTTGAACCACTCCTGTGAGTCCCGTTTTAGATTCCGATGCTTCACTTCAGGTTTACTGTATCCCTTGGACCTGCTTATAAACGATGAAACACAGGAATTACATCCGAATTTTATACAAAAGACACAATGCCGACTTAAGTACAAGAGGACTGACACTCTAATTTTCTATGATTTGAACCTTTCCTGTGGGTCCAGTTGTAGATTCCGATGCTTCACTTCAGGTTTACTGTATCCCTTGGACCTTCTTATTGACGATGAAACACAGAAATTGCATCCGAATTTAATACAAAAGGCACAATGCCGACTTAAGTACAAGAGGACTGACACTCTAACTTTCTATGATTTGAACCTCTCCTGTGAGTCCAGTTTTAGATTCCGATACTTCACTTCACGTTTACTGTATCCCTTGGACCTACTTTTTGACGATGAGACACAGAAATTGCATCCGAATTTAATACAAAAGGCACATTGCCGGCTTAAGAACAAGAGGACTGACACTCTAACTTTCTCTGATTTGAACCTCTCCTGTGAGTCCAGTTTTAGATTCCGATGCTTCACTTCAGGTTTACTTTATCCCTTCGACTTTCTTATTGACGATGAAACACAGAAATTGCATCCAGATTTAATACGAAAGGCACAATGCCGACATAAGTACAAGAGGACTGTTACTTTAACTTTCTATGATTTGAATCTCACCTGTGAGTCCAGATTTGGATTTCGATGCTTCACTTCAGGTTTACTGAATCACTTGGACCTTCTTATTGACGATGAAACACAGAAATTGCATCCGAATTTAATACAAAATGCACAATGCCGACTTAAGTACAAGAGGACAGACACACTAACTTTCTACGATTTGAACCTCTCCTGCGACTCCAGTTTCAGATTCCGATGCTTCACTTCAGGTTTACTGTATCCCTTGGATCTTCTTATTGACGATGAAACACAGAAATTGCATCCGAAATTAATAGAAAAGGCACAATGCCGACTTAAGTACAAGAGGATTGACACTCTAACTTTCTATGATTTGAACCTCTCCTGTGAGTCCAGTTTTAGATTCCGATGCTTCACTTCAGGTGTACTGTATCCCTTGGACCTTTTTATTGACGATGAAACACTGAAATTGCATCCGAATTTAATACAAAAGGCACAATGCCGACTTGAGTACAAGAGGACTGACACTCTAACTTTCTATGATTTGAACCTCTCCTGTGAGTGAAGTGTTAGATTAAGAGGCTTCACTTCAGGTTTACTGTATCCCTTGGACCTTCTTAATGATGATGAAACACAGAAATTGCATCCGAATTTAATACAAAAGGCACAATGCCGACTTAAGTACAAGAGGACTGACACTATAACTTTCTATGAATTGAGCCACTCCTGTGAGTCCAGTTATAGATTCCGATGCTACACTTCAGGTTTACTGTATCCCTTGGACCTTCTTATTGACGATGAAACACAGAAATTGCATCCCAATTTAATGCAAAAAGCACAATGCCGACTTAAGTACAAGAGGACTGACACTCTAACTTTCTCTGATTTGAACCTCTATTGTGAGTCCAGTTTTAAATTCCGATGCTTCTCTTCAGGTTTACTGTATCCCTTGGACTTTCTTATTGACGATGAAACACAGAAATTGCATCCGATTTTAATACAAAAGGCACAATGATGACTTAAGTACAAGAGGACTGACACTCTAACTTTCTATGATTTGAACCTCTCCTGTGAGTCCAGTGTTAGATTCCGCGGCTTCACTTCAGGTTTACTGTATTCCTTGGACCTTCTTATTGACGATGAAACTCAGAAATTGCATCCGAATTTAATACAAAAGGCACAATGCCGACTTAAGTACAAGAGGACTGACACTCTAGGTTTCTATGATTTGAACCACTCCTGTGAGTCCCGTTTTAGATTCCGATGCTTCACTTCAGGTTTACTGTATCCCTTGGACCTGCTTATAAACGATGAAACACAGGAATTACATCCGAATTTTATACAAAAGACACAATGCCGACTTAAGTACAAGAGGACTGACACTCTAATTTTCTATGATTTGAACCTTTCCTGTGGGTCCAGTTGTAGATTCCGATGCTTCACTTCAGGTTTACTGTATCCCTTGGACCTTCTTATTGACGATGAAACACAGAAATTGCATCCGAATTTAATACAAAAGGCACAATGCCGACTTAAGTACAAGAGGACTAACTCTCTAACTTTCTATGATTTGAACCTCTCCTGTGAGTCCAGTTTTAGATTCCGATGCTTCACTTCAGGTTTACTGTATCCCTTCGACCTTCTTATTGACGATGAAACACAGTATTTGCATCCGAATTTAATACGAAAGGCACAATGCCGACATAAGTACAAGAGGACTGACACTTTAACTTTCTATGATTTGAATCTCACCTGTGAGTCCAGATTTGGATTTCGATGCTTCACTTCAGGTTTACTGAATCACTTGGACCTTCTTATTGACGATGAAACACAGAAATTGCATCCGAATTTAATACAAAATGCAAATTGCCGACTTAAGTACAAGAGGACTGACACACTAACTTTCTACGATTTGAACCTCTCCTGCGAGTCCAGTTTTAGATTCCGATGCTTCACTTCAGGTTTACTGTATCCCTTGGATCTTCTTATATACGATGAAACACAGAAATTGCATCCGAAATTAATAGAAAAGGCACAATGCCGACTTAAGTACAAGAGGACTGACACTCTAAGTTTCTCAGATTTGAACCTCTCCTGTGAGTCAAGTTTTAGTTTCCGATGCTTCACGTCAGGTTTTCTGAATCACTTGGACCTTCATATTGACAATGAAACACAGAAATTGCATACGAATTTAATACAAAAGGCACAATGCCGACTTATGTACAAGAGGACCGACACTCTAACTTTCTATGATTTGAACAACTCCTGTGAGTCCCGTTTTAGATTCCGATGCTTCACTTCAGGTTTACTGTATCCCTTGGACCTTCTTATTGACGATGAAACACAGAAATTGCATCCGAATTTAATACAAAATGCACAATGCCGACTTAAGTACAAGAGGATTGACACTCTAACTTTCTATGATTTGAACCTCTCCTGTGAGTCCAGTTTTAGATTCCGATGCTTCACTTCAGGTGTACTGTATCCCTTGGACCTTTTTGTTCACGATGAAACACTGAAATTGCATCCGAATTTAATACAAAAGGCACAATGCCGACTTGAGTACAAGAGGACTGACACTCTAAGTTTCTATGATTTGAACCTCTCCTGTGAGTGAAGTGTTAGATTAAGAGGCTTCACTTCAGGTTTACTGTATCCCTTGGACCTTCTTAATGATGATGAAACACAGAAATTGCATCCGAATTTAATACAAAAGGCACAATGCCGACTTAAGTACAAGAGGACTGACACTATAACTTTCTATGAATTGAGCCACTCCTGTGAGTCCAGTTATAGATTCCGATGCTTCACTTCAGGTTTACTGTATCCCTTGGACCTTCTTATTGACGATGAAACACAGAAATTGCATCCCAATTTAATGCAAAAGGCACAATGCCGACTTAAGTACAAGAGGACTGACACTCTAACTTTCTCTGATTTGAACCTCTATTGTGAGTCCAGTTTCAAATTCCGATGCTTCACTTCAGGTTTACTGTATCCCTTGGACTTTCTTATTGACGATGAAACACAGAAATTGCATCCGATTTTAATACAAAAGGCACAATGATGACTTAAGTACAAGAGGACTGACACTCTAACTTTCTATGATTTGAACCTCTCATGTGAGTCCAGTGTTAGATTCCGCGGCTTCACTTCAGGTTTACTGTATTCCTTGGACCTTCTTACTGACGATGAAACACAGAAATTGCATCCGAATTTAATACAAAAGGCACAATGCCGACTTAAGTACAAGAGGACTGACACTCTAGGTTTCTATGATTTGAACCACTCCTGTGAGTCCCGTTTTAGATTCCGATGCTTCACTTCAGGTTTACTGTATCCCTTGGACCTGCTTATAAACGATGAAACACAGGAATTACATCCGAATTTTATACAAAGGACACAATGCCGACTTAAGTACAAGAGGACTGACACTCTAATTTTCTATGATTTGAACCTTTCCTGTGGGTCCAGTTGTAGATTCCGATGCTTCACTTCAGGTTTACTGTATCCCTTGGACCTTCTTATTGACGATGAAACACAGAAATTGCATCCGAATTTAATACAAAAGGCACAATGCCGACTTAAGTACAAGAGGACTGACACTCTAACTTTCTATGATTTGAACCTCTCCTGTGAGTCCAGTTTTAGATTCCGATACTTCACTTCACGTTTACTGTATCCCTTGGACCTTCTTTTTGACGATGAGACACAGATATTGCATCCGAATTTAATACAAAAGGCACATTGCCGGCTTAAGAACAAGGGGACTGACACTCTAACTTTCTCTGATTTGAACCTCTCCTGTGAGTCCAGTTTTAGATTCCGATGCTTCACTTCAGGTTTACTTTATCCCTTCGACTTTCTTATTGACGATGAAACACAGAAATTGCATCCAGATTTAATACAAAACTCACAATGCCGACTTAAGTACAAGTGGACTGCCACTCTAACTTTCTATGATTTGAACCTCTCCTGTGAGTCCAGTTTTAGATTCCGATGCTTCACTTCAGGTGTACTGTATCATTTGGACATTCTTATTGACGATGAAACACAGAAATGGCATCCGAATTTAATACAAAAGGCACAATGGCGACTTAAGTACAAGACGACTGACACTCTAACATTCTCTGATTTGAACCTTTCCTGTGAGTCCAGTTTTAGATTCCGATGCTTCACTTCAGATTTACTGTATCCCTTGGACCATCTTATTGACGATGAAGCCCAGAAATTGCATCCGATTTTAATACAAAATGCACAATGCCGACTTAAGTACAAGAAGACTGACACTCTAACTTTCTGTGATTTGAACCTCTCCTGGGAATCCAGTTTTTGTTGCCGAGGCTTCACTTCAGGTTTACTGTATCTATTGGACCTTCTTATTGACGATGAAACACAAATATTGCATCCGAAATTAACACAAAAGGCACAATGCCGACTTATGTACAAGAGGACAGACACTCTAACTTCCTATGATTTGAACCACTCCTGTGAGGCCAGTTTCAGATTCCGATGCTTCACTTCAGGTTAACTGTATCCCTTGGACCTTCTTATTTAGGATGATACACAGAAATTGCATCCGAATTTAATACAAAAGGCACAATGCCGACATAAGTACAAGAGGACTGACACATTACTTTCTCTGATTTGAACCTCTCCTGTGAGTCCCGTTTTTGTTGTCGAGGCTTCACTTCAGGTTTACTGTATACATTGGACATTCTTATTGACGATGAAACACAGAAATTGCATCCGAATTTAATACAAAAGGCACATTGCCGACTCAAGTACAAGAGGACTGACACTCTAACTTTCTATGATTTGAACCTCTGCTGTGAGCCCAGTTATAGATTCCGATGCTTCACTACAGGTTTACTGTATCCCTTGGACCTTCTTATTGGCGATAAATCACAG
Organism: Schistocerca americana; assembly: GCF_021461395.2. Taxonomy (NCBI): domain Eukaryota; kingdom Metazoa; phylum Arthropoda; class Insecta; order Orthoptera; family Acrididae; genus Schistocerca; species Schistocerca americana. The sequence goes on from NW_025726335.1 coordinate 1,388,359, forward strand.
AAATTGCATCCGAATTTAATACAAAAGGCACAATGCCGACTTAAGTACAATAGGACTGACACTCTAACTTTCTCTGATTTGAACCTCTCCTGTGGGTCCAGTTTTAGATTCCGATGCTTCAATTCAGGTTTACTGTATCCCTTGGACTTTCTTATTGACGATGAAACACAGAAATTGCATCTGATTTTAATACAAATGGCACAATGATGACTGAAGTACAAGAGGGCTGACACTCTAACTTTCTATGATTTGAACCTCTCCTGTGAGTCCAGTGTTAGATTCCGAGGCTTCACTTCAGGTTTACTGTATCCCTTGGACCTTCGTATTGACGATGAAACACAGAAATTGCATCCGAATTTAATACATCAGGCACAATGCCGACTTAAGTACAAGAGGACTGACACTATAACTTTCTATGAATTGAGCCACTCCTGTGAGTCCAGTTATAGATTCCGATGCTTCACTTCAGGTTTACTGTATCCCTTGGACCTTCTTATTGACGATGAAACACAGAAATTCCATCCGAAGTTAATACAAAAGGCACAATGCCGACTTAAGTACAAGAGGACTGACACACTAAGTTTCTCTGATTTGAACCTCTCCTGTGATTCCAGTTTTAGATTCCGATGCTTCACTTCAGGTTTACTGTATCCCTTGGACCTTCTTACTGACGATGAAACACAGAAATTTCATCCGAATTTAATACAAAAGGCCCAATGCCGACTTAAGTACAAGAGGACTGACACTCTAACTTTCTCTGATATGAATATCTCCTGTGAGTACAATTTTAGATTCCGATGCTTCACTTCAGGTTTACGGCATCCCTTGGACCTTCTTATTGACGATGAAACACAGAAATTGCATCCGAAATTAATACAACAGACACAATGCCGACTCAAGAACAAGAGGACTGACACTATAACTTTCTATGATTTGAGCCACTCCTGTGAGTCCAGTTATAGATTCCGATGCTTCACTTCAGGTTTACTGTATCCCTTCGACCTTCTTATTGACGATGAAACACAGAATTTGCATCCGAATTTAATACGAAAGGCACAATGCCGACATAAGTACAAGAGGACTGACACTTTAACTTTCTATGATTTGAATCTCACCAGTGAGTCCAGATTTGGATTTCGATGCTTCACTTCAGGTTTACTGAATCACTTGGACCTTCTTATTGACGATGAAACACAGAAATTGCATCCGAATTTAATACAAAATGCACAATGCCGACTTAAGTACAAGAGGAATGACACACTAACTTTCTACGATTTGAACCTCTCCTGCGAGTCCAGTTTTAGATTCCGATGCTTCACTTCAGGTTTACTGTATCCCTTGGATCTTCTTATTGACGATGAAACACAGAAATTGCATCCGAAATTAATAGAAAAGGCACAATGCCGACTTAAGTACAAGAGGACTGACACTCTAAGTTTCTCAGATTTGAACCTCTCCTGTGAGTCAAGTTTTAGTTTCCGATGCTTCACGTCAGGTTTTCTGAATCACTTGGACCTTCTTATTGACAATGAAACACAGAAATTGCATACGAATTTAATACAAAAGGCACAATGCCGACTTATGTACAAGAGGACCGACACTCTAACTTTCTATGATTTGAACAACTCCTGTGAGTCCCGTTTTAGATTCCGATGCTTCACTTCAGGTTTACTGTATCCCTTGGACCTTCTTATTGACGTTGAAACACAGAAATTGCATCCGAATTTAATACAAAATGCACAATGCCGTCTTAAGTACAAGAGGATTGACACTCTAACTTTCTATGATTCGAACCTCTCCTGTGAGTCCAGTTTTAGATTCCGATGCTTCACTTCAGGTGTACTGTATCCCTTGGACCTTTTTATTCACGATGAAACACTGAAATTGCATCCGAATTTAATACAAAAGGCACAATGCCGACTTGAGTACAAGAGGACTGACACTCTAACTTTCTATGATTTGAACCTCTCCTGTGAGTGAAGTGTTAGATTACGAGGCTTCACTTCAGGTTTACTGTATCCCTTGGACCTTCTTAATGATGATGAAACACAGAAATTGCATCCGAATTTAATACAAAAGGCACAATGCCGACTTAAGTACAAGAGGACTGACACTATAACTTTCTATGAATTGAGCGACTCCTGTAAGTCCAGTTATAGATTCCGATGCTTCACTTCGGGTTTACTGTATCCCTTGGACCTTCTTATTGACGATGAAACACAGAAATTGCATCCCAATTAAATACAAAAGGCACAATGCCGACTTAAGTACAAGAGGACTGACACTCTAACTTTCTCTGATTTGAACCTCTATTGTGAGTCCAGTTTTAAATTCCGATGCTTCACTTCAGGTTTACTGTATCCCTTGGACTTTATTATTGACGATGAAACACAGAAATTGCATCCGATTTTAATACAAAAGGCACAATGATGACTTAAGTACAAGAGGACTGTCACTCTAACTTTCTATGATTTGAACCTCTCCTGTGAGTCCAGTGTTAGATTCCGCGGCTTCACTTCAGGTTTACTGTATCCCTTAGACCTTCTTATTGACGATGAAACACAGAAATTGCATCCGAATTTAATACAAAAGGCACAATGCCGACTTAAGTACAAGTGGACTGACACTCTAAGTTTCTATGATTTGAACCACTCCTGTGAGTCCCGTTTTAGATTCCGATGCTTCACTTCAGGTTTACTGTATCCCTTGGACCTGCTTATAAACGATGAAACACAGGAATTACATCCGAATTTTATACAAAAGACACAATGCCGACTTAAGTACAAGAGGACTGACACTCTAATTTTCTATGATTTGAACCTTTCCTGTGGGTCCAGTTGTGGATTCCGATGCTTCACTTCAGGTTTACTGTATCCCTTGGACCTTCTTATTGACGATGAAACACAGAAATTGCATCCGAATTTAATACAAAAGGCACAATGCCGACTTAAGTACAAGAGGACTGACACTCTAACTTTCTATGATTTGAACCTCTCCTGTGAGTCCAGTTTTAGATTCCAATACTTCACTTCACGTTTACTGTATCCCTTGGACCTTCTTTTTGACGATGAGACACAGAAATTGCATCCGAATTTAATACAAAAGGCACATTGCCGGCTTAAGTACAAGAGGACTGACACTCTAACTTTCTCTGATTTGAACCTCTCCTGTGAGTCCAGTTTTAGATTCCGATGCTTCACTTCAGGTTTACTTTATCCCTTCGACTTTCTTATTGACGATGAACCACAGAAATTGCATCCAGATTTAATACAAAACTCACAATGCCGACTTAAGTACAAGTGTACTGACACTCTAACTTTCTATGATTTGAACCTCTCCTGTGAGTCCAGTTTTAGATTCCGATGCTTCACTTCAGGTTTACTGTATCCTTTGGACCCTCTTATTGACGATGAAACACAGAAATGGCATCCGAATTTAATACAAAAGGCACAATGGCGACTTAAGTACAAGACGACTGACACTCTAACATTCTCTGATTTGAACCTCTCCTGTGAGTCCAGTTTTAGATTCCGATGCTTCACTTCAGATTTACTGTATCCCTTGGACCATCTTATTGACGATGAAGCCCAGAAATTGCATCCGATTTTAATACAAAATGCACAATGCCGACTTAAGTACAAGAGGACTGACACTCTAACTTTCTGTGATTAGAACCTCTCCTGGGAATCCAGTTTTTGTTGCCGAGGCTTCACTTCAGGTTTACTGTATCTATTGGACCTTCTTATTGACGATGAAACACAAATATTGCATCCGAAATTAGCACAAAAGGCACAATGCCGACTTATGTACAAGAGGACAGACACTCTAACTTCCTATGATTTGAACCACTCCTGTGAGGCCAGTTTCAGATTCCGATGCTTCACTTCAGGTTAACTGTATCCCTTGGACCTTCTTATTTACGATGATACACAGAAATTGCATCCGAATTTAATACAAAAGGCACAATGCCGACTTAAGTACAAGAGGACTGACACATTACTTTCTCTGATTTGAACCTCTCCTGTGAGTCCAGTTTTTGTTGCCGAGGCTTCACTTCAGGTTTACTGTATACATTGGACATTCTTATTGACGATGAAACACAGAAATTGCATCTGAATTTAATACAAAAGGCACATTGCCGACTTAAGTACAAGAGGACTGACACTCTAACTTTCTATTATTTGAACCTCTGCTGTGAGCCCAGTTATATATTCCGATGCTTCACTACAGGTTTACTGTATCCCTTGGACCTTCTTATTGGCGATAAAACACAGAAATTGCATCCGAATTTAATACAAAAGGCACAATGCCGACTTAAGTACAAGAGGACTGACACTCTAACTTTCTCTGATTTGAACCTCTCCTGTGGGTCCAGTTTTAGATTCCGATGCTTCAATTCAGGTTTACTGTATCCCTTGGACTTTCTTATTGACGATGAAACACAGAAATTGCATCTGATTTTAATACAAAAGGCACAATGATGACTTAAGTACAAGAGAACTGACACTCTAACTTTCTATGATTTGAACCTCTCCTGTGAGTCCAGTGTTAGATCCCGAGGCTTCACTTCAGGTTTACTGTATCCCTTGGACCTTCGTATTGACGGTGAAACACAGAAATTGCGTCCGAATGTAATACAAAAGGCACAATGCCGACTTAAGTACAAGAGGACTGACACTCTAACTTTCTATGATGTGAACCTCTCCTGTGAGTCCAGTGTTAGATTTCGAGTCTTCACTTCAGGTTTACTGGATCCCTTGGACCTTTTTATTCACGATGAAACATTGAAATTGCATCCGAATTTAATACAAAAGGCACAATGCCGACTTAAGTACAAGAGGACTGACACTCTAACTTTCTATGAATTGAACCTCTCCTGTGAGTCCAGTTTTAGATTCCGATGCTTCACTTCAGATTGACTGTATCCCTTGGACCTTCTTATTGACGATGAAACACAAACATTGCGTCCGAATTTAATACAAAAGGCACAATGCCGACTTAAGTACAAGAGGACTGACACTCTGACTTTCTATGATTTGAACCACTCCTGTGAGTCCCGTTTTAGATTCCGATGCTTCACTTCAGTTTTACTGTATCCCTTGGACCTTCTTATAAACGAAGAAACATAGAAATTACATCAGAATTTAATACAAAAGGCACAATGCCGACTTAAGTGCAAGGGGACTGACACTCTAACTTTCTATGATTTGAACCTTTCCTGTGGGTCCAGTTGTATATTCTGATGCTTCGCGTCAGGTTTACTGCATCACTTGGACCTTCTTATTGACGATAAAACAGAGAAATTGCATCCGAATTTAATACAAAAGGCACAATGCCGGCTTAAGTACAAGAGGACTGACACTCTAACTTTCTATGATTTGAACCACTCCTGTGAGGCCAGTTTTAGATTCCAATGCTTCGCTTCAGGTTAATTGTATCCCTTGGACCTTCTTATTGACGATAATACACAGAAATTGCATCCGAATTTAATACAAAAGGCACAATGCCGACTTCAGTACAAGAGGACTGACACATTACTTTCTCTGATTTGAACCTCTCCTGTGAGTCCAGTTTTTGTTGCCGAGGCTTCACTTCAGGTTTACTGTATACATTGGACCTTCTTATTGACGATGAAACACAGAAATTGCATCCGAAATTAATACAAAAGGCACAATGCCGACTTAAGTACAAGAGGACAGACACTCTAACTTTCTATGATTTGAACCACTCCTGTGAGGCCAGTTTTAGATTCCGATGCTTCACTTCAGGTTTACTGTATCCCTTGGAGCTTCTTATTGACGATGAAACACAGACATTGCGTCCGAATTTAATACAAAAGGCACAACGACGACTTAAGTACAAGAGGACTGACACTCTAACTTTCTATGATTTGAACCTCTCCTGTGAGTCCAGTTTTAGATTACGAGGCTTCACTTCAGGTTTACTGTATCCCTTGGACCTTCTTATTGACGATGAAACACAGAGATTTCATCCGAATTTAATACAAAAGGCACAATGCCGACTTAAGTACAAGAGGACTGACACTCTAACTTTCTATGATGTGAACGTCTCCTGTGAGTCCTGTGTTAGATTCCGAGGCTTCACTTCCGGTTTACTGTATCCCTTGGACCTTCTTATTGACGATGATACACAGAAATTGCATCCGAATTTAATACAAAAGGCACAATGCCGACTTAAGTACAAGAGGACTGACACTCTAACTTTCTATGATTTGAACAACTCCTGTGAGTCACGTTTTAGATTCCGATGCTTCACTTCAGTTTTACTGTATCCCTTGGACCTGCTTATAAACGATGAAACACAGAAATTACATCAGAATTTAATACAAAAGGCACAATGCCGACTTAAGTATAAGGGGACTGACACTCTAACTTTCTATGATTTGAACCTTTCCTGTGGGTCCAGTTGTAGATTCTGATGCTTCACGTCAGGTTTACTGTATCCCTTGGACCTTCTTATTGACGATAAAACCCAGAAATTGCATCCGAATTTAATACAAAAGGCACAATGCCGACTTAAGTACAAGAGGACTGACACATTACTTTCTCTGATTTGAACCTCTCCTGTGAGTCCAGTTTTTGTTGCCGAGGCTTCACTTCAGGTTTACTGTATACATTGGACCTTCTTATTGACGATGATACACAGAAATTGCATCCGAAATTAATACAAAAGGCACAATGCCGACTTAAGTACAAGATTACTGACACTCTAACTTTCTATGATTTGAACCTCTCCTGTGAGTCCAGTGTTAGATTACGAGGCTTCACTTCAGGTTTACTGTATCCCTTGGACCTTCTTACTGACGATGAAACACAGAAATTTCATCCGAATTTAATACAAAAGGCACAATGCCGACTTAAGTACAAGAGGATTGACACTCTAACTTTGTATATGTGAACCTCTCCTGTGAGTCCTGTGTTAGATTCCGAGGCTTCACTTCAGGTTTACTGTATCCCTTGGACCTTCTTATTGACGATGTAACACAGAAATTGCATCCGAATTTAATACAAAAGGCACAATGCCGACTTAAATACAAGAGGACTGACACTCTAACTTTCTATGATTTGAACCACTCCTGTGAGTCCCGTTTTAGATTCCGATGCTTCACTTCAGTTTTACTGTATCCCTTGGACCTCCTTATAAACGATGAAATACAGAAATTACATCAGAATTTAATACAAAAGGCACAATGCCGACTTAAGTACAAGAGGACTGACACTCTAACTTTCTATGATTTGAACCACTCCTGTGAGTCCCGTTTTAGATTCCGATGCTTCACTTCAGGTTTACTGTATCCCTTGGTCCTTCTTATTGACGATAAAACACAGAAATTGCATCCGAATTTAATACAAAAGGCACAATGCCGGCTTAAGTACAAGAGGACTGACACTCTAACTTTCTATTATTTGAACCTCTCCTGTGATTCCAGTTTTAGATTCCGATGCTTCACTTCAGCTTTACTGTATCCCTTGGACCTTCTTATTGAAGATACAACACAGAAATTGCTTCCGACTTTAATACAAAAGGCACTATGATAACGTAAGTACAAGAGGACTGACATTCTAACTTTCTATGATTTGAACCTCTCCTATGAGTCCAGTGTTAGATTCTGAGGCTTCACTTCAGGTTTACTGTACCCCTTGGATTTCTTATTGACGGTGAAACACAGAAATTGCATCCGAATTTAATACAAAAGGCACAATGCTGACTTAAGTACAAGAGGACTGACACTCTAACTTTCTATGATGTGAGCCTCTCCTATGAGTCCAGTGTTTGATTCCGAGGCTTCACTTCAGGTTTACTGTATCCCTTGGACCTTCTTATTGACGATGAAACACAGAAATTGCATCCGAATTTAATACAAAAGGCACAATGCCGACTTAAGTACAAGAGGACTGACACTCTAACTTTCTATGATTTGAACCACTCCTGTGAGTCCCGTTTTAGATTCCGATGCTTCACTTCAGTTTTACTGTATCCCTTGGACCTGCTTATAAACGATGAAACACAGAAATTACATCAGAGTTTAATACAAAAGTCACAATGCCGACTTAAGTACAAGGGGACTGACACTCTAACTTTCTATGATTTGATCCTTTCCTGTGGGTCCAGTTGTAGATTCCGATGCTTCACTTCAGGTTTACTGTATCCCTTGGACCTTCTTATTGACGATGAAACACAGAAATTGCATCCTAATTTAATACAAAAGGCACAGTGCCGACTTAAGTACAAGAGGACTGACACTCTAACTTTCTATGATTTTAACCTCTCCTGTGAGTCCAGTTTTAGATTCCGATGCTTCGCTTCAGGTTTACTGTATCCCTTGGACCTTCTTATTGACTATGAAACACAGAAATTGCATCCGAATTTAATACAAAAGGCACAATGCCGGCTTAAGTACAAGAGGACTGACGCTCTAACTTTCTCTGATTTGAACCTCTCCTGTGAGTCCAGTTTGAAAATTCCGATGCTTCACTTCAGGTTTACTTTATCCCTTCGACTTTCTTATTGACGATGAACCACAGAAATTGCATCCAGATTTAATACAAAACTCACAATGCCGACTTAAGTACAAGTGTACTGACACTCTAACTTTCTATGATTTGAACCTCTCCTGTGAGTCCAGTTTTAGATTCCGATGCTTCACTTCAGGTTTACTGTATCCTTTGGACCCTCTTATTGACGATGAAACACAGAAATGGCATCCGAATTTAATACAAAAGGCACAATGGCGACTTAAGTACAAGACGACTGACACTCTAACATTCTCTGATTTGAACCTCTCCTGTGAGTCCAGTTTTAGATTCCGATGCTTCACTTCAGATTTACTGTATCCCTTGGACCATCTTATTGACGATGAAGCCCAGAAATTGCATCCGATTTTAATACAAAATGCACAATGCCGACTTAAGTACAAGAGGACTGACACTCTAACTTTCTGTGATTAGAACCTCTCCTGGGAATCCAGTTTTTGTTGCCGAGGCTTCACTTCAGGTTTACTGTATCTATTGGACCTTCTTATTGATGATGAAACACAAATATTGCATCCGAAATTAGCACAAAAGGCACAATGCCGACTTATGTACAAGAGGACAGACACTCTAACTTCCTATGATTTGAACCACTCCTGTGAGGCCAGTTTCAGATTCCGATGCTTCACTTCAGGTTAACTGTATCCCTTGGACCTTCTTATTTACGATGATACACAGAAATTGCATCCGAATTTAATACAAAAGGCACAATGCCGACTTAAGTACAAGAGGATTGACACATTACTTTCTCTGATTTGAACCTCTCCTGTGAGTCCAGTTTTTGTTGCCGAGGCTTCACTTCAGGTTTACTGTATACATTGGACATTCTTATTGACGATGAAACACAGAAATTGCATCTGAATTTAATACAAAAGGCACATTGCCGACTTAAGTACAAGAGGACTGACACTCTAACTTTCTATTATTTGAACCTCTGCTGTGAGCCCAGTTATATATTCCGATGCTTCACTACAGGTTTACTGTATCCCTTGGACCTTCTTATTGGCGATAAAACACAGAAATTGCATCCGAATTTAATACAAAAGGCACAATGCCGACTTAAGTACAAGAGGACTGACACTCTAACTTTCTCTGATTTGAACCTCTCCTGTGGGTCCAGTTTTAGATTCCGATGCTTCAATTCAGGTTTACTGTATCCCTTGGACTTTCTTATTGACGATGAAACACAGAAATTGCATCTGATTTTAATACAAAAGGCACAATGATGACTTAAGTACAAGAGAACTGACACTCTAACTTTCTATGATTTGAACCTCTCCTGTGAGTCCAGTGTTAGATCCCGAGGCTTCACTTCAGGTTTACTGTATCCCTTGGACCTTCGTATTGACGGTGAAACACAGAAATTGCGTCCGAATGTAATACAAAAGGCACAATGCCGACTTAAGTACAAGAGGACTGACACTCTAACTTTCTATGATGTGAACCTCTCCTGTGAGTCCAGTGTTAGATTTCGAGTCTTCACTTCAGGTTTACTGGATCCCTTGGACCTTTTTATTCACGATGAAACATTGAAATTGCATCCGAATTTAATACAAAAGGCACAATGCCGACTTAAGTACAAGAGGACTGACACTCTAACTTTCTATGAATTGAACCTCTCCTGTGAGTCCAGTTTTAGATTCCGATGCTTCACTTCAGATTGACTGTATCCCTTGGACCTTCTTATTGACGATGAAACACAAACATTGCGTCCGAATTTAATACAAAAGGCACAATGCCGACTTAAGTACAAGAGGACTGACACTCTGACTTTCTATGATTTGAACCACTCCTGTGAGTCCCGTTTTAGATTCCGATGCTTCACTTCAGTTTTACTGTATCCCTTGGACCTTCTTATAAACGAAGAAACATAGAAATTACATCAGAATTTAATACAAAAGGCACAATGCCGACTTAAGTGCAAGGGGACTGACACTCTAACTTTCTATGATTTGAACCTTTCCTGTGGGTCCAGTTGTATATTCTGATGCTTCGCGTCAGGTTTACTGCATCACTTGGACCTTCTTATTGACGATAAAACAGAGAAATTGCATCCGAATTTAATACAAAAGGCACAATGCCGGCTTAAGTACAAGAGGACTGACACTCTAACTTTCTATGATTTGAACCACTCCTGTGAGGCCAGTTTTAGATTCCAATGCTTCGCTTCAGGTTAATTGTATCCCTTGGACCTTCTTATTGACGATAATACACAGAAATTGCATCCGAATTTAATACAAAAGGCACAATGCCGACTTCAGTACAAGAGGACTGACACATTACTTTCTCTGATTTGAACCTCTCCTGTGAGTCCAGTTTTTGTTGCCGAGGCTTCACTTCAGGTTTACTGTATACATTGGACCTTCTTATTGACGATGAAACACAGAAATTGCATCCGAAATTAATACAAAAGGCACAATGCCGACTTAAGTACAAGAGGACAGACACTCTAACTTTCTATGATTTGAACCACTCCTGTGAGGCCAGTTTTAGATTCCGATGCTTCACTTCAGGTTTACTGTATCCCTTGGAGCTTCTTATTGACGATGAAACACAGACATTGCGTCCGAATTTAATACAAAAGGCACAATGACGACTTAAGTACAAGAGGACTGACACTCTAACTTTCTATGATTTGAACCTCTCCTGTGAGTCCAGTTTTAGATTACGAGGCTTCACTTCAGGTTTACTGTATCCCTTGGACCTTCTTATTGACGATGAAACACAGAGATTTCATCCGAATTTAATACAAAAGGCACAATGCCGACTTAAGTACAAGAGGACTGACACTCTAACTTTCTATGATGTGAACGTCTCCTGTGAGTCCTGTGTTAGATTCCGAGGCTTCACTTCCGGTTTACTGTATCCCTTGGACCTTCTTATTGACGATGATACACAGAAATTGCATCCGAATTTAATACAAAAGGCACAATGCCGACTTAAGTACAAGAGGACTGACACTCTAACTTTCTATGATTTGAACAACTCCTGTGAGTCCCGTTTTAGATTCCGATGCTTCACTTCAGTTTTACTGTATCCCTTGGACCTGCTTATAAACGATGAAACACAGAAATTACATCAGAATTTAATACAAAAGGCACAATGCCGACTTAAGTATAAGGGGACTGACACTCTAACTTTCTATGATTTGAACCTTTCCTGTGGGTCCAGTTGTAGATTCTGATGCTTCACGTCAGGTTTACTGTATCCCTTGGACCTTCTTATTGACGATAAAACCCAGAAATTGCATCCGAATTTGATACAAAAGGCACAATGCCGACTTAAGTACAAGAGGACTGACACATTACTTTCTCTGATTTGAACCTCTCCTGTGAGTCCAGTTTTTGTTGCCGAGGCTTCACTTCAGGTTTACTGTATACATTGGACCTTCTTATTGACGATGATACACAGAAATTGCATCCGAAATTAATACAAAAGGCACAATGCCGACTTAAGTACAAGAGTACTGACACTCTAACTTTCTATGATTTGAACCTCTCCTGTGAGTCCAGTGTTAGATTACGAGGCTTCACTTCAGGTTTACTGTATCCCTTGGACCTTCTTACTGACGATGAAACACAGAAATTTCATCCGAATTTAATACAAAAGGCACAATGCCGACTTAAGTACAAGAGGATTGACACTCTAACTTTGTATATGTGAACCTCTCCTGTGAGTCCTGTGTTAGATTCCGAGGCTTCACTTCAGGTTTACTGTATCCCTTGGACCTTCTTATTGACGATGTAACACAGAAATTGCATCCGAATTTAATACAAAAGGCACAATGCTGACTTAAATACAAGAGGACTGACACTCTAACTTTCTATGATTTGAACCACTCCTGTGAGTCCCGTTTTAGATTCCGATGCTTCACTTCAGTTTTACTGTATCCCTTGGACCTCCTTATAAACGATGAAATACAGAAATTACATCAGAATTTAATACAAAAGGCACAATGCCGACTTAAGTACAAGAGGACTGACACTCTAACTTTCTATGATTTGAACCACTCCTGTGAGTCCCGTTTTAGATTCCGATGCTTCACTTCAGGTTTACTGTATCCCTTGGTCCTTCTTATTGACGATAAAACACAGAAATTGCATCCGAATTTAATACAAAAGGCACAATGCCGGCTTAAGTACAAGAGGACTGACACTCTAACTTTCTATTATTTGAACCTCTCCTGTGATTCCAGTTTTAGATTCCGATGCTTCACTTCAGCTTTACTGTATCCCTTGGACCTTCTTATTGAAGATACAACACAGAAATTGCTTCCGACTTTAATACAAAAGGCACTATGATAACGTAAGTACAAGAGGACTGACATTCTAACTTTCTATGATTTGAACCTCTCCTATGAGTCCAGTGTTAGATTCTGAGGCTTCACTTCAGGTTTACTGTACCCCTTGGATTTCTTATTGACGGTGAAACACAGAAATTGCATCCGAATTTAATACAAAAGGCACAATGCTGACTTAAGTACAAGAGGACTGACACTCTAACTTTCTATGATGTGAGCCTCTCCTATGAGTCCAGTGTTTGATTCCGAGGCTTCACTTCAGGTTTACTGTATCCCTTGGACCTTCTTATTGACGATGAAACACAGAAATTGCATCCGAATTTAATACAAAAGGCACAATGCCGACTTAAGTACAAGAGGACTGACACTCTAACTTTCTATGATTTGAACCACTCCTGTGAGTCCCGTTTTAGATTCCGATGCTTCACTTCAGTTTTACTGTATCCCTTGGACCTGCTTATAAACGATGAAACACAGAAATTACATCAGAGTTTAATACAAAAGTCACAATGCCGACTTAAGTACAAGGGGACTGACACTCTAATTTTCTATGATTTGATCCTTTCCTGTGGGTCCAGTTGTAGATTCCGATGCTTCACTTCAGGTTTACTGTATCCCTTGGACCTTCTTATTGACGATGAAACACAGAAATTGCATCCTAATTTAATACAAAAGGCACAGTGCCGACTTAAGTACAAGAAGACTGACACTCTAACTTTCTATGATTTTAACCTCTCCTGTGAGTCCAGTTTTAGATTCCGATGCTTCGCTTCAGGTTTACTGTATCCCTTGGACCTTCTTATTGACTATGAAACACAGAAATTGCATCCGAATTTAATACAAAAGGCACAATTCCGGCTTAAGTACAAGAGGACTGACGCTCTAACTTTCTCTGATTTGAACCTCTCCTGTGAGTCCAGTTTGAAAATTCCGATGCTTCACTTCAGGTTTACTGTATCACTTGGACTTTCTTATTGACGATGAAACAGAGAAGTTGCATCCGATTTTAATACAAAAGTCACAATGCCGACTTAAGTACAAGAGGACTGACACTCTAACATTCTATGATTTGAACCTCTCCTGTGAGTCCAGTGTTAGATTCCGAGGCTTCACTTCCGGTTTACTGTATCACTTGGACCTTCTGATTGACGATGAAACACAGAAATTGCATCCGAATTTAATACAAATGGCACAATGCCGACTTAAGTACAAGAGGAGTGACACACTAACTTTCTCTGATTTGAACCTCTCCTGTGAGTCCAGTTTTAGAATCCGATGCTTCACTTCAGGTTTACTGTATCCCTTGGACCTTCTTATTGAAGATGAAGCACAGAAATTGCATCCGATTTTAATACAAAAGGCACAATGCCGACTTAAGTACAAGAGGACTGACACTCTAACTTTCTATGATTTGAACCTCTCCTGTGAGTCCAGTTTTTGTTGCTGAGGCTTCGCTTCAGGTTTACTGTATCCCTTGGACCTTCTTATTGACGATGAAACACAGAAATTGCAACCGAAATTAATACAAAAGGCACAATGCCGACTTAAGTACAAGAGGACTGACACTCTAAGTTTCTAAGATTTGAACCTCTCCTGTGAGTCAAGTTTTAGTTTACGATGCTTCACTTCAGGTTTACTGAATCACTTGGACCTTCTTATTGACAATGAAACACAGAAATTGCATACGAATTTAATACAAAAGGCACAATGCCGACTTATGTACAAGAGGACTGACACTCTAACTTTCTATGATTTGAACCACTCCTGTGAGTCCAGTTTTAGATTCCGATGCTTCACTTCAGGTTTACTGTATCCCTTGGACCTTCTAATTGACGATGAAACACAGAAATTGCATCCGAATTTGATACAAAATGCACAATGCCGACTTAAGTACAAGAGGATTGACACTCTAACTTTCTATGATTTGAACCTCTCCTGTGAGTCCAGTTTTAGATTCCGATGCTTCACTTCAGGTTTACAATATCCCTTGGATCTTTTTATTCACGATGAAACACTGAAATTGCATCCGAATTTAATACAAAATGCACAATGCCGATTTAAGTACAAGAGGACAGACACTCTAATTTTCTATGATTTGAACCACTCCTGTGAGGCCTGTTTTAGATTCCAATGCTTCACTTCAGGTTTACTGTATCCCTTGGACCTTATTATTGACGATGAAACGCTGAAATTGCATCCGAATTTAATACAAAAGGCACATTGCCGACTTAAGTACAGGAGGACTGACACTCTAACTTTCTATGATTTGAACCTCTCCTTTGAGCCCAGTTTTAGATTCCGATGCTTCACTTCAGGTTTACTGTATCCCTTGGACCTTCTTATTGACGATAAAACACAGAAATTGCATCCGAATTTAATACAAAAGGCACAATGCCGGCTTAAGTGCAAGAGGACTGACACTCTAGCTTTCCATTATTTGAACCTCTCCTGTGATTCCAGTTTTAGATTCCGATGTTTCACTTCAGCATTATTGTATCCCTTGGACCTTCTTATTGACGATGAAACACAGAAATTGCTTCCGAATTTAATACAATAGGCACAATTGTAACGTAACTACAAGAGGACTGACATTCTAACTTTCTATGATTTGAACCTCTCCTATGAGTCCAGTGTTAGATTCCGAGGCTTCACTTCAGGTTTACTGTATCCCTTGGACCATCTTATTGACGATGAAACACAGAAATTGCATCCGAATTTAATACATAAGGCACAATGCCGACTTAAGTACAAGAGGACTGACACTCTAACTTTCCATGATTTGAACCACTCCTGTGAGTCCCGTTTTAGATTCCGATGCTTCACTTCAGTTTTACTGTATCCCTTGGACCTGCTTATAAACGATGAAACACAGAAATTACATCAGAGTTTAATACAAAAGTCACAATGCCGACTTAAGTACAAGGGGACTGACACTCTAACTTTCTATGATTTGATCCATTCCTGTGGGTCCAGTTGTAGATAACGATGCTTCGCTTCAGGTTTACTGTATCTCTTGGACCTTCTTATTGACGATGAAACACAGAAATTGCATCCGAATTTAATACAAAAGGCACAATGCCGGCTTCAGTACAAGAGGACTGACGCTCTAACTTTCTCTGATTTGAACCTCTCCTGTGAGTCCAGTTTTAGATTCCGATGCTTCACTTCAGGTTTACTGTATCCCTTCGACTTTCTTATTGACGATGAAACACAGAAATTGCATCCGATTTTAATACAAAAGGCACAATGCCGACTTAAGTACAAGAGGACTGACACTCTAACATTCTATGATTTGAACCTCTCCTGTGAGTCCTGTGTTAGATTCCGAGGCTTCACTTCCGGTTTACTGTATCACTTGGACCTTCTGATTGACGATGAAACACAGAAATTGCATCCGAATTTAATACAAAAGGCACAATGCCGATTTAAGTACAAGAGGACTGAAACACAAACTTTCTCTGATTTGAACCTCTCCTGTGAGTCCAGTTTAAGATTCCGATGCTTCACTTCAGGTTTACTGTATCCCTTGGACCTTCTTATTGAAGATGAAGCACAGAAATTGCATCCGATTTTAATACAAAAGGCACAATGCCGACTTAAGTATAAGAGGACTGACACTCTAACTTTCTATAATTTGAACCTCTCCTGTGAGTCCAGTTTTTGTTGCTGAGGCTTCACTTCAGGTTTACTGTATCCCTTGGACCTTCTTATTGACGATGAAACACAGAAATTGCATCCGAAATTAATACAAAAGGCACAATGCCGACTTAAGTACAAGAGGACTGACACTCTAACTTTCTATGATTTGAACCACTCCTGTGAGTCCAGTTTTAGATTCCGATGCTTCACTTCAGGTTTACTGTTTCCCTTGGACCTTCTTATTGACGATGAAACACAGAAATTGCATCCGAATTTAATACAAAAGGCACAATGCCGACTTAAGTACAAGAGGTGTGACACTCTAACTTTCTATGATTTGAACCACTCCTGTGAGTCCCGTTTTAGATTCCGATGCTTCACTTCAGTTTTACTGTATCCCTTGGACCTGTTTATAAACGATGAAACACGGAAATTACATCAGAATTTAATACATAAGGCACAATGCCGACTTAAGTACAAGGGGTCTGACACTCTAATTTTCTATGATTTGAACCTTTCCTGTGGGTCCAGTTGTAGATTCTGATGCCTCACGTCAGGTTTACTGTATCCCTTGGACCTTCTTATTGACGATAAAACACAGAAATTGCATCCGAATTTAATACAAAAGGCACAATTCCGGCTTAAGTACAAGAGGACTGACACTCTAACTTTCTATGATTTGAACCACTCCTGTGAGGCCAGTTTTAGATTCCGATGCTTCACTTCAGGTTAACTGTATCCCTTGGACCTTCTTATTGACGATGATACACAGAAATTGCATCCGAATTTAATACAAAAGGCACAATGCCGACTTAAGTACAAGAGGACTGACACATTACTTTCTCTGATTTGAACCTCTCCTGTGAGTCCAGTTTTTGTTGCCGAGGCTTCACTGCAGGTTTACTGTATCCCTTGGACCTTCTTATTGACGATAAAACACAGAAATTGCATCCGAATTAAATACAAAAGGCACAATGCCGACTTAAGTACAAGAGGACTGACACTCTAACTTTCTATGATGTGAACCTCTCCTGTGAGTCCAGTGTTAGATTCCGAGGCTTCACTTCAGGTTTACTGTATCCCTTGGACCGTCTTATTGACGATGAAATACAGATATTGCATCCTAATTTAATACAAAAGGCACAATGCCGGCTTAAGTACAAGATTACTGACACTCTAACTTTCTCTGATTTGAACCTCTCCTGTGAGTCCTGTTTTAGATTCCGATGCTTCACTTCAGGTTTACTGTAGCCCTTGGACTTTCTTATTGACAATGAAACACAGAAATTGCATCCGATTTTAATACAAAAGGCACAATGCCGACTTAAGTACAAGAGGACTGAAACGCTAACATTCTATGATTTGAACCTCTCCTGTGAGTCCAGTGTTAGATTCCGAGGCTTCACTTCCGGTTTACTGTATCCCTTGGACCTTCTTATTGACGATGAAACACAGAAATTGCATCCGAAATTAATACAAAATGCACAATGCCGACTTAAGTACAAGAGGACTGACACTCTAACTTTCTATGATTTGATCCTCTCCTGTGAGTCCAGTTTTTGTTGCTGAGGCTTCACTTCACGTTTACTGTATCCCTTGGACCTTCTTATTGACGATGAAACACAGAAATTGCATCCGAAATTAATACAAAATACACAACGCCGACTTAAGTACAAGAGGACTGACACTCTAACTTTCTATGATTTGAACCTCTGCTGTGATTCCAGTTTTAGATTCCGATGCTTCACTTCAGCTTTACTGTATCCCTTGGACCTTCTTAATGACGATGAAACACAGACACTGCTTCCGAATTTAATACAAAAGGCACAATGATAACTTAAGTACAAGAGGACTGACATTCTATCTTTCTATGATTTGAACCTCTCCTGTGAGTCCAGTGTTAGATTCCGAGGCTTCACTTCAGGTCTACTGTATCCCTTGGACCATCATATTGACGATGAAACACAGAAATTGCATCCGAATTAAATACAAAAGGCACAATGCCGACTTAAGTACAAGAGGACTGACACTCTAACTTTCTATGATGTGAACCTCTCCTGTGAGTCCAGTGTTAGATTCCGAGGCTTCACTTCAGGTTTACTGTATCCCTTGGACCTTCTTATTGACGATGAAACACAGAAATTGCATTCGAATTTAATACAAAAGGCACAATGCCGACTTAAGTACAAGAGGACTGACACTCTAAGTTTCTATGATTTGAACCACTCCTGTGAGTCCCGTTTTAGATTCCGATGCTTCACTTCAGTTTTACTGTATCCCTTGGACCTGCTTATAAACGATGAAACACAGAAATTACATCAGAGTTTATACTAAAGGCACAATGCCGACTTAAGTACAAGGGGACTGACACTCTAACTTTCTATGATTTGAATCTTTCCTGTGGGTCCAGTTGTAGATTCCGATGCTTCACTTCAGGTTTACTGTATCCCTTGGACCTTCTTATTGACAATGAAATACAGATATTGCATCATAATTTAATACAAAAGGCACAGTGCCGACTTTAGTACAAGAGGACTGACACTCTAACTTTCTATGATTTGAACCTCTCCTGTGATTCCAGTTTTAGATTCCGATGCTTCACTTCAGCTTTACTGTATCCCTTGGACCTTCTTATTGACGATGAAACACAGACATTGCTTCCAAATTTAATACAAAAGGCACAATGATAACTTAAGTACAAGAGGACTGACATTCTATCTTTCTATGATTTGAACCTCTCCTGTGAGTCCAGTGTTAGATTCCGAGGCTTCACTTCAGGTTTACTGTATCCCTTGGACCATCTTATTGACGATGAAACACAGAAATTGCAATCCGAATTAAATACAAAAGGCACAATGCCGACTTAAGTACAAGAGGACTGACACTCTAACATTCTATGATGTGAACCTCTCCTGTGAGTCCAGTGTTAGATTCCGAGGCTTCACTTCAGGTTTACTGTATCCCTTGGACCGTCTTATTGACGATGAAATACAGATATTGCATCCTAATTTAATACAAAAGGCACAATGCCGGCTTAAGTACAAGATTACTGACACTCTAACTTTCTCTGATTTGAACCTCTCCTGTGAGTCCTGTTTTAGATTCCGATGCTTCACTTCAGGTTTACTGTATCCCTTGGACTTTCTTATTGACAATGAAACACAGAAATTGCATCCGATTTTAATACAAAAGGCACAATGCCGACTTAAGTACAAGAGGACTGAAACGCTAACATTCTATGATTTGAACCTCTCCTGTGAGTCCAGTGTTAGATTCCGAGGCTTCACTTCCGGTTTACTGTATCCCTTGGACCTTCTTATTGACGATGAAACACAGAAATTGCATCCGAAATTAATACAAAATGCACAATGCCGACTTAAGTACAAGAGGACTGACACTCTAACTTTCTATGATTTGAACCTCTCCTGTGAGTCCAGTTTTTGTTGCTGAGGCTACACTTCACGTTTACTGTATCCCTTGGACCTTCTTATTGACGATGAAACACAGAAATTGCATCCGAAATTAATACAAAATACACAATGCCGACTTAAGTACAAGCGGACTGACACTCTAACTTTCTATGACTTGAACCTCTCCTGTGATTCCAGTTTTAGATTCCGATGCTTCACTTCAGGTTTACTGTATCCCTTGGACCTTATTATTGACGATGAAACACAGAAATTGCATCCGAATTTAATACAAAAGGCACATTGCCGACTTAAGTACAAGAGGACTGTCACTCTAACTTTCTATGATTTGAACCTCTCCTGTGAGCCCAGTATTAGATTCCGATGCTTCACTTCAGGTTTACTGTATCCCTTGGACATTCTTATTGACGATAAAACACAGAAATTGCATCCGAATTTAATACAAAAGGCACAGTGCCGGCTTAAGTACAAGAGGACTGACACTCTAACTTTCTATGATTTGAACCTCTGCTGTGATTCCAGTTTTAGATTCCGATGCTTCACTTCAGCTTTACTGTATCCCTTGGACCTTCTTAATGACGATGAGACACAGACACTGCTTCCGAATTTAATACAAAAGGCACAATGATAACTTAAGTACAAGAGGACTGACATTCTATCTTTCTATGATTTGAACCTCTCCTGTGAGTCCAGTGTTAGATTCCGAGGCTTCACTTCAGGTCTACTGTATCCCTTGGACCATCTTATTGACGATGAAACACAGAAATTGCATCCGAATTAAATACAAAAGGCACAATGCCGACTTAAGTACAAGAGGACTGACACTCTAACTTTCTATGATGTGAACCTCTCCTGTGAGTCCAGTGTTAGATTCCGAGGCTTCACTTCAGGTTTACTGTATCCCTTGGACCTTCTTATTGACGATGAAACACAGAAATTGCATTCGAATTTAATACAAAAGGCACAATGCCGACTTAAGTACAAGAGGACTGACACTCTAAGTTTCTATGATTTGAACCACTCCTGTGAGTCCCGTTTTAGATTCCGATGCTTCACTTCAGTTTTACTGTATCCCTTGGACCTGCTTATAAACGATGAAACACAGAAATTACATCAGAGTTTATACTAAAGGCACAATGCCGACTTAAGTACAAGGGGACTGACACTCTAACTTTCTATGATTTGAACCTTTCCTGTGGGTCCAGTTGTAGATTCCGATGCTTCACTTCAGGTTTACTGTATCCCTTGGACCTTCTTATTGACAATGAAATACAGATATTGCATCCTAATTTAATACAAAAGGCACAGTGCCGACTTTAGTACAAGAGGACTGACACTCTAACTTTCTATGATTTGAACCTCTCCTGTGATTCCAGTTTTAGATTCCGATGCTTCACTTCAGCTTTACTGTATCCCTTGGACCTTCTTATTGACGATGAAACACAGACATTGCTTCCAAATTTAATACAAAAGGCACAATGATAACTTAAGTACAAGAGGACTGACATTCTATCTTTCTATGATTTGAACCTCTCCTGTGAGTCCAGTGTTAGATTCCGAGGCTTCACTTCAGGTTTACTGTATCCCTTGGACCATCTTATTGACGATGAAACACAGAAATTGCAATCCGAATTAAATACAAAAGGCACAATGCCGACTTAAGTACAAGAGGACTGACACTCTAACATTCTATGATGTGAACCTCTCCTGTGAGTCCAGTGTTAGATTCCGAGGCTTCACTTCAGGTTTACTGTATCCCTTGGACCGTCTTATTGACGATGAAATACAGATATTGCATCCTAATTTAATACAAAAGGCACAATGCCGGCTTAAGTACAAGATTACTGACACTCTAACTTTCTCTGATTTGAACCTCTCCTGTGAGTCCTGTTTTAGATTCCGATGCTTCACTTCAGGTTTACTGTATCCCTTGGACTTTCTTATTGACAATGAAACACAGAAATTGCATCCGATTTTAATACAAAAGGCACAATGCCGACTTAAGTACAAGAGGACTGAAACGCTAACATTCTATGATTTGAACCTCTCCTGTGAGTCCAGTGTTAGATTCCGAGGCTTCACTTCCGGTTTACTGTATCCCTTGGACCTTCTTACTGACGATGAAACACAGAAATTGCATCCGAAATTAATACAAAATGCACAATGCCGACTTAAGTACAAGAGGACTGACACTCTAACTTTCTATGATTTGAACCTCTCCTGTGAGTCCAGTTTTTGTTGCTGAGGCTTCACTTCACGTTTACTGTATCCCTTGGACCTTCTTATTGACGATGAAACACAGAAATTGCATCCGAAATTAATACAAAATACACAATGCCGACTTAAGTACAAGAGGACTGACACTCTAACTTTCTATGACTTGAACCTCTCCTGTGATTCCAGTTTTAGATTCCGATGCTTCACTTCAGGTTTACTGTATCCCTTGGACCTTATTATTGACGATGAAACACAGAAATTGCATCCGAATTTAATACAAAAGGCACATTGCCGACTTAAGTACAAGAGGACTGTCACTCTAACTTTCTATGATTTGAACCTCTCCTGTGAGCCCAGTATTAGATTCCGATGCTTCACTTCAGGTTTACTGTATCCCTTGGACATTCTTATTGACGATAAAACACAGAAATTGCATCCGAATTTAATACAAAAGGCACAGTGCCGGCTTAAGTACAAGAGGACTGACACTCTAACTTTCTATGATTTGAACCTCTGCTGTGATTCCAGTTTTAGATTCCGATGCTTCACTTCAGCTTTACTGTATCCCTTGGACCTTCTTAATGACGATGAGACACAGACACTGCTTCCGAATTTAATACAAAAGGCACAATGATAACTTAAGTACAAGAGGACTGACATTCTATCTTTCTATGATTTGAACCTCTCCTGTGAGTCCAGTGTTAGATTCCGAGGCTTCACTTCAGGTCTACTGTATCCCTTGGACCATCTTATTGACGATGAAACACAGAAATTGCATCCGAATTAAATACAAAAGGCACAATGCCGACTTAAGTACAAGAGGACTGACACTCTAACTTTCTATGATGTGAACCTCTCCTGTGAGTCCAGTGTTAGATTCCGAGGCTTCACTTCAGGTTTACTGTATCCCTTGGACCTTCTTATTGACGATGAAACACAGAAATTGCATTCGAATTTAATACAAAAGGCACAATGCCGACTTAAGTACAAGAGGACTGACACTCTAAGTTTCTATGATTTGAACCACTCCTGTGAGTCCCGTTTTATAATCCGATGCTTCACTTCAGTTTTACTGTATCCCTTGGACCTGCTTATAAACGATGAAACACAGAAATTACATCAGAGTTTATACTAAAGGCACAATGCCGACTTAAGTACAAGGGGACTGACACTCTAACTTTCTATGATTTGAACCTTTCCTGTGGGTCCAGTTGTAGATTCCGATGCTTCACTTCAGGTTTACTGTACCCCTTGGACCTTCTTATTGACAATGAAATACAGATATTGCATCCTAATTTAATACAAAAGGCACAGTGCCGACTTTAGTACAAGAGGACTGACACTCTAACTTTCTATGATTTTAACCTCTCCTGTGAGTCCAGTTTTAGATTCCGATGCTTCGCTTCAGGTTTACTATATCTGTTGGACCTTCTTATTGACGATGAAACACAGAAATTGCATCCGAATTTAATACAAAAGGCACAATGCCGGCTTAAGTACAAGAGGACTGACACTCTAACTTTCTCTGATTTGAACCTCTCCTGTGAGTCCAGTTTTAGATTCCGATGCTTCACTTCACGTTTACTGTATCCCTTAGACTTTTTTATTGACGATGAAACACAGAAATTGCATCCGATTTTAATACAAAAATCACAATGCCGACTTAAGTACAAGAGGACTGACACGCTAACATTCTATGATTTGAACCTCTCCTGTGAGTCCAGTTTTAGATTCCGAGGCTTCACTTCAGGTTTACTGTATCCCTTGGACCTTCTTATTGACGATGAAACACAGAAATTGCATCCGAATTTAATACAAAAGGCACAATGCCGACTTAAGTACAAGAGGACCGACACTTTAACTTTCTATGATTTGAACCACTCCTGTGAGTCCAGTTTTAGATTCCGATGCTTCACTTCAGTTTTACTGTATCCCTTGGACCTGCTTATAAACGATGAAACACAGAAATTACATCAGAATTTAATACAAAACGCACAATGCCGACTTAAGTACAAGGGGACTGACACTCTAACTTTCTATGATTTGAACCTATCCTGTGGGTCCAGTTGTAGATTCTGATGCTTCACTTCAGGTTTACTGTATCCCTTGGACCTTCTTATTGACGATGAAACACAGAAATTGCATTCTAATTTAATACAAAAGGCACAATGCCGACTTAAGTACAAGAGGACTGACACTCTAACTTTCTATGATTTGAGCCTCTCCTGTGGTTCCAGTTTTAGATTCCGATGCTTCACTTCAGCTTTACTGTATCCCTTGGACCTTCTTATTGACGATGAAACACAGACATTGCTTCCAAATTTAATACAAAAGGCACAATGATAACTTAAGTACAAGAGGACTGACATTCTATCTTTCTATGATTTGAACCTCTCCTGTGAGTCCAGTGTTAGATTCCGAGGCTTCACTTCAGGTTTACTGTATCCCTTGGACCATCTTATTGACGATGAGTCACAGAAATTGCATCCGAATTAAATACAAAAGGCACAATGCCGACTTAAGTACAAGAGGACTGACACTCTAACTTTCTATGATGTGAACCTCTCCTGTGAGTCCAGTGTTAGATTCCGAGGCTTCACTTCAGGTTTACTGTATCCCTTGGACCGTCTTATTGACGATGAAATACAGATATTGCATCCTAATTTAATACAAAAGGCACAATGCCGGCTGAAGTACAAGATTACTGACACTCTAACTTTCTCTGATTTGAACCTCTCCTGTGAGTCCAGTTTTAGATTCCGATGCTTCACTTCAGGTTTACTGTATCCCTTGGACCTTATTATTGACGATGAAACACAGAAATTGCATCCGAATTTAATACAAAAGGCACATTGCCGACTTAAGCACAAGAGGACTGTCACTCTAACTTTCTATGATTTGAACCTCTCCTGTGAGCCCAGTATTAGATTCCGATGCTTCACTTCAGGTTTACTGTATCCCTTGGACATTCTTATTGACGATAAAACACAGAAATTGCATCCGAATTTAATACAAAAGGCACAGTGCCGGCTTAAGTACAAGAGGACTGACACTCTAACTTTCTATGATTTGAACCTCTGCTGTGATTCCAGTTTTAGATTCCGATGCTTCACTTCAGCTATACTGTATCCCTTGGACCTTCTTATTGACGATGAAACACAGACACTGCTTCCGAATTTAATACAAAAGGCACAATGATAACTTAAGTACAAGAGGACTGACATTCTATCTTTCTATGATTTGAACCCCTCCTGTGAGTCCAGTGTTAGATTCCAGAGGCTTCACTTCAGGTCTACTGTATCCCTTGGACCATCTTATTGACGATGAAACACAGAAATTGCATCCGAATTAAATACAAAAGGCACAATGCCGACTTAAGTACAAGAGGACTGACACATTACTATCTCTGATTTGAACCTATCCTGTGAGTCCAGTTTTTGTTGCCGAGGCTTCACTGCAGGTTTACTGTATCCCTTGGACCTTCTTATTGACGATAAAACACAGAAATTGCATCCGAATTTAATACAAAAGGCACAATGCCGGCTTAAGTACAAGAGGACTGACACTCTAACTTTCTATGATTTGAACCTCTCCTGTGATTCCAGTTTTAGATTCCGATGCTTCACTTCAGCTTTACTGTATCCCTTGGACCTTCGTATTGACGATGAAACACAGACATTGCTTCCAAATTTAATACAAAAGGCACAATGATAACTTAAGTACAAGAGGACTGACACTCTAACTTTCTCTGATTTGAACCTCTCCTGTGAGTCCAGTTTTAGATTCCGATGCTTCACTTCACGTTTACTGTATCCCTTCGACTTTCTTATTGACGATGAAACACAGAAATTGCATCCGATTTTAATACAAAAATCACAATGCCGACTTAAGTACAAGAGGACTGACACGCTAACATTCTATGATTTGAACCTCTCCTGTGAGTCCAGTTTTAGATTCCGAGGCTTCACTTCAGGTTTACTGTATCCCTTGGACCTTCTTATGGTCGATGAAACACAGAAATTGCATCCGAATTTAATACAAAAGGCACAATGCCGACTTAAGTACAAGAGGACCGACACTTTAACTTTCTAAGATTTGAACCACTCCTGTGAGTCCAGTTTTGGATTCCGATGCTTCACTTCAGTTTTACTGTATCCCTTGGACCTGCTTATAAACGATGAAACACAGAAATTACATCAGAATTTAATACAAAACGCACAATGCCGACTTAAGTACAAGGGGACTGACACTCTAACTTTCTATGATTTGAACCTATCCTGTGGGTCCAGTTGTAGATTCTGATGCTTCACTTCAGGTTTACTGTATCCCTTGGACCTTCTTATTGACGATGAAACACAGAAATTGCATTCTAATTTAATACAAAAGGCACAATGCCGACTTAAGTACAAGAGGACTGACACTCTAACTTTCTATGATTTGAGCCTCTCCTGTGAGTCCAGTTTTAGATTCCGATTCGTCACTTCAGATTGACTCTATCCCTTGGACCTTCTTATTGACGATGAAACACAGACATTGCGTATGAAATTAGTACAAAAGGCACAATGCCGACTTAAGTACAAGAGGACTGACACTCTAACTTTCTATGATTTGAACCTCTCCTGTGAGTCCAGTGCTAGATTACGAGGCTTCACTTCAAGTTTACTGTTTCCCTTGGACCTTCTTATTGACGATGAAACACAGGAATTGCATCCGAATTTAATACAAAAGGCACAATGCCGACTTAAGTACAAGAGTACTGACACTCTAACTTTCTATTATGTGAACCTCTCCTGTGAGTCCTTTGTTAGATTCCGAGGCTTCACTTCAGGTTTACTGTATCCCTTGGACCTTCTTTTTGACGATGAAACACAGAAATTGCATCCGAATTTAATACAAAAGGCACAGTGCCGACTTAAGTACAAGAGGACAGACACTCTAACTTTCTATGATTTGAACCACTCCTGTGAGTCCCGTTTTAGATTCCGATGCTTCACTTCAGTTTTACTGTATCCCTTGGACCTGTTTATAAACGATGAAACACGGAAATTACATCAGAATTTAATACAAAAGGCACAATGCCGACTTAAGGACAAGGGGACTGACACTCTAACTTTCTATGATTTGAACCTTTCCTGTGGGTCCAGTTGTAGATTCTGATGCTTCACGTTAGGTTTACTGTATCCCTTGGACCTTCTTATTGACGATAAAACACAGAAATTGCATCCGAATTTAATACAAAAGGCATAATTCCGGCTTAATTACAAGAGGACTGACACTCTAACTTTCTATGATTTGAACCACTCCTGTGAGTCCAGTTTTAGATTCCGATGCTTCACTTCAGGTTAACTGTATCCCTTGGACCTTCTTATTGACGATGATACACAGAAATTGCATCCGAATTTAATACAAAAGGCACAATGCCGACTTAAGTACAAGAGGACTGACACATTACTTTCTCTGATTTGAACCTCTCCTGTGAGTCCAGTTTTTGTTGCCGAGGCTTCACTGCTGGTTTACTGTATACATTGGACCTTCTTATTGACGATGAAACACAGAAATTGCATCCGAAATTAATACAAAAGGCACAATGCCGACTTAAGTACAAGAGGACAGACACTCTAACTTTCTATGATTTGAACCACTCCTGTGAGGCCAGTTTTAGATTCCGATGCTTCACTTCAGGTTTACTGTATCCCTTGGACCTTATTATTGACGATGAAACACAGAAATTGCATCCGAATTTAATACAAAAGGCACATTGCCGACTTAAGTACAAGAGGACTGTCACTCTAACTTTCTATGATTTGAACCTCTCCTGTGAGCCCAGTTTTAGATTCCGATGCTTCACTTCAGGTTTACTGTATCCCTTGGACCTTCCTATTGACGATAAAACACAGAAATTGCATCCGAATTTAATACAAAAGGCTCAATGCCGGCTTAAGTACAAGAGGACTGACACTCTAACTTTCTATGATTTGAACCTCTCCTGTGATTCCAGTTTTAGATTCCGATGCTTCACTTCAGCTTTACTGTATCCCTTGAACCTTCTTAATGACGATGAAACACAGACATTGCTTCCGAATTTAATACAAAAGGCACAATGATAACTTAAGTACAAGAGGACTGACGTTCTATCTTTCTATGATTTGAACCTCTCCTGTGAGTCCAGTGTTAGATTCAGAGGCTTCACTTCAGGTTTACTGTTTCCCTTGGACTTTCTTATTGACAATGAAACACAAAAATTGCATCCGATTTTAATACAAAAGGCACAATGCCGACTTAAGTACAAGAGGACTGACACGCTAACATTCTATGATTTGAACCTCTCCTGTGAGTCCAGTGTTAGATTCCGAGGCTTCACTTCCGGTATACTGTATCACTTGGACCTTCTGATTGACGGTGAAACACAGAAATTGCATCCGAATTTAATACAAAAGGCACAATGCCGACTTAAGTACAGGAGGACTGACACTCTAACTTTCTATGATTTGAACCTCTCCTGTGAGTCCAGTTTTTGTTGCTGAGGCTTCACTTCAGGTTTACTGTATCCCTTGGACCTTCTTATTGACGATGAAACACAGAAATTGCATCCGAAATTAATATAAAATGCACAATGCCGACTTAAGAGGACTGACACTCTAATTTTCTATGACTTGAACCTCTCCTGTGATTCCAGTTTTATATTCCGATGCTTCACTTCAGGTTTACTGTATCCCTTGGACTTTATTATTGACGATGAAACACAGAAATTGCATCCGAATTTAATACAAAAGGCACATTGCCGACTTAAGTACAAGAGGACTGTCACTCTAACTTTCTATGATTTGAACCCCTCGTGTGAGCCCAGTATTAGATTCCGATGCTTCACTTCAGGTTTACTGTATCCCTTGGACATTCTTATTGACGATAAAACACAGAAATTGGATCCGAATTTAATACAAAAGGCACAGTGCCGGCTTAAGTACAAGAGGACTGACACTCTAACTTTCTATGATTTGAACCTCTCCTGTGATTCCAGTTTTAGATTCCGATGCTTCACTTCAGCTTTACTGTATCCCTTGGACCTTCTTATTGACGATGAAACACAGACATTGCTTCCGAATTTAATACAAAAGGCACAATGATAACTTAAGTACAAGAGGACTGACATTCTATCTTTCTATGATTTGAACCTCTCCTGTGAGTCCAGTGTTAGATTCCGAGGCTTCACTTCAGGTCTACTGTATCCCTTGGACCATCTTATTGACGATGAAACACAGAAATTGCATCCGAATTAAATACAAAAGGCACAATGCCGACTTAAGTACAAGAGGACTGACACTCTAACTTTCTATGATGTGAACCTCTCCTGTGAGTCCAGTTTTAGATTCCGAGGCTTCACTTCAGGTTTACTGTATCCCTTGGACCTTCTTATTGACGATGAAACACAGAAATTGCATCCGAATTTAATACAAAAGGCACAATGCCGACTTAAGTACAAGAGGACCGACACTTTAACTTTCTATGATTTGAACCACTCCTGTGAGTCCAGTTTTAGATTCCGATGCTTCACTTCAGTTTTACTGTATCCCTTGGACCTGCTTATAAACGATGAAACACAGAAATTACATCAGAGTTTAATACAAAACGCACAATGCCGACTTAAGTACAAGGGGACTGACACTCTAACTTTCTATGATTTGAACCTATCCTGTGGGTCCAGTTTAAGATTCCGATGCTTCACTTCAGGTTTACTGTATCCCTTGGACCTTCTTATTGACGATGAAACACAGAAATTGCATCCGAATTTAATACAAAAGGCACAATGCCGACTTAAGTACAAGAGGACTGACACTCTAACTTTCTATGATTTGAACCTCTCCTGTGAGTCCAGTTTTTGTTGCTGAGGCTTCACTTCAGGTTTACTGTATCCCTTGGACCTTCTTATTGACGATGAAACACAGAAATTGCATCCGAAATTAATACAAAATGCACAATGCCGACTTAAGTACAAGAGGACTGACACTCTTACTTTCTATGACTTGAACCTCTCCTGTGATTCCAGTTTTAGATTCCGATGCTTCACTTCAGGTTTACTGTATCCCTTGGACCTTATTATTGACGATGAAACACAGAAATTGCATCCGAATTTAATACAAAAGGCACATTGCCGACTTAAGTACAAGAGGACTGTCACTCTAATTTTCTATGATTTGAACCTCTCGTGTGAGCCCAGTATTAGATTCCGATGCTTCACTTCCGGTTTACTGTATCCCTTGGACATTCTTATTGACGATAAAACACAGAAATTGCATCCGAATTTAATACAAAAGGCACAGTGCCGGCTTAAGTACAAGAGGACTGAGACTCTAACTTTCTATGATTTGAACCTCTCCTGTGATTACAGTTTTAGATTCCGATGCTTCACTTCAGCTTTACTGTATCCCTTGGACCTTCTTATTGACGATGAAACACAGACATTGCTTCCGAATTTAATACAAAAGGCACAATGATAACTTAAGTACAAGAGGACTGACATTCTATCTTTCTATGATTTGAACCTCTCCTGTGAGTCCAGTGTTAGATTCCGAGGCTTCACTTCAGGTCTACTGTATCCCTTGGACCATCTTATTGACGATGAAACACAGAAATTGCATCCGAATTAAATACAAAAGGCACTATGCCGACTTAAGTACAAGAGGACTGACACTCTAACTTTCTATGATGTGAACCTCTCCTGTGAGTCCAGATTTAGATTCCGAGGCTTCACTTCAGGTTTACTGTATCCCTTGGAAGTTCTTATTGACGATGAAACACAGAAATTGCATCCAAATTTAATACAAAAGGCACAATGCCGACTTAAGTACAAGAGGACCGACACTTTAACTTTCTATGATTTGAACCACTCCTGTGAGTCCAGTTTTAGATTCCGATGCTTCACTTCAGTTTTACTGTATCCCTTGGACCTGCTTATAAACGATGAAACACAGAAATTACATCAGAGTTTAATACAAAACGCACAATGCCGACTTAAGTACGAGGGGACTGACACTCTAACTTTCTATGATTTGAACCTATCCTGTGGGTCCAGTTTTAGATTCCGATGCTTCATTCCAGGTTTACTGTATCCCTTGGACCTTCTTATTGATAATGAAACACAGAAATTGCATCCGAATTTAATACAAAAGGCACAATGCCGACTTAAGTACAAGAGGACTGACACTCTAACTTTCTACGATTTGAACCTCTCCTGTGAGGCGAGTTTTTGTTGCTGAGGCTTCACTTCAGGTTTACTGTATCCCTTGGACCTTCTTATTGACGATGAAACACAGAAATTGCATCCGAAATTAATACAAAATGCACAATGCCGACTTAAGTACAAGAGGACTGACACTCTAACTTTCTATGACTTGAACCTCTCCTGTGATTCCAGTTTTGGATTCCGATGCTTCACTTCAGGTTTACTGTATCCCTTGGACCTTATTATTGACGATGAAACACAGAAATTGCATCCGAATTTAATACAAAAGGCACATTGCCGACTTAAGTACAAGAGGACTGTCACTCTAACTTTCTATGATTTGAACCTCTCGTGTGAGCCCAGTATTAGATTCCGATGCTTCACTTCAGGTTTACTGTATCCCTTGGACATTCTTATTGACGATAAAACACAGAAATTGCATCCGAATTTAATGCAAAAGGCACAGTGCCGGCTTAAGTACATGAGGACTGACACTCTAACTTTCTATGATTTGAACCCCTCCTGTGATTCCAGTTTTAGATTACGATGCTTCACTTCAGCTTTACTGTATCCCTTGGACCTTCTTATTGACGATGAAACACAGACATTGCTTCCGAATTTAATACAAAAGGCACAATGATAACTTAAGTACAAGAGGACTGACATTCTATCTTTCTATGATTTGAACCTCTCCTGTGAGTCCAGTGTTAGATTCCGAGGCTTCACTTCAGGTCTACTGTATCCCTTGGACCATCTTATTGACGATGAAACACAGAAATTCCATCCGAATTAAATACAAAAGGCACAATGCCGACTTAAGTACAAGAGGACTGACACTCTAACTTTCTATGATGTGAACCTCTCCTGTGAGTCCAGTTTTAGATTCCGAGGCTTCACTTCAGGTTTACTGTATCCGTTGGACCTTCTTATTGACGATGAAACACAGAAATTGCATCCGAATTTAATACAAAAGGCACAATGCCGACTTAAGTACAAGAGGACCGACACTTTAACTTTCTATGATTTGAACCACTCCTGTGAGTCCAGTTTTAGATTCCGATGCTTCACTTCAGTTTTACTGTATCCCTTGGACCTGCTTATAAACGATGAGACACAGAAATTACATCAGAATTTAATACAAAACGCACAATGCCGACTTAAGTACAAGGGGACTGACACTCTAGCTTTCTATGATTTGAACCTATCCTGTGGGTCCAATTTTAGATTCCGATGCTTCACTTCAGGTTTACTGTATCCCTTGGACCTTCTTATTGATGATGAAATACAGAAATTGCATCATAATTTAATACAAAAGGCACAATGCCGACTTAAGTACAAGAGGACTGACACTCTAACTTTCTATAATTCGAACGTCTCCTGTGAGTCCAGTTTTAGATTCCGATGCTTCGCTTCAGGTTTACTGTATCCCTTGGACCTTCTTATTGACAATGAAACACAGAAATTGCATCCTAATTTACTACAAAAGGCACAGTGCCGACTTAAGTACAAGAGGACTGACACTCTAACTTTCTATGATTTTAACCTCTCCTGTGAGTCCAGTTTTAGATTCCGATGCTTCGCTTCAGGTTTACTATATCCGTTGGACCTTCTTATTGACGATGAAACACAGAAATTGCATCCGACTTTAATACAAAAGGCACAATGCCGGCTTAAGTACAAGAGGACTGACACTCTAACTTTCTTTGATTTGAACCTCTCCTGTGAGTCCAGTTTTAGATTCCGATGCTTCACTTCGCGTTTACTGTATCCCTTGGACCTTCATATTGACGATGAAGCACAGAAATTGCATCCGATTTTAATACAAAAGGCACAATGCCGACTTAAGTACAAGAGGACAGACACTCTAACTTTCTATGATTTGAACCTCTCCTGTGAGTCCAGTTTTTGTTGCTGAGGCTTCACTTCAGGTTTACTGTATCCCTTGGACCTTCTTATTGACGATGAAACACAGAAATTGCATCTGAATTTAATACAAAAGGCACAATGCCGACTTAAGTACAAGAGGACTGACACTCTAAGTTTCTAATATTTGAACCTCTCCTATGAGTCAAGTTTTAGTTTCCGATGCTTCACTTCAGGTTTACTGAATCACTTGGACCATCTTATTGACGATGAAACACAGAAATTGCATCCGAATTTAATACAAAAGGCACAATGCCGACTTAAGTACAAGAGGACCGACACTTTAACTTTATATGATTTGAACCACTCCTGTGTGTCCAGTTTTAGATTCCGATGCTTCACTTCAGTTTTACTGTATCCCTTGGACCTGCTTATAAACGATGAAACACAGAAATTACATCAGAGTTTAATACAAAACGCACAATGCCGACTTAAGTACGAGGGGACTGACACTCTAACTTTCTATGATTTGAACCTATCCTGTGGGTCCAGTTTTAGATTCCGATGCTTCACTTCAGGTTTACTGTATCCCTTGGACCTTCTTATTGACGATGAAACACAGAAATTGCATCCGAATTTAATACAAAAGGCACAATGCCGACTTAAGTACAAGAGGACTGACACTCTAACTTTCTACGATTTGAACCTCTCCTGTGAGTCGAGTTTTTGTTGCTGAGGCTTCACTTCAGGTTTACTGTATCCCTTGGACCTTCTTATTGACGATGAAACACAGACATTGCTTCCGAATTTAATACAAAAGGCACAATGATAACTTAAGTACAAGAGGACTGACATTCTATCTTTCTATGATTTGAACCTCTCCTGTGAGTCCAGTGTTAGATTCCGAGGCTTCACTTCAGGTCTACTGTATCCCTTGGACCATCTTATTGACGATGAAACACAGAAATTCCATCCGAATTAAATACAAAAGGCACAATGCCGACTTAAGTACAAGAGGACTGACACTCTAACTTTCTATGATGTGAACCTCTCCTGTGAGTCCAGTTTTAGATTCCGAGGCTTCACTTCAGGTTTACTGTATCCGTTGGACCTTCTTATTGACGATGAAACACAGAAATTGCATCCGAATTTAATACAAAAGGCACAATGCTGACTTAAGTACAAGAGGACCGACACTTTAACTTTCTATGATTTGAACCACTCCTGTGAGTCCAGTTTTAGATTCCGATGCTTCACTTCAGTTTTACTGTATCCCTTGGACCTGCTTATAAACGATGAGACACAGAAATTACATCAGAATTTAATACAAAACGCACAATGCCGACTTGAGTACAAGGGGACTGACACTCTAACTTTCCATGATTTGAACCTATCCTGTGGGTCCAATTTTAGATTCCGATGCTTCACTTCAGGTTTACTGTATCCCTTGGACCTTCTTATTGATGATGAAACACAGAAATTGCATCATAATTTAATACAAAAGGCACAATGCCGACTTAAGTACAAGAGGACTGACACTCTAACTTTCTATAATTTGAACGTCTCCTGTGAGTCCAGTTTTAGATTCCGATGCTTCACTTAAGGTTTACTGTATCCCTGCGACTTTCATATTGACGATGAAACAAAGAAATTGCATCCGATTTTAATACAAAAGGCACAATGCCGACTTAAGTACAAGAGGACTGACACTCTAACTTTCTATGATTTGAACCTTTCCTGTGGGTCCAGTTGTAGATTCAGATGCTTCACTTCAGGTTTACTGTATCCCTTGGACCTTCTTATTGACGATGAAATACTGATATTGCATCCTAATTTAATACGAAAGGCACAGTGCCGACTTAAGTACAAGAGGACTGACACTCTAACTTTCTATGATTTTAACCTCTCCTGTGAGTCCAGTTTTAGATTCCGATGCTTCGCTTCAGGTTTACTATATCCGTTGGACCTTCTTATTGACGATGAAACACAGAAATTGCATCCAACTTTAATACAAAAGGCACAATGCCGGCTTAAGTACAAGAGGACTGACACTCTAACTTTCTTTGATTTGAACCTCTCCTGTGAGTCCAGTTTTAGATTCCGATGCTTCACTTCACGTTTACTGTATCCCTTGGACCTTCTTATTGACGATGAAGCACAGAAATTGCATCCGATTTTAATACAAAAGGCACAATGCCGACTTAAGTACAAGAGGACAGACACTCTAACTTTCTATGATTTGAACCTCTCCTGTGAGTCCAGTTTTTGTTGCTGAGGCTTCACTTCAGGTTTACTGTATCCCTTGGACCTTCTTATTGACGATGAAACACAGAAATTGCATCCGAATTTAATACAAAAGGCACAATGCCGACTTAAGTACAAGAGGACTGACACTCTAAGTTTCTAATATTTGAACCTCTCCTATGAGTCAAGTTTTAGTTTCCGATGCTTCACTTCAGGTTTACTGAATCACTTGGACCTTCTTATTGACAATGAAACACAGATATTGCATACGAATTTAATACAAAAGGCACAATGCCGACTTATGTACAAGAGGACTGACACTCTAACTTTCTATGATTTGAACCACTCCTGTGAGTACAGTTTTAGATTCCGAAGCTTCACTTCAGGTTTACTGTATCCCTTGGACCTTCTTATTGACGATGAAACACAGAAATTGCATCCGAATTTAATACAAAATGCACAATGCCGACTTAAGTACAAGAGGACCGACACTCTAACTTTCTATGATTTGAACAACTCCTGTGAGTCCCGTTTTAGATTCCGATGCTTCACTTCAGGTTTAGCATATCCCTTGGACCTTCTTATTGACGAAGAAACACAGAAATTGCCTCAGAATTTAATACAAAATGCACAATGCCGACCTAAGTACAAGAGGATTGACACTCTAACTTTCTATGATTTGAACCTCTCCAGTGAGTCCAGTTTTAGATACCAAAGCTTCACTTCAGGTTTACCGTATCCCTTGGACCCTTTTATTCACGATGAAACACAGAAATTGCATCCGTATTTAATACAAGAGGCACAATGTCGACTTAAGTACAAGAGGACCGACACTTTAACTTTCTATGATTTGAACCACTGCTGTGAGTCCCGTTTTAGATTCCGATGGTTCACTTCAGTTTTACTGTATCCCTTGGACCTGCTTATAAACGATGAAACACAGAAATTACATCAGAATTTAATACAAAAGGCACAATGCCGACTTAAGTACAAGAGGACTGACACTCTAACATTCTATGATTTGAACCTCTCCTGTGAGTCCAGTGTTAGATTCCGAGGCTTCACTTCCGGTTTACTGTATCACTTGGACCTTCTGATTGACGATGAAACACAGAAGTTGCATCCGAATTTAATACAAAAGGCACAATGCCGACTTAAGTACAAGCAGACTGACACACTAACTTTCTCTGATTTGAACCTCTACTGTGAGTCCAGTTTTAGATTTCGATGCTTCACTTCAGGTTTACTGTATCCCTTGGACCTTCCTATTGACGATGAAGCACAGAAATTGCATCCGATTTTAATACAAAAGGCACAATGCCGACTTAAGTACAAGAGGACTGACACTCTAACTTTCTATGATTTGAACCTCTCCTGTGAGTGCAGTTTTTGTTGCTGAGGCTTCACGTCAGGTTTACTGTATCCCTAGGACCTTCTTATTGACGATGAAACACAGAAATTGCATCCAAAATTAATAGAAAAGGCACAATGCCGACTTAAGTACAAGAGGACTGACACTATAAGTTTCTAAGATTTGAACCTCTCCTGTGAGCCAAGTTTTAGTTTCCGATGCTTCACTTCAGGTTTACTGAATCACTTGGACCTTCTTATTGACAATGAAACACAGAAATTGCATACGAATTTAATACAAAAGGCACAATGCCGACTTATGTACAACAGGACTGACACTCTAACTTTCTTTGATTTGAACCACTCCTGTGAGTCCAGTTTTAGATTCCGATGCTTCACTTCAGGTTTACTGTATCCCTTGGACCTTCTTATTGACGATGAAACACAGAAATTTCATCCGAATTTAATACAAAATGCGCAATGCCGACTTAAGTACAAGAGGACCGACACTCTAACTTTCTATGATTTGAACAACTCCTGTGAGTCCCGTTTTAGATTCCGATGCTTCATTTCAGGTTTACTGTATCCCTTGGACCTTCTTATTGACGATGAAACACACAAATTGCATCCGAATTTAATACAAAATGCACAATGCCGACTTAAGTACAAGAGGATTGACACTCTAACTTTCTATGATTTGAACCTCTCCTGTGAGTCCAGTTTCAGATTCCGATTCTTCACTTCAGGTTTACTGTATCCCTTGGACCTTTTTATTCACGATGATACACTGAAATTGCATCCTTATTTAATACAAAAGGCACAATGCCGACTTAAGTACAAGAGGACTGACACTCTAACTTTCTATGATTTGAACCTCTCCTGTGAGTCCAGTGTTAGATTACGAGGCTTCACTTCAGGTTTACTATATCCCTTGGACCTTCTTATTGACGATGAAACAAAGAAATTGCATCCAAATTTAATACAAAAGGCACATTGCCGACTTAAGTACAAGAGAACTGACACTCTAACTTTCTATGATGTGAACCTCTCCTGTGAGTCCTGTGTTAGATTCCGAGGCTTCTCTTCAGGTTGACTGTATCCCTTGGACCTTCTTATTGACGATGAAACACAGAAATTGCATCCTAATTTAATACAAAAGGCACAATGCCGACTTAAGTACTAGAGGACTGACACTCTAACTTTCTATAATTTAAACCTCTCCTGTGAGTCCAGTTTTAGATTCCGATGCTTCGCTTCAGGTTTACTGTATCCCTTGGACCTTCTTATTGACAATGAAACACAGAAATTGCATCCGAATTTAATACAAAAGGCACAATGCCGGCTTAAGTATAAGAGGACTGACACTCTAAATTTCTCTGATTTGAACCTCTCCTGTGAGTCCAGTGTTAGATTCCGAGGCTTCACTTCCGGATTACTGTATCATTTGGACCTCCTGATTGACGATGAAACACAGAAATTGCATCCTAATTAAAAACAAAAGGCACAATGCCGACTTAAGTACAAGAGGACTGACACTCTAACTTTCTATAATTTGAACCTCTCCTGTGAGTCCAGTTTTAGATTCCGATGCTTCGCTTCAGGTTTACTGTATCCCTTGGATCTTCTTATTGACAATGAAACACAGAAATTGCATCCGAATTTAATACAAAGGGCACAATGCCGGCTTAAGTACAAGAGGACTGACACTCTAAATTTCTCTGATTTGAACCTCTCCTGTGAGTCCAGTGTTAGATTCCGAGGCTTCACTTCCGGTTTACTGTATCATTTGGACCTTCTGATTGACGATGAAACACAGAAACTGCATCCGAATTTAATACAAAAGGCACAATGCCGATTTAATTACAAGAGTACTGACACTCTAACTTTCTATGATTTGAAACTCTCCTGTGAGTCCAGTTTTAGATTCCGATGCTTCGCTTCAGGTTTACTGTATCCCTTGGACCTTCTTATTGACGATGAAGCACAGAAATTGCATCCGATTTTAATACAAAAGGCACAATGCCGACATAAGTACATGAGGACTGACACTCTAACTTTCTATGATTAGAACCTCTCCTGTGAGTCCAGTTTTTGTTGCTGAGGCTTCACTTCAGGTTTACTGTATCCCTTGGACCTTCTTATTGACGATGAAACACAGAAATTGCATCCGAAATTAATACAAAAGGCACAATGCCGACTTAAGTACAAGGGGACTGACACTCTAAATTTCTAAGATTTGAACCTCTTCTGTGAGTCAAGTTTTAGTTTCCGATGCTTCACTTCAGGTTTACTGAATCACTTGGACCCTCTTATTGACAATGATATACAGAAATTGCATACGAATTTAATACAAAAGGCACAATGCCGGCTTATGTACAAGAGGACTGACACTCTAACTTTCTATGATTTGAACCACTCCTGTGGGTCCAGTTTTAGATTCCGATGCTTCACTTCAGATTGACTGTATCACTTGGACCTTCTTATTGACGATGAAACACAGAAATTGCATTCGAATTTAATACAAAAGGCACAATGCCGACTTATGTACAAGAGGACAGACACTCTAACTTTCTATGATTTGAACCACTCCTGTGAGTCCAGTTTTAGATTCCGATGCTTCACTTCAGGTTTATTGTATCCCTTGGACCTTCTTATTGACGATGAAACACAGAAATTGCATCCGAATTTAATACAAAACGCACAATGCCGACTTAAGTACAAGAGGATTGACACTCTAACTTTCTATGATTTGAACCTCTCCTGTGAGTCCAGTTTTAGATTCCAATGCTTCATTTCAGGTTTACTGTATCCCTTGGACCTTTTTATTCACGATGAAACACTGAAATTGCATAGGAATTTAATACAAAAGGCACAATGCCGACTTAAGTACAAGAGGACTGACGCTCTAACTTTCTATGATTTGAACCTCACCTGTGAGTCCAGTGTTAGGTTACGAGGCTTCACTTCAGGTTTACTGTTTCCCTTGGACCTTCTTATTGACGATGAAACACAGAAATTGCATCCGAATTTAATACAAAAGGCACAATGCCGACTTAAGTACAAGAGGACTGACACTCTAACTTTCTATGATGTGAACCTCTCCTGTGAGTCCTGTGTTAGATTCCGAGGCTTCACTTCAGGTTTACTGTATGCCTTGGACCTTCTTTTTGACCATGAAACACAGAAATTGCATCCGAATTTAATACAAAAGGCACAATGCCGACTTAAGTACAAGAGGACTGACACTCTAACTTTCTCTGATTTGAACCTCTCCTGTGAGTACAGTATTAGATTCCGATGCTTCACTTCAGGTTTACTGTATCCCTTCGACTTTCTTATTGACGATGAAACACAGAAATTGCATCCGATTTTAATACAAAAGGCACAATACCGACTTAAGTACAAGAGGACTGACACTCTAAATTTCTATGATTTGAACCTCTCCTGTGAGTCCAGTTTTAGATTCCGATGCTTCACTTCAGATTGACTGTATCCCTTGGACCTTCTTATTGACGATGAAACACAGAAATTGCATACAAATTTAATACAAAAGGCACAATGCCGACTTATTTACAAGAGGACAGACACTCTAACTTTCTATGATTTGAACCACTCCTGTGAGTCCAGTTTTAGATTCCGATGCTTCACTTCAGGTTTACTGTATCCCTTGGACCTTCTTATTGACGACGAAACACAGAAATTGCATCCGAATTTAATACAAAATGCACAATGCCGACTTAAGTACAAGAGGATTGTCACTCTAACTTACTATGATTTGAACCTCTCCTGTGAGTCCAGTTTTAGATTCCGATGCTTCACTTCAGGTTTACTGTATCCCTTGGACCGTTTTATTCACGATGAAACACTGAAATTGCATCCGAATTTAATACAAAAGGCACAATGCCGACTTAAGTACAAGAGGGCTGACACTCTAACTTTCTATGATTTGAACCTCTCCTGTGAGTACAGTTTTAGATT
The DNA here is from genome assembly GCF_021461395.2 of Schistocerca americana. NCBI lineage: Eukaryota > Metazoa > Arthropoda > Insecta > Orthoptera > Acrididae > Schistocerca > Schistocerca americana. The sequence goes on from NW_025726335.1 coordinate 1,429,150, forward strand.
CCGATGCTTCACTTCAGATTGACTGTATCCCTTGGACCTTATTATTGACGATGAAACACAGACATTGCATCCGAATTTAATACAAAAGGCACAATGCCGACTTAAGTACAAGAGGACTGACACTCAAATTTTTTATGATTTGAACCTCTCCTGTGAGTCCAGTGTTAGATTACGAGGCTTCACTTCAGGTTTACTGTATCCCTTGGACCTTCTTATTGACGATGAAACACAGAAATTGCATCCGAATTTAATACAAAAGGCACAATGCCGACGTAAGTACAAGAGGACTGACACTCTAACTTTCTATGATGTGACCTCTCCTGTGAGTCCTGTGTTAGATTCCGAGGCTTCACTTCAGGTTTACTGTATACCTTGGACCTTCTTATTGACGATGAAACACTGAAATTGCATCCGAATTTAATACAAAAGGCACAATGCCGACTTAAGTACAAGAGGACTGACACTCTAACTTTCTATGATTTGAACCACTCCTGTGAGTCCCGTTTTAGATTCCGATGCTCCACTTCAGTTTTACTGTATCCCTTGGACCTGCTTATAAAAGATGAAACACAGAAATTACATCAGAATTTATACAAAAGGCACAATGCCGACTTAAGTACAAGGGGACTGACACTCTAAATTTATATGATTTAAACCTTTCCTGTGGGTCCAGTTGTAGATTCTGATGCTTCACGTCAGGTTTACTGTATCCCTTGGACCTTCTTATTGACGATGAAACACAGAAATTGCATCCGAATTTAATACAAAATGCACAATGCCGGCTTAAGTACAAGAGGACTGACACTCTATTTTTCTATGATTTGAACCACTCCTGTGAGGCCAGTTTTAGATTCCGATGCTTCACTTCAGGTTAACTGTAACCCTTGGACCTTCTTATTGACGATGATACACAGAAATTGCATCCGAATTTAATACAAAAGGCACAATGCCGACTTAAGTACAAGAGGACTGACACATTACTTTCTCTGATTTGAACCTCTCCTGAGAGTCCAGTTTTTGTTGCCGAGGCTTCACTTCAGGTTTACTGTATACATTGGACCTTCTTATTGACGATGAAACACAGAAATTGCATCCGAAATTAATACAAAAGGCACAATGCCGACTCAAGTACAAGAGGACAGACATTCTATCTTTCTATGATTTGAGCCACTCCTGTGAGGCCAGTTTTAGATTCCGATGCTGCACTTCAGGTTTACTGTATCCGTTGGACCTTATTATTGACGATGAAACACAGAAATTGCATCCGAATTTAATACAGAAGGCACATTGCCGACTTAAGTACTAGAGGACAGACACTCTAACATTCTATGATTTGAACCTCTCCTGTGAGCCCAGTTTTAGATTCCGATGCTTCACTTCAGGTTTACTGTATCCCTTGGACCTTCTTATTGACGATAAGACACAGAAATTGCATCCGAATTTAATACAAAAGGCACAATGCCGACTTAAGTACAAGAGGACTGACACTCTAACTTTCTATGATTTGAACCTCTCCTGTGATTCCAGTTTTAGATTCCGATGCTTCACTTCAGCTTTACTGTATCCCTTGGACCTTCTTATTGACGATGAAACACAGAAATTGCTTCCGAATTTAATACAAAAGGCACAATGATAACTTAAGTACAAGAGGACTGACATTCTAACTTTCTATGATTTGAACCTCTCCTGTGAGTCCAGTGTTAGATTCCGAGGCTTCACTTCAGGTTTACTGTATCCATTGGACCTTCTTATTGACGATGAAACACAGAAATTGCATCCGAATTTAATACAAAAGGCACAATGCCGACTTAAGTACAAGAGGACTGACACTCTAACTTTCTATGATGTGAACCTCTCTTGTGAGTCCAGTGTTAGATTCCGAGGCTTCACTTCAGGTTTACTGTATCCCTTGGACCTTCTTATTGACGATGAAACGCAGAACTTGCATCCGAATTTAATACAGAAGGCACAATGCCGACTTAAGTACAAGAGGACTGACACTCTAACTTTCTATGATTTGAACCACTCCTGTGAGTCCCGTTTTAGATTCCGATGCTTCACTTCAGTTTTACTGTATCCCTTGGACCTGCTTATATACGATGAAACACAGAAATTACATCAGAGTTTATACAAAAGGCACAATGCCGACTTAAGTACAAGGGGACTGACAGTCAAACTTTCTATGATTTGAACCTTTCCTGTGGGTCCAGTTGTAGATTCCGATGCTTCACTTCAGGTTTACTGTATCCCTTGGACCTTCTTATTGACGATGAAACACAGAAATTGCATCCTAATTTAATACATAAGGCACAGTGCCGACTTAAGTACAAGAGGACTGACACGCTAACATTCTATGATTTGAACCTCTCCTGTGAGTCCAGTGTTAGATTCCGAGGCTTCACTTCCGGTTTACAATATCACTTGGACCTTCTGATTGACGATGAAACACAGAAAATGCATCCGAATTTAATACAATAGGCACAATGCCGACTTAAGTACAAGAGGACTGACACACTAACTTTCTCTAATTTGAAACTCTCCTGTGAGTCCAGTTTTAGATTCCGATGCTTCACTTCAGGTTTACTGTATCCCTTGGACCTTCTTATTGACGATGAAGCACAGAAATTGCATCCGATTTTAATAGAAAAGGCACAATGCCGACTTAAGTACAAGAGGACTGACACTCAAACTTTCTATGATTTGAACCTCTCCAGTGAGTCCAGTTTTTGTTGCTGAGGCTTCACTTCAGGTTTACTGTATCCCTTGGACCTTCTTATTGACGATGAAACACAGAAATTGCATTCAAAATTAATACAAAAGGCACAATGCCGACTTAAGTACAAGAGGACTGACACTCTAAGTTTCTAAGATTTGAACCTCTCCTGCGAGTCGAGTTTTACTTTCCGATGCTTCACTTCAGGTTTACTGAATCACTTGGACCTTCTTATTGACTATGAAACACAGAAATTGCATACGAATTTAATACAAAAGGCACAATGCCGACTTATGTGCAAGAGGACTGACACTCTAACTTTCTATGATTTGAACCTCTCCTGTGAGTCCAGTTTTAGATACCAAAGCTTTACTTCAGGTTTACCGTATCCCTTGGACCTTTTTATTCACGATGAAACACTGAAATTGCATCCGAATTTAATACAAAAGGCACAATGCCGACTTAAGTACAAGAGGACTGACACTCTAACTTTCTATGATTTGAACCTCTCCTGTGAGTCCAGTTTTAGATTCCGATGCTTCACTTCAGATTGACTGTATCCCTTGGACCTTCTTATTGACGATGAAACACAGACATTGCGTCCAAATTTAATAAAAAAGGCACAATGCCGACTTAAGTGCAAGAGGACTGACACTCTAACTTTCTATGATTTGAACCTCTCCTGTGACTCTAGTGTTAGATTACGAGGCTTCACGTCATTTTTACTGTATCCCTTGGACCTTCTTATTGACGATGAAACACAGAAATTGCATCCGAATTTAATACAAAAGGCACAATGCCGACTTAAGTACAAGAGGACTGACACTCTAACTTTCTATGATTTGAACCTCTCCTGTGAGTCCAGTTTTAGATTCCGATGCTTCGCTTCAGGTTTACTGTATCCCTTGGGCCTTCTTATTGACAATGAAACACAGAAATTGGACCCGAATTTAATAGAAAAGGCACAATGACGGCTTAAGTACAAGAGGACTGACACTCTACCTTTCTCTGAATTGAACCTCTCCTGTGAGTCAAGTTTTAGTTTCCGATGCTTCACTTCAGGTTTACTGAATCACTTGGATCTTCTTATTGACAATGAAACACAGAAATTGCATACGAATTTAATACAAAACGCACAATGCCGACTTATCTACAAGAGGACTGACATTTTAACTTTCTTTGATTTGAACCACTCCTGTGAGTCCAGTTTTAAATTCCGATGCTTCACTTCAGGTTTACTGTATCCCTTGGACCTTCTTATTGACGATGAAACACAGAAATTGCATCCGAAATTAATACAAAATGCACAATGCCGACTTAAGTACAAGAGGACCGACACTCTAACTTTCTATGATTTGACCAACTCCTGTGAGTCCCGTTTTAGATTCCGCTGCCTCATTTCAGGTTTACTGTATCCCTTGGACCTTCTTATTGACGATGAAACACAGAAATTGCATCCGAATTTAATACAAAATGCACAATGCCGACATAAGTACAAGAGGATTGACACTCTAACTTTCTATGATTTCAACCTGTCCTGTGAGTCCAGTGTTAGAATCCCAGGCTTCACTTCAGGTTTACTGTATCCGTTGGTCCTTCTTATTGTCGATGAAACACAGAAATTGCATCCGAATTTAATACAAAAGGCACAATGCCGACTTAAGTACAAGAGGACTGACACTCTAACTTTCTATGATTTGAACCTCTCCTGTGAGTCCAGTTTTAGATTCCGATGCTTCGCTTCAGGTTTACTGTATCCCTTGGACCTTCTTATTGACGGTGAAACACAGAAATTGCATCCGAATTTAATACAAAAGGCACAATGCCGGCTTAAGTACAAGAGGACTGACACTCTAACTTTCTCTGATTTGAACCTCTCCTGTGAGTACAGTTTTAGATTCCGATGCTTCACTTCAGGTTTACTGTATACCTTCGACTTTCTTATTGACGATGAAACACAGAAATTGCATCCGATTTTAATGCAAAAGGCACAATGCCGACTTAAGTACAAGAGGACTGACACTCTAACATTCTATGATTTGAACCTCTCCTGTGAGCCCAGTTTTAGATTCCGAGGCTTCACTTCCGGTTTACTGTATCACTTGGACCTTCTGATTGACGATGAAACACAGAAATTGCATCCGAATTTAATTCAAAAGGCACAATGCCGACTTAAGTACAAGAGGACTGACACACTAACTTTTTCTGATTTGAACCTCTCCTGTGAGTCCAGTTTTAGATTTCGATGCTTCACTTCAGGTTTACTGTATCCCTTGGACGTTCTTATTGACGATGAAGCACAGAAATTGCATCCGTTTTAATACAAAAGGCACAATGGCGACTTAAGTACAAGAGGACTGACACTCTAACTTTCTATGATTTGAACCTCTCCTGTGAGTCTAATTTTAGATTCCGATGCTTCACTTCAGGTTTACTGCATCCCTTGGACCTTCTTATTGACGAAGAAACACAGAATTTGCATCCGAATTTAATACAAAAGCACAATGCCGACTTAAGTACAAGAGGACTGACACTCTAACTTTCTCTGATTTGAACCTCTCCTGTGAGGCCAGGTTTAGATTCTGATGCTTCACTTCAGGTTTACTGTATCCATTGGACCTTCTTATTGCGATTAAGCACAGATTTTGCATCCGATTTTAATACAAAAGGCACAATGCCGACATAAGAACAAGAGGACTGACACTCTAACTTTCTCAGATTTGAACCTCTCCTGTGAGTCCAGTTTTTGTTGCCGAGGCTTCACTTCAGGTTTACTGTTTCCCTTGGACCTTCTTTTTGACGATGAAACACAGAAATTGCATCCAAAATTAATACAAAAGGCACAATGCCGACTTAAGTACAGGAGGACTGACACTCTAAATTTCTAAGATTTGAACCTCTCCTGTGAGTCAAGTTTTAGTTTCCGATGCTTCACTTCAGGTTTACTGAATCACTTGGACCTTCTTATTGACAATGAAACACAGAAATTGCATACGAATTTAATACAAAAGGCACAATGCCGACTTATCTACAAGAGGACTGACACCTTAACTTTCTTTGATTTGAACCACTCCTGTGAGTCCAGTTCTAGATTCCGATGCTTCACTTCAGGTTTACTGTATCCCTTGGACCTTCTTATTGACGGTGAAACAGAGAAATTGCATCCGAAATTAATACAAAATGCACAATGCCGACTTAAGTACAAGAGGACCGACACTCTAACTGTCTATGATTTGAACAACTGCTGTGAGTCCCGTTTTAGATTCCGCTGCCTGATTTCAGGTTTACTGTATCCCTTGGTCCTTCTTATTGTCGATGAAACACAGAAATTGCATCCGAATTTAATACAAAAGGCACAATGCCGACTTAAGTACAAGAGGACTGACACTCTAACTTTCTATGATGTGAACCTCTCCTGTGGATCCTGTGTTAGATTCCGAGGCTTCACTTCAGGTTTACTGTATCCCTTGGACCTTCTTATTGACGATGAACACAGAAATTGCATCCGAATTTAATACAAAAGGCACAATGCCGGCTTGAGTACAAGAGGACTGACACTCTAACTTTCTATGATTTGAAGCTCTCCTGTGAGTCCAGTTTTAGATTCCGATGCTTCGCTTCAGGTTTACTGTATCCCTTAAACCTACTTATTAACGTTGAAACACAGAAATTGCATCCGAATTTAATACAAAAGGCACAATGCCGGCTTAAGTACAAGAGGACTGACACTCTAACTTTCTCTGATTTGAACCTCTCCTGTGAGTACAGTTTTAGATTCCGATGCTTCACTTCAGGTTTACTGTATCCCTTCGACTTTCTTATTGACGATGAAACACAGAAATTGCATCCGATTTTAATACAAAAGGCACAAAGCCGACTTAAGTACAAGAGGACTGACACTCTAACATTCTATGATTTGAACCTCTCCTGTGAGTCCAGTGTTAGATTCCGAGGCTTCACTTCCGGTTTACTGTATCACTTGGACCTTCTGATTGACGATGAAACACAGAAATTGCATCCGAATTTAATTCAAAAGGCACAATGCCGACTTAAGTACAAGAGGACTGACACACTAACTTTCTCTGATTTGAACCTCTCCTGTGAGTCCAGTTTTAGATTCCGATGCTTCACTTCAGGTTTACTGTATCCCTTGGACCTTCTTATTGACGATGAAGCACAGAAATTGCATCCGATTTTAATACAAAAGGCACAATGGCGACTTAAGTACAAGAGGACTGACACTCTAACTTTCTATGATTTGAACCTCTCCTGTGAGTCCAATTTTAGATTCCGATAATTCACTTCAGGTTTACTGCATCCCTTGGACCTTCTTATTGACGAAGAAACACAGAATTTGCATCCGAATTTAATACAAAAGCACAATGCCGACTTAAGTACAAGAGGACTGACACTCTAACTTTCTCTGATTTGAACCTCTCCTGTGAGGCCAGGTTTAGATTCTGATGCTTCACTTCAGGTTTACTGTATCCCTTGGACCTTCTTATTGACGTTGAAACACAGAAATTGCATCCGAATTTAATACAAAAGGCACAATGCCGGCTTAAGTACAAGAGGACTGACACTCTAACTTTCTCTGATTTGAACCTCTCCAGTAAGTACAGTTTTAGATTCCGATGCTTCACTTCAGGTTTACTGTATACCTTCGACTTCCTTATTGACGATGAAACACAGAAATTGCATCCGATTTAAATGCAAAAGGCACAATGCCGACTTGAGTACAAGAGGACTGACACTCTAACATTCTATGATTTGAACCTCTCCTGTGAGCCCAGTTTTAGATTCCGAGGCTTCACTTCCGGTTTACTGTATCACTTGGACCTTCTGATTGACGATGAAACACAGAAATTGCATCCGAATTTAATTCAAAAGGCACAATGCCGACTTAAGTACAAGAGGACTGACACACTAACTTTTTCTGATTTGAACCTCTCCTGTGAGTCCAGTTTTAGATTTCGATGCTTCACTTCAGGTTTACTGTATCCCTTGGACGTTCTTATTGACGATGAAGCACAGAAATTGCATCCGATTTTAATACAAAAGGCACAATGGCGACTTAAGTACAAGAGGACTGACACTCTAACTTTCTATGATTTGAACCTCTCCTGTGAGTCTAATTTTAGATTCCGATGCTTCACTTCAGGTTTACTGCATCCCTTGGACCTTCTTATTGACGAAGAAACACAGAATTTGCATCCGAATTTAATACAAAAGCACAATGCCGACTTAAGTACAAGAGGACTGACACTCTAACTTTCTCTGATTTGAACCTCTCCTGTGAGGCCAGGTTTAGATTCTGATGCTTCACTTCAGGTTTACTGTATCCATTGGACCTTCTTATTGCGATTAAGCACAGATTTTGCATCCGATTTTAATACAAAAGGCACAATGCCGACTTAAGAACAAGAGGACTGACACTCTGACATTCTCAGATTTGAACCTCTCCTGTGAGTCCAGTTTTTGTTGCCGAGGCTTCACTTCAGGTTTACTGTTTCCCTTGGACCTTCTTTTTGACGATGAAACACAGAAATTGCATCCAAAATTAATACAAAAGGCACAATGCCGACTTAAGTACAGGAGGACTGACACTCTAAATTTCTAAGATTTGAACCTCTCCTGTGAGTCAAGTTTTAGTTTCCGATGCTTCACTTCAGGTTTACTGAATCACTTGGACCTTCTTATTGACAATGAAACACAGAAATTGCATACGAATTTAATACAAAAGGCACAATGCCGACTTATCTACAAGAGGACTGACACTTTAACTTTCTTTGATTTGAACCACTCCTGTGAGTCCAGTTCTAGATTCCGATGCTTCACTTCAGGTTTACTGTATCCCTTGGACCTTCTTATTGACGATGAAACAGAGAAATTGCATCCGAAATTAATACAAAATGCACAATGCCGACTTAAGTACAAGAGGACCGACACTCTAACTGTCTATGATTTGAACAACTGCTGTGAGTCCCGTTTTAGATTCCGCTGCCTGATTTCAGGTTTACTGTATCCCTTGGACCTTCTTATTGACGATGAAACACAGAAATTGCATCCGAATTTAATAGAAAATGCACAATGCCGACCTAAGTACAAGAGGATTGACACTCAAACTTTCTACGATTTGAACCTCTCCTGTGAGTCCAGTGTTAGAATCCCAGGCTTCACTTCAGGTTTACTGTATCCCTTGGTCCTTCTTATTGTCGATGAAACACAGAAATTGCATCCGAATTTAATACAAAAGGCACAATGCCGACTTAAGTACAAGAGGACTGACACTCTAACTTTCTATGATGTGAACCTCTCCTGTGAATCCTGTGTTAGATTCCGAGGCTTCACTTCAGGTTTACTGTATCCCTTGGACCTTCTTATTGACGATGAACACAGAAATTGCATCCGAATTTAATACAAAAGGCACAATGCCGGCTTAAGTACAAGAGGACTGACACTCTAACTTTCTATGATTTGAAGCTCTCCTGTGAGTCCAGTTTTAGGTTCCGATGCTTCGCTTCAGGTTTACTGTATCCCTTAAACCTACTTATTGACGTTGAAACACAGAAATTGCATCCGAATTTAATACAAAAGGCACAATGCCGGCTTAAGTACAAGAGGACTGACACTCTAACTTTCTCTGATTTGAACCTCTCCTGTGAGTACAGTTTTAGATTCCGATGCTTCACTTCAGGTTTACTGTATCCCTTGGACCTTCTTATTGACGATGAAGCACAGAAATTGCATCCGATTTTAATACAAAAGGCACAATGGCGACTTAAGTACAAGAGGACTGACACTCTAATTTTCTATGATTTGAACCTCTCCTGTGAGTCCAATTTTAGATTCCGATAATTCACTTCAGGTTTACTGCATCCCTTGGACCTTCTTATTGACGAAGAAACACAGAATTTACATCCGAATTTAATACAAAAGCACAATGCCGACTTAAGTACAAGAGGACTGACACTCTAACTTTCTCTGATTTGAACCTCTCCTGTGAGGCCAGGTTTAGATTCTGATGCTTCACTTCAGGTTTACTGTATCCCTTGGACCTTCTTATTGACGTTGAAACACAGAAATTGCATCCGAATTTAATACAAAAGGCACAATGCCGGCTTAAGTACAAGAGGACTGACACTCTAACTTTCTCTGATTTGAACCTCTCCTGTGAGTACAGTTTTAGATTCCGATGCTTCACTTCAGGTTTACTGTATACCTTCGACTTTCTTATTGACGATGAAACACAGAAATTGCATCCGATTTTAATGCAAAAGGCACAATGCCGACTTGAGTACAAGAGGACTGACACTCTAACATTCCGTGATTTGAACCTCTCCTGTGAGCCCAGTTTTAGATTCCGAGGCTTCACTTCCGGTTTACTGTATCACTTGGACCTTCTGATTGACGATGAAACACAGAAATTGCATCCGAATTTAATTCAAAAGGCACAATGCCGACTTAAGTACAAGAGGACTGACACACTAACTTTTTCTGAGTTGAACCTCTCCTGTGAGTCCAGTTTTAGATTTCGATGCTTCACTTCAGGTTTACTGTATCCGTTGGACGTTCTTATTGACGATGAAGCACAGAAATTGCATCCGATTTTAATACAAAAGGGACAATGGCGACTTAAGTACAAGAGGACTGACACTCTAACTTTCTATGATTTGAACCTCTCCTGTGAGTCTAATTTTAGATTCCGATGCTTCACTTCAGGTTTACTGCATCCCTTGGACCTTCTTATTGACGAAGAAACACAGAATTTGCATCCGAATTTAATACAAAAGCACAATGCCGACTTAAGTACAAGAGGACTGACACTCTAACTTTCTCTGATTTGAACCTCTCCTGTGAGGCCAGGTTTAGATTCTGATGCTTCACTTCAGGTTTACTGTATCCATTGGACCTTCTTATTGCGATTAAGCACAGATTTTGCATCCGATTTTAATACAAAAGGCACAATGCCGACTTAAGAACAAGAGGACTGACACTCTAACTTTCTCAGATTTGAACCTCTCCTGTGAGTCCAGTTTTTGTTGCCGAGGCTTCACTTCAGGTTTACTGTTTCCCTTGGACCTTCTTTTTGACGATGAAACACAGAAATTGCATCCAAAATTAATACAAAAGGCACAATGCCGACTTAAGTACAGGACGACTGACACTCTAAATTTCTAAGATTTGAACCTCTCCTGTGAGTCAAGTTTTAGTTTCCGATGCTTCACTTCAGGTTTACTGAATCACTTGGACCTTCTTATTGACAATGAAACACAGAAATTGCATACGAATTTAATACAAAAGGCACAATGCCGACTTATCTACAAGAGGACTGACACTTTAACATTCTTTGATTTGAACCACTCCTGTGAGTCCAGTTCTAGATTCCGATGCTTCACTTCAGGTTTACTGTATCCCTTGGACCTTCTTATTGACGATGAAACAGAGAAATTGCATCCGAAATTAATACAAAATGCACAATGCCGACTTAAGTACAAGAGGACCGACACTCTAACTTTCTATGATTTGAACAACTGCTGTGAGTCCCGTTTTAGATTCCGCTGCCTGATTTCAGGTTTACTGTATCCCTTGGACCTTCTTATTGACGATGAAACACAGAAATTGCATCCGAATTTAATACAAAATGCACAATGCCGACTTAAGTACAAGAGGATTGACACTCAAACTTTCTACGATTTGAACCTCTCCTGTGAGTCCAGTGTTAGAATCCCAGGCTTCACTTCAGGTTTACTGTATCCCTTGGTCCTTCTTATTGTCGATGAAACACAGAAATTGCATCCGAATTTAATACAAAAGGCACAATGCCGACTTAAGTACAAGAGGACTGACACTCTAACTTTCTATGATGTGAACCTCTCCTGTGAATCCTGTGTTAGATTCCGAGGCTTCACTTCAGGTTTACTGTATCCCTTGGACCTTCTTATTGACGATGAACACAGAAATTGCATCCGAATTTAATACAAAAGGCACAATGCCGGCTTAAGTACAAGAGGACTGACACTCTAACTTTCTATGATTTGAAGCTCTCCTGTGAGTCCAGTCTTAGATTCCGATGCTTCGCTTCAGGTTTACTGTATCCCTTAAACCTACTTATTGACGTTGAAACACAGAAATTGCATCCGAATTTAATACAAAAGGCACAATGCCGGCTTAAGTACAAGAGGACTGACACTCTAACTTTCTCTGATTTGAACCTCTCCTGTGAGTACAGTTTTAGATTCCGATGCTTCACTTCAGGTTTACTGTATCCCTTCGACTTTCTTATTGACGATGAAACACAGAAATTGCATCCGAATTTAATACAAAAGGCACAATGCCGACTTAAGTACAAGAGGACTGACACTCTAACATTCTATGATTTGAACCTCTCCTGTGAGTCCAGTGTTAGATTCCGAGGCTTCACTTCCGGTTTACTGTATCACTTGGAGCTTCTGATTGACGATGAAACACAGAAATTGCATCCGAATTTAATTCAAAAGGCACAATGCCGACTTAAGTACAAGAGGACTGACACACTAACTTTCTCTGATTTGAACCTCTCCTGTGAGTCCAGTTTTAGATTCCGATGCTTCACTTCCGGTTTACTGTATCCCTTGGACCTTCTTATTGACGATGAAGCACAGAAATTGCATCCGATTTTAATACAAAAGGCACAATGGCGACTTAAGTACAAGAGGACTGACACTCTAACTTTCTATGATTTGAACCTCTCCTGTGAGTCCAATTTTAGATTCCGATAATTCACTTCAGGTTTACTGCATCCCTTGGACCTTCTTATTGACGAAGAAACACAGAATTTGCATCCGAATTTAATACAAAAGCACAATGCCGACTTAAGTACAAGAGGACTGACACTCTAACTTTCTCTGATTTGAACCTCTCCTGTGAGGCCAGGTTTAGATTCTGATGCTTCACTTCAGGTTTACTGTATCCATTGGACCTTCTTATTGACGATTAAGCACAGATTTTGCATCCGATTTTAATACAAAAGGCACAATGCCGACTTAAGTACAAGAGGACTGACACTCTAACTTTCTCTGATTTGAACCTCTCCTGTGAGTCAAGTTTTAGTTTCCGATGCTTCACCTCAGGTTTACTGAATCACTTGGACCTTCTTATTGACAATGAAACACAGAATTTGCATACGAATTTAATACAAAAGGCACAATGCCGACTTATCTACAAGAGGACTGACACTTTAAATTTCTTTGATTTGAACCACTCCTGTGAGTCCAGTTTTAGATTCCGATGCTTCACTTCAGGTTTACTGTATCCCTTGGACCTTCTTATTGACGATGAAACACAGAAATTGCATCCGAAATTAATACAAAATGCACAATGCCGACTGAAGTACAAGAGGACCGACACTCTAACTTTCTATGATTTGAACAACTCCTGTGAGTCCCGTTTTAGATTCAGCTGCCTCATTTCAGGTTTACTGTATCCCTTGGACCTTCTTATTGACGATGAAACACAGAAATTGCATCCGAATTTAATACAAAAGGCACAATGCCGACTTAAGTACAAGAGGACTGACACTCTAACTTTCTTTGATTTGAACCTCTCCTGTGAGTCCAGTTTTAGATTCCGATGCTTCGCTTCAGGTTTACTGTATCCCTTGGACCTTCTTATTGACGTTGAAACACAGAAATTGCATCCGAATTTAATAGAAAATGCACAATGCCGGCTTAAGTACAAGAGGACTGACAGTCTAACTTTCTCTGATTTGAACCTCTCCTGTGAGTACAGTTTTAGATTCCGATGCTTCACTTCAGGTTTACTGTATCCCTTCGACTTTCTTATTGACGATGAAACACAGAAATTGCATCCGATTTTAATACAAAATGCACAATGCCGACTTAAGTACAAGAGGATTGACACTCAAACTTTCTACGATTTGAACCTCTCCTGTGAGTCCAGTGTTAGAATCCCAGGCTTCACTTCAGGTTTACTGTATCCCTTGGTCCTTCTTATTGTCGATGAAACACAGAAATTGCATCCGAATTTAATACAAAAGGCACAATGCCGACTTAAGTACAAGAGGACTGACACTCTAACTTTCTATGATGTGAACCTCTCCTGTGAATCCTGTGTTAGATTCCGAGGCTTCACTTCAGGTTTACTGTATCCCTTGGACCTTCTTATTGACGATGAACACAGAAATTGCATCCGAATTTAATACAAAAGGCACAATGACGGCTTAAGTACAAGAGGACTGACACTCTAACTTTCTATGATTTGAAGCTCTCCTGTGAGTCCAGTCTTAGATTCCGATGCTTCGCTTCAGGTTTACTGTATCCCTTAAACCTACTTATTGACGTTGAAACACAGAAATTGCATCCGAATTTAATACAAAAGGCACAATGCCGGCTTAAGTACAAGAGGACTGACACTCTAACTTTCTCTGATTTGAACCTCTCCTGTGAGTACAGTTTTAGATTCCGATGCTTCACTTCAGGTTTACTGTATCCCTTCGACTTTCTTATTGACGATGAAACACAGAAATTGCATCCGAATTTAATACAAAAGGCACAATGCCGACTTAAGTACAAGAGGACTGACACTCTAACATTCTATGATTTGAACCTCTCCTGTGAGTCCAGTGTTAGATTCCGAGGCTTCACTTCCGGTTTACTGTATCACTTGGAGCTTCTGATTGACGATGAAACACAGAAATTGCATCCGAATTTAATTCAAAAGGCACAATGCCGACTTAAGTACAAGAGGACTGACACACTAACTTTCTCTGATTTGAACCTCTCCTGTGAGTCCAGTTTTAGATTCCGATGCTTCACTTCCGGTTTACTGTATCCCTTGGACCTTCTTATTGACGATGAAGCACAGAAATTGCATCCGATTTTAATACAAAAGGCACAATGGCGACTTAAGTACAAGAGGACTGACACTCTAACTTTCTATGATTTGAACCTCTCCTGTGAGTAAAATTTTAGATTCCGATAATTCACTTCAGGTTTACTGCATCCCTTGGACCTTCTTATTGACGAAGAAACACAGAATTTGCATCCGAATTTAATACAAAAGCACAATGCCGACTTAAGTACAAGAGGACTGACACTCTAACTTTCTCTGATTTGAACCTCTCCTGTGAGGCCAGGTTTAGATTCTGATGCTTCACTTCAGGTTTACTGTATCCATTGGACCTTCTTATTGACGATTAAGCACAGATTTTGCATCCGATTTTAATACAAAAGGCACAATGCCGACTTAAGTACAAGAGGACTGACACTCTAACTTTCTCTGATTTGAACCTCTCCTGTGAGTCAAGTTTTAGTTTCCGATGCTTCACCTCAGGTTTACTGAATCACTTGGACCTTCTTATTGACAATGAAACACAGAATTTGCATACGAATTTAATACAAAAGGCACAATGCCGACTTATCTACAAGAGGACTGACACTTTAACTTTCTTTGATTTGAACCACTCCTGTGAGTCCAGTTTTAGATTCCGATGCTTCACTTCAGGTTTACTGTATCCCTTGGACCTTCTTATTGACGATGAAACACAGAAATTGCATCCGAAATTAATACAAAATGCACAATGCCGACTGAAGTACAAGAGGACCGACACTCTAACTTTCTATGATTTGAACAACTCCTGTGAGTCCCGTTTTAGATTCAGCTGCCTCATTTCAGGTTTACTGTATCCCTTGGACCTTCTTATTGACGATGAAACACAGAAATTGCATCCGAATTTAATACAAAAGGCACAACGCCGACTTAAGTACAAGAGGACTGACACTCTAACTTTCTATGATTTGAACCTCTCCTGTGAGTCCAGTTTTAGATTCCGATGCTTCGCTTCAGGTTTACTGTATCCCTTGGACCTTCTTATTGACGTTGAAACACAGAAATTGCATCCGAATTTAATAGAAAATGCACAATGCCGGCTTAAGTACAAGAGGACTGACAGTCTAACTTTCTCTGATTTGAACCTCTCCTGTGAGTACAGTTTTAGATTCCGATGCTTCACTTCAGGTTTACTGTATCCCTTCGACTTTCTTATTGACGATGAAACACAGAAATTGCATCCGATTTTAATACAAAAGGCACAATGCCGACTTAAGTACAAGAGGACTGACACTCTAACATTCTATGATTTGAACCTCTCCTGTGAGTCCAGTGATAGATTCCGAGGCTTCACTTCCGGTTTACTGTATCACTTGGACCTTCTGATTGACGATGAAACACAGAAATTGCATCCGAATTTAATTCAAAAGGCACAATGCCGACTTAAGTACAAGAGGACTGACACACTAACCTTCTCTGATTTGAACCTCTCCTGTGAGTCCAGTTTTAGATTCCAATGCTTCACTTCAGGTTTACTGTATCCCTTGGACGTTCTTATTGACGATGAAGCACAGAAATTGCATCCGATTTTAATACAAATGGCACAATGGCGACTTAAGTACAAGAGGACTGACACTCTAACTTTCTATGATTTGAACCTCTCCTGTGAGTCCAGTTTTAGATTCCGATGCTTCACTTCAGGTTTACTGCATCCCTTGGACCTTCTTATTGACGAAGAAACACAGAATTTGCATCCGAATTTAATACAAAAGCACAATGCCGACTTAAGTACAACAGGACTGACACTCTAACTTTCTCTGATTTGAACCTCTCCTGTGAGGCCAGGTTTAGATTCTGATGCTTCACTTCAGGTTTAATGTATCCCTTGGACCTTCTTATTGACGATTAAGCACAGATTTAGCATCCGAATTTAATACAAAAGGCACAATGCCGACTTAAGTACAAGAACACTGACACTCTAACTTTCTATGATTTGAACCTCTCCTGTGAGTCCAGTTTTTGTTGCTGAGGCTTCACTTCAGGTTTACTGTATCCCTTGGACCTTCTTATTGACGATGAAACACAGAAATTGCATCCGAAATTAATACAAAAGGCACAATAACGACTTAAGTACAAGAGGACTAACACGCTAAGTTCCTAAGATTTGAACCTCTCCTGTGAGTCAAGTTTTAGTTTCCGATGCTTCACTTCAGGTTTACTGAATCACTTGGACCTTCTTATCGACAATGAAACACAGAAATTGCATGCGAATTTAATACAAAAGGCACAATGCCGACTTATGTACAAGAGGACTGACACTCTAACATTCTATGATTTGAACCTCTCCTGTGAGTCCAGTGTTAGATTCCGAGGCTTCACTTCCGGTTTACTGTATCACTTGGACCTTCTGATTGACGATGAAACACAGAAATTGCATTCCGAATTTAATTCAAAAGGCACAATGCCGACTTAAGTACAAGAGGACTCACACACTAACTTTCTCTGATTTGAACCTCTCCTGTGAGGCCAGTTTTAGATTCCGATGCTTCACTTCAGGTTTACTGTATCCCTTGGACCATCTTATTGATGATGAAACACAGAAATTGCATCCGAATTTAATACAAAAGGCACAATGCCGACTTAAGTACAAGAGGACTGACACTCTAACATTCTATGATTTGAACCTCTCCTGTGAGTCCAGTGTTAGATTCCGAGGCTTCACTTCCGGTTTACTGTATCACTTGGACCTTCTGATTGACGATGAAACACAGAAATTGCATTCCGAATTTAATTCAAAAGGCACAATGCCGACTTAAGTACAAGAGGACTCACACACTAACTTTCTCTGATTTGGACCTCTCCTGTGAGTCCAGTTTTAGATTCCGATGCTTCACTTCAGGTTTACTGTATCCCTTGGAACTTCTTATTGACGATGAAGCACAGAAATTGCATCCCATTTTAATACAAAAAGCACAATGCCGACTTAAGTACAAGAGGACTGACACTCTAACTTTCTATGATTTGAACCTCTCCTGTGAGTCCAGTTTTAGATTCCGATGCTTCACTTCAGGTTTACTGCATCCCTTGGACCTTCTTATTGACGAAGAAACACAGAATTTGCATCCGAATTTAATACAAAAGCACAATGCCGACTTAAGTACAAGAGGACTGACACTCTAAATTTCTAAGATTTGAACCTCTCCTGTGAGTCAAGTTTTAGTTTCCGATGCTTCACTTCAGGTTTACTGAATCACTTGGACCTTCTTATTGACAATGAAACACAGAAATTGCATACGAATTTAATACAAAAGGCACAATGCCGACTTATCTACAAGAGGACTGACACTTTAACTTTCTTTGATTTGAACCACTCCTGTGAGTCCAGTTCTAGATTCCGATGCTTCACTTCAGGTTTACTGTATCCCTTGGACCTTCTTATTGACGATGAAACAGAGAAATTGCATCCGAAATTAATACAAAATGCACAATGCCGACTTAAGTACAAGAGGACCGACACTCTAACTGTCTATGATTTGAACAACTGCTGTGAGTCCCGTTTTAGATTCCGCTGCCTGATTTCAGGTTTACTGTATCCCTTGGACCTTCTTATTGACGATGAAACACAGAAATTGCATCCGAATTTAATAGAAAATGCACAATGCCGACCTAAGTACAAGAGGATTGACACTCAAACTTTCTACGATTTGAACCTCTCCTGTGAGTCCAGTGTTAGAATCCCAGGCTTCACTTCAGGTTTACTGTATTCCTTGGTCCTTCTTATTGTCGATGAAACACAGAAATTGCATCCGAATTTAATACAAAAGGCACAATGCCGACTTAAGTACAAGAGGACTGACACTCTAACTTTCTATGATGTGAACCTCTCCTGTGAATCCTGTGTTAGATTCCGAGGCTTCACTTCAGGTTTACTGTATCCCTTGGACCTTCTTATTGACGATGAACACAGAAATTGCATCCGAATTTAATACAAAAGGCACAATGCCGGCTTAAGTACAAGAGGATTGACACTCTAACTTTCTATGATTTGAAGCTCTCCTGTGAGTCCAGTTTTAGATTCCGATGCTTCGCTTCAGGTTTACTGTATCCCTTAAACCTACTTATTGACGTTGAAACACAGAAATTGCATCCGAATTTAATACAAAAGGCACAATGCCGGCTTAAGTACAAGAGGACTGACACTCTAAATTTCTAAGATTTGAACCTCTCCTGTGAGTCAAGTTTTAGTTTCCGATGCTTCACTTCAGGTTTACTGAATCACTTGGACCTTCTTATTGACAATGAAACACAGAAATTGCATACGAATTTAATACAAAAGGCACAATGCCGACTTATCTACAAGAGGACTGACACTTTAACTTTCTTTGATTTGAACCACTCCTGTGAGTCCAGTTCTAGATTCCGATGCTTCACTTCAGGTTTACTGTATCCCTTGGACCTTCTTATTGACGATGAAACAGAGAAATTGCATCCGAAATTAATACAAAATGCACAATGCCGACTTAAGTACAAGACGACCGACACTCTAACTGTCTATGATTTGAACAACTGCTGTGAGTCCCGTTTTAGATTCCGCTGCCTGATTTCAGGTTTACTGTATCCCTTGGACCTTCTTATTGACGATGAAACACAGAAATTGCATCCGAATTTAATAGAAAATGCACGATGCTGACCTAAGTACAAGAGGATTGACACTCAAACTTTCTACGATTTGAACCTCTCCTGTGAGTCCAGTGTTAGAATCCCAGGCTTCACTTCAGGTTTACTGTATCCCTTGGTCCTTCTTATTGTCGATGAAACACAGAAATTGCATCCGAATTTAATACAAAAGGCACAATGCCGACTTAAGTACAAGAGGACTGACACTCTAACTTTCTATGATGTGAACCTCTCCTGTGAATCCTGTGTTAGATTCCGAGGCTTCACTTCAGGTTTACTGTATCCCTTGGACCTTCTTATTGACGATGAACACAGAAATTGCATCCGAATTTAATACAAAAGGCACAATGCCGGCTTAAGTACAAGAGGACTGACACTCTAACTTTCTATGATTTGAAGCTCTCCTGTGAGTCCAGTTTTAGATTCCGATGCTTCGCTTCAGGTTTACTGTATCCCTTAAACCTACTTATTGACGTTGAAACACAGAAATTGCATCCGAATTTAATACAAAAGGCACAATGCCGGCTTAAGTACAAGAGGACTGACACTCTAACTTTCTCTGATTTGAACCTCTCCTGTGAGTACAGTTTTAGATTCCGATGCTTCACTTCAGGTTTACTGTATCCCTTCGACTTTCTTATTGACGATGAAACACAGAAATTGCATCCGATTTTAATACAAAAGGCACAATGCCGACTTAAGTACAAGAGGACTGACACTCTAACATTCTATGATTTGAACCTCTCCTGTGAGTCCAGTGTTAGATTCCGAGGCTTCACTTCCGGTTTACTGTATCACTTGGACCTTCTGATTGACGATGAAACACAGAAATTGCATCCGAATTTAATTCAAAAGGCACAATGCCGACTTAAGTACAAGAGGACTGACACATTAACTTTCTCTGATTTGAACCTCTCCTGTGAGTCCAGTTTTAGATTCCGATGCTTCACTTCAGGTTTACTGTATCCCTTGGACCTTCTTATTGACGATGAAGCACAGAAATTGCATCCGATTTTAATACAAAAGGCACAATGGCGACTTAAGTACAAGAGGACTGACACTCTAACTTTCTATGATTTGAACCTCTCCTGTGAGTCCAATTTTAGATTCCGATAATTCACTACAGGTTTACTGCATCCCTTGGACCTTCTTATTGACGAAGAAACACAGAATTTGCATCCGAATTTAATACAAAAGCACAATGCCGACTTAAGTACAAGAGGACTGACACTCTAACTTTCTCTGATTTGAACCTCTCCTGTGAGGCCAGGTTTAGATTCTGATGCTTCACTTCAGGTTTACTGTATCCCTTGGACCTTCTTATTGACGTTGAAACACAGAAATTGCATCCGAATTTAATACAAAAGGCACAATGCCGGCTTAAGTACAAGAGGACTGACACTCTAACTTTCTCTGATTTGAACCTCTCCTGTGAGTACAGTTTTAGATTCCGATGCTTCACTTCAGGTTTACTGTATACCTTCGACTTTCTTATTGACGATGAAACACAGAAATTGCATCCGATTTTAATGCAAAAGGCACAATGCCGACTTGAGTACAAGAGGACTGACACTCTAACATTCTATGATTTGAACCTCTCCTGTGAGCCCAGTTTTAGATTCCGAGGCTTCACTTCCGGTTTACTGTATCACTTGGACCTTCTGATTGACGATGAAACACAGAAATTGCATCCGAATTTAATTCAAAAGGCACAATGCCGACTTAAGTACAAGAGGACTGACACACTAACTTTTTCTGATTTGAACCTCTCCTGTGAGTCCAGTTTTAGATTTCGATGCTTCACTTCAGGTTTACTGTATCCCTTGGACGTTCTTATTGACGATGAAGCACAGAAATTGCATCCGATTTTAATACAAAAGGAACAATGGCGACTTAAGTACAAGAGGACTGACACTCTAACTTTCTATGATTTGAACCTCTCCTGTGAGTCTAATTTTAGATTCCGATGCTTCACTTCAGGTTTACTGCATCCCTTGGACCTTCTTATTGACGAAGAAACACAGAATTTGCATCCGAATTTAATACAAAAGCACAATGCCGACTTAAGTACAAGAGGACTGACACTCTAACTTTCTCTGATTTGAACCTCTCCTGTGAGGCCAGGTTTAGATTCTGATGCTTCACTTCAGGTTTACTGTATCCATTGGACCTTCTTATTGCGATTAAGCACAGATTTTGCATCCGATTTTAATACAAAAGGCACAATGCCGACTTAAGAACAAGAGGACTGACACTCTAACTTTCTCAGATTTGAACCTCTCCTGTGAGTCCAGTTTTTGTTGCCGAGGCTTCACTTCAGATTTACTGTTTCCCTTGGACCTTCTTTTTGACGATGAAACATAGAAATTGCATCCAAAATTAATACAAAAGGCACAATGCCGACTTAAGTACAGGAGGACTGACACTCTAAATTTCTAAGATTTGAACCTCTCCTGTGAGTCAAGTTTTAGTTTCCGATGCTTCACTTCAGGTTTACTGAATCACTTGGACCTTCTTATTGACAATGAATTACAGAAATTGCATACGAATTTAATACAAAAGGCACAATGCCGACTTATCTACAAGAGGACTGACACTTTAACATTCTTTGATTTGAACCACTCCTGTGAGTCCAGTTCTAGATTCCGATGCTTCACTTCAGGTTTACTGTATCCCTTGGACCTTCTTATTGACGATGAAACAGAGAAATTGCATCCGAAATTAATACAAAATGCACAATGCCGACTTAAGTACAAGAGGACCGACACTCTAACTTTCTATGATTTGAACAACTGCTGTGAGTCCCGTTTTAGATTCCGCTGCCTGATTTCAGGTTTACTGTATCCCTTGGACCTTCTTATTGACGATGAAACACAGAAATTGCATCCGAATTTAATACAAAATGCACAATGCCGACTTAAGTACAAGAGGATTGACACTCAAACTTTCTACGATTTGAACCTCTCCTGTGAGTCCAGTGTTAGAATCCCAGGCTTCACTTCAGGTTTACTGTATCCCTTGGTCCTTCTTATTGCCGATGAAACACAGAAATTGCATCCGAATTTAATACAAAAGGCACAATGCCGACTTAAGTACAAGAGGACTGACACTCTAACTTTCTATGATGTGAACCTCTCCTGTGAATCCTGTGTTAGATTCCGAGGCTTCACTTCAGGTTTACTGTATCCCTGGGACCTTCTTATTGACGATGAACACAGAAATTGCATCCGAATTTAATACAAAAGGCACAATGCCGGCTTAAGTACAAGAGGACTGACACTCTAACTTTCTATGATTTGAAGCTCTCCTGTGAGTCCAGTTTTAGATTCCGATGCTTCGCTTCAGGTTTACTGTATCCCTTAAACCTACTTATTGACGTTGAAACACAGAAATTGCATCCGAATTTAATACAAAAGGCACAATGCCGGCTTAAGTACAAGAGGACTGACACTCTAACTTTCTCTGATTTGAACCTCTCCTGTGAGTACAGTTTTAGATTCCGATGCTTCACTTCAGGTTTACTGTATCCCTTCGACTTTCTTATTGACGATGAAACACAGAAATTGCATCCGATTTTAATACAAAAGGCACAATGCCGACTTAAGTACAAGAGGACTGACACTCTAACATTCTATGATTTGAACCTCTCCTGTGAGTCCAGTGTTAGATTCCGAGGCTTCACTTCCGGTTTACTGTATCACTTGGACCTTCTGATTGACGATGAAACACAGAAATTGCATCCGAATTTAATTCAAAAGGCACAATGCCGACTTAAGTACAAGAGGACTGACACATTAACTTTCTCTGATTTGAACCTCTCCTGTGAGTCCAGTTTTAGATTCCGATGCTTCACTTCAGGTTTACTGTATCCCTTGGACCTTCTTATTGACGATGAAGCACAGAAATTGCATCCGATTTTAATACAAAAGGCACAATGGCGACTTAAGTACAAGAGGACTGACACTCTAACTTTCTATGATTTGAACCTCTCCTGTGAGTCCAATTTTAGATTCCGATAATTCACTTCAGGTTTACTGCATCCCTTGGACCTTCTTATTGACGAACAAACACAGAATTTGCATCCGAATTTAATACAAAAGCACAATGCCGACTTAAGTACAAGAGGACTGACACTCTAACTTTCTCTGATTTGAACCTCTCCTGTGAGGCCAGGTTTAGATTCTGATGCTTCACTTCAGGTTTACTGTATCCCTTGGACCTTCTTATTGACGTTGAAACACAGAAATTGCATCCGAATTTAATACAAAAGGCACAATGCCGGCTTAAGTACAAGAGGACTGACACTCTAACTTTCTCTGATTTGAACCTCTCCTGTGAGTACAGTTTTAGATTCCGATGCTTCACTTCAGGTTTACTGTATACCTTCGACTTTCTTATTGACGATGAAACACAGAAATTGCATCCGATTTTAATGCAAAAGGCACAATGCCGACTTGAGTACAAGAGGACTGACACTCTAACATTCTATGATTTGAACCTCTCCTGTGAGCCCAGTTTTAGATTCCGAGGCTTCACTTCCGGTTTACTGTATCACTTGGACCTTCTGATTGACGATGAAACACAGAAATTGCATCCGAATTTAATTCAAAAGGCACAATGCCGACTTAAGTACAAGAGGACTGACACACTAACTTTTTCTGATTTGAACCTCTCCTGTGAGTCCAGTTTTAGATTTCGATGCTTCACTTCAGGTTTACTGTATCCCTTGGACGTTCTTATTGCCGATGAAGCACAGAAATTGGATCCGATTTTAATACAAAAGGCACAATGGCGACTTAAGTACAAGAGGACTGACACTCTAACTTTCTATGATTTGAACCTCTCCTGTGAGTCTAATTTTAGATTCCGATGCTTCACTTCAGGTTTACTGCATCCCTTGGACCTTCTTATTGACGAAGAAACACAGAATTTGCATCCGAATTTAATACAAATGCACAATGCCGACTTAAGTACAAGAGGACTGACACTCTAACTTTCTCTGATTTGAACCTCTCCTGTGAGGCCAGGTATAGATTCTGATGCTTCACTTCAGGTTTACTGTATCCATTGGACCTTCTTATTGCGATTAAGCACAGATTTTGCATCCGATTTTAATACAAAAGGCACAATGCCGACTTAAGAACAAGAGGACTGACACTCTAACTTTCTCAGATTTGAACCTCTCCTGTGAGTCCAGTTTTTGTTGCCGAGGCTTCACTTCAGATTTACTGTTTCCCTTGGACCTTCTTTTTGACGATGAAACACAGAAATTGCATCCAAAATTAATACAAAAGGCACAATGCCGACTTAAGTACAGGAGGACTGACACTCTAAATTTCTAAGATTTGAACCTCTCCTGTGAGTCAAGTTTTAGTTTCCGATGCTTCACTTCAGGTTTACTGAATCACTTGGACCTTCTTATTGACAATGAATTACAGAAATTGCATACGAATTTAATACAAAAGGCACAATGCCGACTTATCTACAAGAGGACTGACACTTTAACATTCTTTGATTTGAACCACTCCTGTGAGTCCAGTTCTAGATTCCGATGCTTCACTTCAGGTTTACTGTATCCCTTGGACCTTCTTATTGACGATGAAACAGAGAAATTGCATCCGAAATTAATACAAAATGCACAATGCCGACTTAAGTACAAGAGGACCGACACTCTAACTTTCTATGATTTGAACAACTGCTGTGAGTCCCGTTTTAGATTCCGCTGCCTGATTTCAGGTTTACTGTATCCCTTGGACCTTCTTATTGACGATGAAACACAGAAATTGCATCCGAATTTAATACAAAATGCACAATGCCGACTTAAGTACAAGAGGATTGACACTCAAACTTTCTACGATTTGAACCTCTCCTGTGAGTCCAGTGTTAGAATCCCAGGCTTCACTTCAGGTTTACTGTATCCCTTGGTCCTTCTTATTGCCGATGAAACACAGAAATTGCATCCGAATTTAATACAAAAGGCACAATGCCGACTTAAGTACAAGAGGACTGACACTCTAACTTTCTATGATGTGAACCTCTCCTGTGAATCCTGTGTTAGATTCCGAGGCTTCACTTCAGGTTTACTGTATCCCTTGGACCTTCTTATTGACGATGAACACAGAAATTGCATCCGAATTTAATACAAAAGGCACAATGCCGGCTTAAGTACAAGAGGACTGACACTCTAACTTTCTATGATTTGAAGCTCTCCTGTGAGTCCAGTTTTAGATTCCGATGCTTCGCTTCAGGTTTACTGTATCCCTTAAACCTACTTATTGACGTTGAAACACAGAAATTGCATCCGAATTTAATACAAAAGGCACAATGCCGGCTTAAGTACAAGAGGACTGACACTCTAACTTTCTCTGATTTGAACCTCTCCTGTGAGTACAGTTTTAGATTCCGATGCTTCACTTCAGGTTTACTGTATCCCTTCGACTTTCTTATTGACGATGAAACACAGAAATTGCATCCGATTTTAATACAAAAGGCACAATGCCGACTTAAGTACAAGAGGACTGACACTCTAACATTCTATGATTTGAACCTCTCCTGTGAGTCCAGTGTTAGATTCCGAGGCTTCACTTCCGGTTTACTGTATCACTTGGACCTTCTGATTGACGATGAAACACAGAAATTGCATCCGAATTTAATTCAAAAGGCACAATGCCGACTTAAGTACAAGAGGACTGACACACTAACTTTCTCTGATTTGAACCTCTCCTGTGAGTCCAGTTTTAGATTCCGATGCTTCACTTCCGGTTTACTGTATCCCTTGGACCTTCTTATTGACGATGAAGCACAGAAATTGCATCCGATTTTAATACAAAAGGCACAATGGCGACTTAAGTACAAGAGGACTGACACTCTAACTTTCTATGATTTGAACATCTCCTGTGAGTCCAATTTTAGATTCCGATAATTCACTTCAGGTTTACTGCATCCCTTGGACCTTCTTATCGACAAAGAAACACAGAATTTGCATCCGAATTTAATACAAAAGCACAATGCCGACTTAAGTACAAGAGGACTGACACTCTAACTTTCTCTGATTTGAACCTCTCCTGTGAGGCCAGGTTTAGATTCTGATGCTTCACTTCAGGTTTACTGTATCCATTGGACCTTCTTATTGACGATTAAGCACAGATTTTGCATCCGATTTTAATACAAAAGGCACAATGCCGACTTAAGTACAAGAGGACTGACACTCTAACTTTCTCTGATTTGAACCTCTCCTGTGAGTCAAGTTTTAGTTTCCGATGCTTCACCTCAGGTTTACTGAATCACTTGGACCTTCTTATTGACAGTGAAACACAGAATTTGCATACGAATTTAATACAAAAGGCACAATGCCGACTTATCTACAAGAGGACTGACACTTTAACTTTCTTTGATTTGAACCACTCCTGTGAGTCCAGTTTTAGATTCCGATGCTTCACTTCAGGTTTACTGTATCCCTTGGACCTTCTTATTGACGATGAAACACAGAAATTGCATCCGAATTTAATACAAAAGGCACAATGCCGACTTAAGTACAAGAGGACTGACACTCTAACTTTCTATGATTTGAACCTCTCTTGTGAGTCCAGTTTTAGATTCCGATGCTTCGCTTCAGGTTTACTGTATCCCTTGGACCTTCTTATTGACGTTGAAACACAGACATTGCATCCGAATTTAATAGAAAATGCACAATGCCGGCTTAAGTACAAGAGGACTGACACTCTAACTTTCTCTGATTTGAACCTCTCCTGTGAGTACAGTTTTAGATTCCGATGCTTCACTTCAGGTTTACTGTATCCCTTCGACTTTCTTATTGACGATGAAACACAGAAATTGCATCCGATTTTAATACAAAAGGCACAATGCCGACTTAAGTACAAGAGGACTGACACTCTAACATTCTATGATTTGAACCACTCCTGTGAGTCCAGTGATAGATTCCGAGGCTTCACTTGCGGTTTACTGTATCACTTGGACCTTCTGATTGACGATGAAACACAGAAATTGCATCCGAATTTAATTCAAAAGGCACAATGCCGACTTAAGTACAAGAGGACTGACACACTAACCTTCTCTGATTTGAACCTCTCCTGTGAGTCCAGTTTTAGATTGCAATGCTTCACTTCAGGTTTACTGTATCCCTTGGACGTTCTTATTGACGATGAAGCACAGAAATTGCATCCGATTTTAATACAAATGGCACAATGGCGACTTAAGTACAAGAGGACTGACACTCTAACTTTCTATGATTTGAACCTCTCCTGTGAGTCCAGTTTTAGATTCCGATGCTTCACTTCAGGTTTACTGCATCCCTTGGACCTTCTTATTGACGAAGAAACACAGAATTTGCATCCGAATTTAATACAAAAGCACAATGCCGACTTAAGTACAACAGGACGGACACTCTAACTTTCTCTGATTTGAACCTCTCCTGTGAGGCCAGGTTTAGATTCTGATGCTTCACTTCAGGTTTACTGTATCCCTTGGACCTTCTTATTGACGATTAAGCACAGATTTAGCATCCGAATTTAATACAAAAGGCACAATGCCGACTTAAGTACAAGAACACTGACACTCTAACTTTCTATGATTTGAACCTCTCCTGTGAGTCCAGTTTTTGTTGCTGAGGCTTCACTTCAGGTTTACTGTATCCCTTGGACCTTCTTATTGACGATGAAACACAGAAATTGCATCCGAAATTAATACAAAAGGCACAATAACGACTTAAGTACAAGAGGACTGACACGCTAAGTTCCTAAGATTTGAACCTCTCCTGTGAGTCAAGTTTTAGTTTCCGATGCTTCACTTCAGGTTTACTGAATCACTTGGACCTTCTTATCGACAATGAAACACAGAAATTGCATACGAATTTAATACAAAAGGCACAATGCCGACTTATGTACAAGAGGACTGACACTCTAACATTCTATGATTTGAACCTCTCCTGTGAGTCCAGTGTTAGATTCCGAGGCTTCACTTCCGGTTTACTGTATCACTTGGACCTTCTGATTGACGATGAAACACAGAAATTGCATCCGAATTTAATACAAAAGGCACAATGCCGACTTAAGTACAAGAGGACTGACACTCTAACATTCTATGATTTGAACCTCTCCTGTGAGTCCAGTGTTAGATTCCGAGGCTTCACTTCCGGTTTACTGTATCACTTGGACTTTCTGATTGACGATGAAACACAGAAATTGCATTCCGAATTTAATTCAAAAGGCACAATGCCGACTTAAGTACAAGAGGACTCACACACTAACTTTCTCTGATTTGAACCTCTCCTGTGAGTCCAGTTTTAGATTCCGATGCTTCACTTCAGGTTTACTGTATCCCTTGGAACTTCTTATTGACGATGAAGCACAGAAATTGCATCCCATTTTAATACAAAAGGCACAATGCCGACTTAAGTACAAGAGGACTGACACTCTAACTTTCTATGATTTGAACCTCTCCTGTGAGTCCAGGTTTAGATTCTGATGCTTCACTTCAGGTTTACTGTATCCATTGGACCTTCTTATTGACGATGAAACACAGATATTGCATCCGAAATTAATACAAAAGGCACAATGCCGACATAAGTACAAGAGGACAGACACTCTAAGTTTCTAAGATTTGAACCTCTCCTGTGAGTCAAGTTTTAGTTTCCGATGCTTCACTTCAGGTTTACTGAATCACTTGGACCTTCTTATCGACAATGAAACACAGAAATTGCATACGAATTTAATACAAAAGGCACAATGCCGACTTATGTACAAGAGGACTGACACTCTAATTTCCTATGATTTGAACCACTCCTGTGAGGAATGTTTTAGATTCCGATGCATCACTTCAGGTTTACTGTATCCCTTGGACCATCTTATTGATGATGAAACACAGAAATTGCATCCGAATTTAATACAAAATGCACAATGCCGACTTAAGTACAAGAGGACCGACACTCTTATTTTCTATGATTTGAACAACTCCTGTGAGTCCCGTTTTAGATTCCAATGCTACACTTCAGGTTTACTGTATCCCTTGGACCTTCTTATTGACGATGAAACACAGTAATTGCATCCGAATTTAATACAAAATGCACAATGCCGGCTGAAGTACAAGAGGATTGACACTCTAACTTTCTATGAAATGAACCTCTCGTGTGAGTCCAGTTTTATATTCCGATGCTTCTCTTCATATTTACTGTATACCTTGGACCTTTTTATTCACGCTGAAACACTGAAATTGCATCCGAATTTAATACAAAAGTCACAATGCCGACTTAAGTACAAAAGGACTGACACTCTAACTTTCTATGATATGAACCTATCCTGTGAGTCCAGTTTTTGTTGCCGAGGCTTCTCTTCAGGTTTACTGTTTCCCTTGGACCTTCTTATTGGCGATGAAACACAGAAATTGCATCCGAAATTAATACAAATAGCACTATGCCTACTTAAGTACAAGAGGACCGACACTCTAACTTTCTATGATTTGAACCTCTCCTGTGAGTCCAGTTTTAGATTCCGATGCTTCACTTCAGGTTTACTGTATCACTTGGACCTTCTTATTGACGATGAAACACAGAAATTGCATCAGATATTAATACAAAAGGAACAATGCCGACTTAAGTACAAGGGGACAGACACTCTAACTTTCTATGATTTGAACCACTCCTGTGAGGCCAGTTTTAGATTCCGATGCTTCACTTAGGGTTTACTGTATCCCTTGGACCTTCTTATTGACGATGAATTACAGAAATTGCATCCGAATTTAATACAAAAGGCACAATGCCAACATAAGTACAAGAGGACTGACACACTAACTTTCTATGATTTGAACCTCTCCTGTGATTCTAGTTTTAGATTCCGATGCTTCACTTCAAGTTTACTGTATCTCTTGGACCTTCTTATTGACAATGAAACACAGAAATTGCATCCGAATTCAATACAAAAGGCACAATGCCGACTTAAGTACAAGAGGACTGACACTCTAACTTTCTCTGATTTGAACCTCTAGTGTGAGTCCAGTTTTAGATTCCGATGCTTTACTTTTGGTTTACTGTATCCCTTGGACTTTCTTATTGACGATGAAAAACAGAAATTGCATCCGCTTTTAATACTAAAGGCACAATGCCGACTTAAGTACAAGAGGATTGACACTCTAACTTTCTATGATTTGAACCTCTCCTGTGAGTCCAGTGTTAGATTCCGAGGCATCACTTCAGGTTTACTGTATCCCTTGGACCATCTTATAGACGATGAAACGCAGAAATTGCATCCGAATTTAATACAAAAGGCACACTGCCGACTTAAGTACAAGAGGACTGACACTCTAACTTTCTATGATGTGAACCTCTCCTGTGAGTCCAGTGTTAGATTTAGAGGCTTCACTTATGGTTTACGGTATCACTTGGACCTTCTTATTGAAGATGAAACACAGAAATTGCATCCGAATTTAATACGAAAGGCACAATGCCGACTTAAGTACAAGAGGACTGACACTCTAACTTTCTATGATTTGAACCACTCCTGTGAGTCCCGTTATAGATTCCGATGCTTCACTTCAGGTTTACTGTATCCCTTGGACCTTCTTATAAACGATGAAACACAGAAATTACATCCAAATTTAATACAAAAGGCACAATGCCGACATAAGTACAAGAGGACTGACACATTACTTTCTCCGGTTTGAACTTCTCCTGTGCGTCCAGTTTTTGTTGTGTGGGCTTCACTTCAGGTTTACTGTATCCATTGGACCTTCTTATTGACGATGAAACACAGAAATTGCATCCGAATTTAATACAAAAGTCACATTGCCGACTTAAGTAAAAGAGGACTGACACTCTAAATTCCTATGATTTGAACCTCTCCTGTGAGCCCAGTTTTAGATTCCGATGCTTCACTTCAGGTTTACTGTATCCCTTGGACCTTCTTAATGACGATGAAACACTGAAATTGCATCCGAATTTAATACAAAAGGCACAATGCCGACTTAAGTACAAGAGGACTGACACTCTAACTTTCTCGGATTTGAACCTCTATTGTGAGTCCAGTTTTAGATTTCGATGCTTCACTTCAGGTTTACTGTATCCCTTGGACTTTCTTATTGACGATGAAACACAGAAATTGCATCCGATTTTAATACAAAAGGCACAATGATGACTTAAGTACAAGAGGACTGACACCCTAACTTTCTATGATTTGAACCTCTTCTGTGAGTCCAGTGTTGGATTCCGAGGCTTCACTTCAGGTTTACTGTATCCCTTGGACCTTCTTATTGACGATGAAACGCAGAAATTGCATCCGAATTTAATACAAAAGGCACAATGCCGACTTAAGTACAAGAGGAATGACA
This sequence comes from Schistocerca americana, assembly GCF_021461395.2. NCBI lineage: Eukaryota > Metazoa > Arthropoda > Insecta > Orthoptera > Acrididae > Schistocerca > Schistocerca americana. Next base: position 1,460,705 of record NW_025726335.1, read on the forward strand.
CTCTAACTTTCTATGAATTGAACCACTCCTGTGAGTCCCGTTTTAGATTCCGATGCTTCACTTCTGGTTTACTGTATCCCTTGGACCTGCTTATAAACGATGAAACACAGAAATTACATCCGAATTTAATACAAAAGGCACAATACCGACTTAAGTACAAGTTGACTGACACTCTAATTTTCTATGTTTGAACCTCTCCTGTGAGTCCAGTTTTAGATTCCGATGCTTCACTTCAGGTTTAATGTATCACTTGTACCTTCTTATTGACGATGAAACACAGAAATTGCATCAGATATTAATACAAAAGGAACAATGCCGACTTAAGTACAAGGGGACAGACACTCTAACTTTCTATGATTTGAACCACTCCTGTGAGGCCAGTTTTAGATTCCGATGCTTCACTTAGGGTTTACTGTATCCCTTGGACCTTCTTATTGACGATGAAACACAGAAATTGCATCCGAATTTAATACAAAAGGCACAATGCCAACATAAGTACAAGAGGACTGACACACTAACTTTCTATGATTTGAACCTCTCCTGTGATTCTAGTTTTAGATTCCGATGCTTCACTTCAAGTTTACTGTATCTCTTGGACCTTCTTATTGACAATGAAACACAGAAATTGCATCCGAATTCAATACAAAAGGCACAATGCCGACTTAAGTACAAGAGGACTGACACTCTAACTTTCTCTGATTTGAACCTCTAGTGTGAGTCCAGTTTTAGATTCCGATGCTTTACTTTTGGTTTACTGTATCCCTTGGACTTTCTTATTGACGATGAAAAACAGAAATTGCATCCGATTTTAATACTAAAGGCACAATGCCGACTTAAGTACAAGAGGATTGACACTCTAACATTCTATGATTTGAACCTCTCCTGTGAGTCCAGTGTTAGATTCCGAGGCATCACTTCAGGTTTACTGTATCCCTTGGACCATCTTATAGACGATGAAACACAGAAATTGCATCCGAATTTAATACAAAAGGCACACTGCCGACTTAAGTACAAGAGGACTGACACTCTAACTTTCTATGATGTGAACCTCTCCTGTGAGTCCAGTGTTAGATTTAGAGGCTTCACTTATGGTTTACGGTATCACTTGGACCTTCTTATTGAAGATGAAACACAGAAATTGCATCCGAATTTAATACGAAAGGCACAATGCCGACTTAAGTACAAGAGGACTGACACTCTAACTTTCTATGATTTGAACCACTCCTGTGAGTCCCGTTATAGATTCCGATGCTTCACTTCAGGTTTACTGTATCCCTTGGACCTTCTTATAAACGATGAAACACAGAAATTACATCCAAATTTAATACAAAAGGCACAATGCCGACTTAAGTACAAGAGGACTGACACATTACTTTCTCCGGTTTGAACTTCTCCTGTGCGTCCAGTTTTTGTTGTGTGGGCTTCACTTCAGGTTTACTGTATCCATTGGACATTCTTATTGACGATGAAACACAGAAATTGCATCCGAAATTAAGACAAAATGCACAATGCCGACTTAAGTACAAGAGGACAGCCACTCTAACTTTCTATGATTTGAACCACTCCTGTGAGGCCAGTTTAGATTCCGATGATTCACTTAAGGTTTACTGTATCATTTGGACCTTCTTATTGACGATGAAACACAGAAATTGCATCCGAATTTAATACAAAAGGCACATTGCCGACTTAAGTAAAAGAGGACTGACACTCTAACTTTCTATGATTTGAACCTCTCCTGTGAGCCCAGTTTTAGATTCCGATGCTTCACTTCAGGTTTACTGTATCCCTTGGACCTTCTTAATGACGATGAAACACTGAAATTGCATCCGAATTTAATACAAAAGGCACAATGCCGACTTAAGTACAAGAGGACTGACACTCTAACTTTCTCGGATTTGAACCTCTATTGTGAGTCCAGTTTTAGATTTCGATGCTTCACTTCAGGCTTACTGTATCCCTTGGACTTTCTTATGGACGATGAAACACAGAAATTGCATCCGATTTTAATACAAAAGGCACAATGATGACTTAAGTACAAGAGGATTGACACCCTAATTTTCTATGATTTGAACCTCTCCTGTGAGTCCAGTTTTTGTTGCCGAGGCTTCACTTCAGATTTACTGTTTCCCTTGGACCTTCTTTTTGACGATGAAACACAGAAATTGCATCCAAAATTAATACAAAAGGCACAATGCCGACTTAAGTACAGGAGGACTGACACTCTAAATTTCTAAGATTTGAACCTCTCCTGTGAGTCAAGTTTTAGTTTCCGATGCTTCACTTCAGGTTTACTGAATCACTTGGACCTTCTTATTGACAATGAATTACAGAAATTGCATACGAATTTAATACAAAAGGCACAATGCCGACTTACCTACAAGAGGACTGACACTTTCACATTCTTTGATTTGAACCACTCCTGTGAGTCCAGTTCTAGATTCCGATGCTTCACTTCAGGTTTACTGTATCCCTTGGACCTTCTTATTGACGATGAAACAGAGAAATTGCATCCGAAATTAATACAAAATGCACAATGCCGACTTAAGTACAAGAGGACCGACACTCTAACTTTCTATGATTTGAACAACTGCTGTGAGTCCCGTTTTAGATTCCGCTGCCTGATTTCAGGTTTACTGTATCCCTTGGACCTTCTTATTGACGATGAAACACAGAAATTGCATCCGAATTTAATACAAAATGCACAATGCCGACTTAAGTACAAGAGGATTGACACTCAAACTTTCTACGATTTGAACCTCTCCTGTGAGTCCAGTGTTAGAATCCCAGGCTTCACTTCAGGTTTACTGTATCCCTTGGTCCTTCTTATTGCCGATGAAACACAGAAATTGCATCCGAATTTAATACAAAAGGCACAATGCCGACTTAAGTACAAGAGGACTGACACTCTAACTTTCTATGATGTGAACCTCTCCTGTGAATCCTGTGTTAGATTCCGAGGCTTCACTTCAGGTTTACTGTATCCCTTGGACCTTCTTATTGACGATGAACACAGAAATTGCATCCGAATTTAATACAAAAGGCACAATGCCGGCTTAAGTACAAGAGGACTGACACTCTAACTTTCTATGATTTGAAGCTCTCCTGTGAGTCCAGTTTTAGATTCCGATGCTTCGCTTCAGGTTTACTGTATCCCTTAAACCTACTTATTGACGTTGAAACACAGAAATTGCATCCGAATTTAATACAAAAGGCACAATGCCGGCTTAAGTACAAGAGGACTGACACTCTAACTTTCTCTGATTTGAACCTCTCCTGTGAGTACAGTTTTAGATTCCGATGCTTCACTTCAGGTTTACTGTATCCCTTCGACTTTCTTATTGACGATGAAACACAGAAATTGCATCCGATTTTAATACAAAAGGCACAATGCCGACTTAAGTACAAGAGGACTGACACTCTAACATTCTATGATTTGAACCTCTCCTGTGAGTCCAGTGTTAGATTCCGAGGCTTCACTTCCGGTTTACTGTATCACTTGGACCTTCTGATTGACGATGAAACACAGAAATTGCATCCGAATTTAATTCAAAAGGCACAATGCCGACTTAAGTACAAGAGGACTGACACACTAACTTTCTCTGATTTGAACCTCTCCTGTGAGTCCAGTTTTAGATTCCGATGCTTCACTTCCGGTTTACTGTATCCCTTGGACCTTCTTATTGACGATGAAGCACAGAAATTGCATCCGATTTTAATACAAAAGGCACAATGGCGACTTAAGTACAAGAGGACTGACACTCTAACTTTCTATGATTTGAACATCTCCTGTGAGTCCAATTTTAGATTCCGATAATTCACTTCAGGTTTACTGCATCCCTTGGACCTTCTTATCGACAAAGAAACACAGAATTTGCATCCGAATTTAATACAAAAGCACAATGCCGACTTAAGTACAAGAGGACTGACACTCTAACTTTCTCTGATTTGAACCTCTCCTGTGAGGCCAGGTTTAGATTCTGATGCTTCACTTCAGGTTTACTGTATCCATTGGACCTTCTTATTGACGATTAAGCACAGATTTTGCATCCGATTTTAATACAAAAGGCACAATGCCGACTTAAGTACAAGAGGACTGACACTCTAACTTTCTCTGATTTGAACCTCTCCTGTGAGTCAAGTTTTAGTTTCCGATGCTTCACCTCAGGTTTACTGAATCACTTGGACCTTCTTATTGACAGTGAAACACAGAATTTGCATACGAATTTAATACAAAAGGCACAATGCCGACTTATCTACAAGAGGACTGACACTTTAACTTTCTTTGATTTGAACCACTCCTGTGAGTCCAGTTTTAGATTCCGATGCTTCACTTCAGGTTTACTGTATCCCTTGGACCTTCTTATTGACGATGAAACACAGAAATTGCATCCGAATTTAATACAAAAGGCACAATGCCGACTTAAGTACAAGAGGACTGACACTCTAACTTTCTATGATTTGAACCTCTCTTGTGAGTCCAGTTTTAGATTCCGATGCTTCGCTTCAGGTTTACTGTATCCCTTGGACCTTCTTATTGACGTTGAAACACAGACATTGCATCCGAATTTAATAGAAAATGCACAATGCCGGCTTAAGTACAAGAGGACTGACACTCTAACTTTCTCTGATTTGAACCTCTCCTGTGAGTACAGTTTTAGATTCCGATGCTTCACTTCAGGTTTACTGTATCCCTTCGACTTTCTTATTGACGATGAAACACAGAAATTGCATCCGATTTTAATACAAAAGGCACAATGCCGACTTAAGTACAAGAGGACTGACACTCTAACATTCTATGATTTGAACCTCTCCTGTGAGTCCAGTGATAGATTCCGAGGCTTCACTTGCGGTTTACTGTATCACTTGGACCTTCTGATTGACGATGAAACACAGAAATTGCATCCGAATTTAATTCAAAAGGCACAATGCCGACTTAAGTACAAGAGGACTGACACACTAACCTTCTCTGATTTGAACCTCTCCTGTGAGTCCAGTTTTAGATTCCAATGCTTCACTTCAGGTTTACTGTATCCCTTGGACGTTCTTATTGACGATGAAGCACAGAAATTGCATCCGATTTTAATACAAATGGCACAATGGCGACTTAAGTACAAGAGGACTGACACTCTAACTTTCTATGATTTGAACCTCTCCTGTGAGTCCAGTTTTAGATTCCGATGCTTCACTTCAGGTTTACTGCATCCCTTGGACCTTCTTATTGACGAAGAAACACAGAATTTGCATCCGAATTTAATACAAAAGCACAATGCCGACTTAAGTACAACAGGACGGACACTCTAACTTTCTCTGATTTGAACCTCTCCTGTGAGGCCAGGTTTAGATTCTGATGCTTCACTTCAGGTTTACTGTATCCCTTGGACCTTCTTATTGACGATTAAGCACAGATTTAGCATCCGAATTTAATACAAAAGGCACAATGCCGACTTAAGTACAAGAACACTGACACTCTAACTTTCTATGATTTGAACCTCTCCTGTGAGTCCAGTTTTTGTTGCTGAGGCTTCACTTCAGGTTTACTGTATCCCTTGGACCTTCTTATTGACGATGAAACACAGAAATTGCATCCGAAATTAATACAAAAGGCACAATAACGACTTAAGTACAAGAGGACTGACACGCTAAGTTCCTAAGATTTGAACCTCTCCTGTGAGTCAAGTTTTAGTTTCCGATGCTTCACTTCAGGTTTACTGAATCACTTGGACCTTCTTATCGACAATGAAACACAGAAATTGCATACGAATTTAATACAAAAGGCACAATGCCGACTTATGTACAAGAGGACTGACACTCTAACATTCTATGATTTGAACCTCTCCTGTGAGTCCAGTGTTAGATTCCGAGGCTTCACTTCCGGTTTACTGTATCACTTGGACCTTCTGATTGACGATGAAACACAGAAATTGCATCCGAATTTAATACAAAAGGCACAATGCCGACTTAAGTACAAGAGGACTGACACTCTAACATTCTATGATTTGAACCTCTCCTGTGAGTCCAGTGTTAGATTCCGAGGCTTCACTTCCGGTTTACTGTATCACTTGGACTTTCTGATTGACGATGAAACACAGAAATTGCATTCCGAATTTAATTCAAAAGGCACAATGCCGACTTAAGTACAAGAGGACTCACACACTAACTTTCTCTGATTTGAACCTCTCCTGTGAGTCCAGTTTTAGATTCCGATGCTTCACTTCAGGTTTACTGTATCCCTTGGAACTTCTTATTGACGATGAAGCACAGAAATTGCATCCCATTTTAATACAAAAGGCACAATGCCGACTTAAGTACAAGAGGACTGACACTCTAACTTTCTATGATTTGAACCTCTCCTGTGAGTCCAGGTTTAGATTCTGATGCTTCACTTCAGGTTTACTGTATCCATTGGACCTTCTTATTGACGATGAAACACAGATATTGCATCCGAAATTAATACAAAAGGCACAATGCCGACATAAGTACAAGAGGACAGACACTCTAAGTTTCTAAGATTTGAACCTCTCCTGTGAGTCAAGTTTTAGTTTCCGATGCTTCACTTCAGGTTTACTGAATCACTTGGACCTTCTTATCGACAATGAAACACAGAAATTGCATACGAATTTAATACAAAAGGCACAATGCCGACTTATGTACAAGAGGACTGACACTCTAATTTCCTATGATTTGAACCACTCCTGTGAGGAATGTTTTAGATTCCGATGCATCACTTCAGGTTTACTGTATCCCTTGGACCATCTTATTGATGATGAAACACAGAAATTGCATCCGAATTTAATACAAAATGCACAATGCCGACTTAAGTACAAGAGGACCGACACTCTTATTTTCTATGATTTGAACAACTCCTGTGAGTCCCGTTTTAGATTCCAATGCTACACTTCAGGTTTACTGTATCCCTTGGACCTTCTTATTGACGATGAAACACAGTAATTGCATCCGAATTTAATACAAAATGCACAATGCCGGCTGAAGTACAAGAGGATTGACACTCTAACTTTCTATGAAATGAACCTCTCGTGTGAGTCCAGTTTTATATTCCGATGCTTCTCTTCATATTTACTGTATACCTTGGACCTTTTTATTCACGCTGAAACACTGAAATTGCATCCGAATTTAATACAAAAGTCACAATGCCGACTTAAGTACAAAAGGACTGACACTCTAACTTTCTATGATATGAACCTATCCTGTGAGTCCAGTTTTTGTTGCCGAGGCTTCTCTTCAGGTTTACTGTTTCCCTTGGACCTTCTTATTGGCGATGAAACACAGAAATTGCATCCGAAATTAATACAAATAGCACTATGCCTACTTAAGTACAAGAGGACCGACACTCTAACTTTCTATGATTTGAACCTCTCCTGTGAGTCCAGTTTTAGATTCCGATGCTTCACTTCAGGTTTACTGTATCACTTGGACCTTCTTATTGACGATGAAACACAGAAATTGCATCAGATATTAATACAAAAGGAACAATGCCGACTTAAGTACAAGGGGACAGACACTCTAACTTTCTATGATTTGAACCACTCCTGTGAGGCCAGTTTTAGATTCCGATGCTTCACTTAGGGTTTACTGTATCCCTTGGACCTTCTTATTGACGATGAATTACAGAAATTGCATCCGAATTTAATACAAAAGGCACAATGCCAACATAAGTACAAGAGGACTGACACACTAACTTTCTATGATTTGAACCTCTCCTGTGATTCTAGTTTTAGATTCCGATGCTTCACTTCAAGTTTACTGTATCTCTTGGACCTTCTTATTGACAATGAAACACAGAAATTGCATCCGAATTCAATACAAAAGGCACAATGCCGACTTAAGTACAAGAGGACTGACACTCTAACTTTCTCTGATTTGAACCTCTAGTGTGAGTCCAGTTTTAGATTCCGATGCTTTACTTTTGGTTTACTGTATCCCTTGGACTTTCTTATTGACGATGAAAAACAGAAATTGCATCCGCTTTTAATACTAAAGGCACAATGCCGACTTAAGTACAAGAGGATTGACACTCTAACTTTCTATGATTTGAACCTCTCCTGTGAGTCCAGTGTTAGATTCCGAGGCATCACTTCAGGTTTACTGTATCCCTTGGACCATCTTATAGACGATGAAACGCAGAAATTGCATCCGAATTTAATACAAAAGGCACACTGCCGACTTAAGTACAAGAGGACTGACACTCTAACTTTCTATGATGTGAACCTCTCCTGTGAGTCCAGTGTTAGATTTAGAGGCTTCACTTATGGTTTACGGTATCACTTGGACCTTCTTATTGAAGATGAAACACAGAAATTGCATCCGAATTTAATACGAAAGGCACAATGCCGACTTAAGTACAAGAGGACTGACACTCTAACTTTCTATGATTTGAACCACTCCTGTGAGTCCCGTTATAGATTCCGATGCTTCACTTCAGGTTTACTGTATCCCTTGGACCTTCTTATAAACGATGAAACACAGAAATTACATCCAAATTTAATACAAAAGGCACAATGCCGACATAAGTACAAGAGGACTGACACATTACTTTCTCCGGTTTGAACTTCTCCTGTGCGTCCAGTTTTTGTTGTGTGGGCTTCACTTCAGGTTTACTGTATCCATTGGACCTTCTTATTGACGATGAAACACAGAAATTGCATCCGAATTTAATACAAAAGTCACATTGCCGACTTAAGTAAAAGAGGACTGACACTCTAAATTTCTATGATTTGAACCTCTCCTGTGAGCCCAGTTTTAGATTCCGATGCTTCACTTCAGGTTTACTGTATCCCTTGGACCTTCTTAATGACGATGAAACACTGAAATTGCATCCGAATTTAATACAAAAGGCACAATGCCGACTTAAGTACAAGAGGACTGACACTCTAACTTTCTCGGATTTGAACCTCTATTGTGAGTCCAGTTTTAGATTTCGATGCTTCACTTCAGGTTTACTGTATCCCTTGGACTTTCTTATTGACGATGAAACACAGAAATTGCATCCGATTTTAATACAAAAGGCACAATGATGACTTAAGTACAAGAGGACTGACACCCTAACTTTCTATGATTTGAACCTCTTCTGTGAGTCCAGTGTTGGATTCCGAGGCTTCACTTCAGGTTTACTGTATCCCTTGGACCTTCTTATTGACGATGAAACGCAGAAATTGCATCCGAATTTAATACAAAAGGCACAATGCCGACTTAAGTACAAGAGGAATGACACTCTAACTTTCTATGAATTGAACCACTCCTGTGAGTCCCGTTTTAGATTCCGATGCTTCACTTCTGGTTTACTGTATCCCTTGGACCTGCTTATAAACGATGAAACACAGAAATTACATCCGAATTTAATACAAAAGGCACAATACCGACTTAAGTACAAGTTGACTGACACTCTAATTTTCTATGTTTGAACCTCTCCTGTGAGTCCAGTTTTAGATTCCGATGCTTCACTTCAGGTTTACTGTATCACTTGGACCTTCTTATTGACGATGAAACACAGAAATTGCATCAGATATTAATACAAAAGGAACAATGCCGACTTAAGTACAAGGGGACAGACACTCTAACTTTCTATGATTTGAACCACTCCTGTGAGGCCAGTTTTAGATTCCGATGCTTCACTTAGGGTTTACTGTATCCCTTGGACCTTCTTATTGACGATGAAACACAGAAATTGCATCCGAATTTAATACAAAAGGCACAATGCCAACATAAGTACAAGAGGACTGACACACTAACTTTCTATGATTTGAACCTCTCCTGTGATTCTAGTTTTAGATTCCGATGCTTCACTTCAAGTTTACTGTATCTCTTGGACCTTCTTATTGACAATGAAACACAGAAATTGCATCCGAATTCAATACAAAAGGCACAATGCCGACTTAAGTACAAGAGGACTGACACTCTAACTTTCTCTGATTTGAACCTCTAGTGTGAGTCCAGTTTTAGATTCCGATGCTTTACTTTTGGTTTACTGTATCCCTTGGACTTTCTTATTGACGATGAAAAACAGAAATTGCATCCGATTTTAATACTAAAGGCACAATGCCGACTTAAGTACAAGAGGATTGACACTCTAACATTCTATGATTTGAACCTCTCCTGTGAGTCCAGTGTTAGATTCCGAGGCATCACTTCAGGTTTACTGTATCCCTTGGACCATCTTATAGACGATGAAACACAGAAATTGCATCCGAATTTAATACAAAAGGCACACTGCCGACTTAAGTACAAGAGGACTGACACTCTAACTTTCTATGATGTGAACCTCTCCTGTGAGTCCAGTGTTAGATTTAGAGGCTTCACTTATGGTTTACGGTATCACTTGGACCTTCTTATTGAAGATGAAACACAGAAATTGCATCCGAATTTAATACGAAAGGCACAATGCCGACTTAAGTACAAGAGGACTGACACTCTAACTTTCTATGATTTGAACCACTCCTGTGAGTCCCGTTATAGATTCCGATGCTTCACTTCAGGTTTACTGTATCCCTTGGACCTTCTTATAAACGATGAAACACAGAAATTACATCCAAATTTAATACAAAAGGCACAATGCCGACTTAAGTACAAGAGGACTGACACATTACTTTCTCCGGTTTGAACTTCTCCTGTGCGTCCAGTTTTTGTTGTGTGGGCTTCACTTCAGGTTTACTGTATCCATTGGACATTCTTATTGACGATGAAACACAGAAATTGCATCCGAAATTAAGACAAAATGCACAATGCCGACTTAAGTACAAGAGGACAGCCACTCTAACTTTCTATGATTTGAACCACTCCTGTGAGGCCAGTTTAGATTCCGATGATTCACTTAAGGTTTACTGTATCATTTGGACCTTCTTATTGACGATGAAACACAGAAATTGCATCCGAATTTAATACAAAAGGCACATTGCCGACTTAAGTAAAAGAGGACTGACACTCTAACTTTCTATGATTTGAACCTCTCCTGTGAGCCCAGTTTTAGATTCCGATGCTTCACTTCAGGTTTACTGTATCCCTTGGACCTTCTTAATGACGATGAAACACTGAAATTGCATCCGAATTTAATACAAAAGGCACAATGCCGACTTAAGTACAAGAGGACTGACACTCTAACTTTCTCGGATTTGAACCTCTATTGTGAGTCCAGTTTTAGATTTCGATGCTTCACTTCAGGCTTACTGTATCCCTTGGACTTTCTTATGGACGATGAAACACAGAAATTGCATCCGATTTTAATACAAAAGGCACAATGATGACTTAAGTACAAGAGGATTGACACCCTAATTTTCTATGATTTGAACCTCTCCTGTGAGTCCAGTGTTGGATTCCGAGGCTTCACTTCAGGTTTACTGTATCCCTTGGACCTTCTTATTGACGATGAAACGCAGAAATTGCATCCGAATTTAATACAAAAGGCACAATGCCGACTTAAGTACAAGAGGAATGACACTCTAACTTTCTATGAACTGAACCACTCCTGTGAGTCCCGTTTTAGATTCCGATGCTTCACTTCTGATTTACTGTATCCCTTGGACCTGCTTATAAACGATGAAACACAGAAATTACATCCGAATTTAATACAAAAGGCACAATACCGACTTAAGTACAAGTTGACTGACACTCTAATTTTCTATGTTTGAACCTCTCCTGTGAGTCCAGTTTTAGATTCCGATGCTTCACTTCAGGTTTACTGTACCCCTTAAACCTTCTTATTGACGTTGAAACACAGAAATTGAATCCGAATTTTATACAAAAGGCACAATGCCGACTTAAGGGGATACGGAATCACCTATCCCCGCAATGTTAATATATGCCTACTATAGGGAACATTTTCTCACAAACTACTGGAGACAGAGAGGTAAAAATTTTACTGTATGTGCATTCATATGTTACAACAATACTGAAACAACAGTTTATTGTCAAAGTATTTTCTTACAGAGATATTGTACATTTATTTTTAAGTAAATTTTTTCCATCGCTTTTTACTAGACTATCACCCCTAAGTCTTTTGTAAATCAAGTAATTAAAAAATCGTTGTTTCAGTATGTAATAGGGACCTATGTCACTACGTCATAAAAATTTCAGACTTCTAGGTTGACCAGTACCTGAGATAATGTTCCTAGATGAAGTAAAAAGTAAACTTACGGGAAACGGAGAAAGAAGATTAAAACATTCCTGATCCGTAGCTAATACCCCCTTCACAGTCTTCATAATCATCTTCAAGTCTTCTTTTGGCACCCCTCTGCACCTGTCTTGCTTTTTTCACTAATGTCTTGATTATATTATCAGCATGCCTTAGTCTGTGCTGATCCAAAAAGAACATAGCACGTACCGTACGGGAACCAACACACATACCCAACTTTTGAAGGACCTGGCATTTAGTTATATTTCCAAGATTGAAGGTTGCCACAGCATCATACACACCAAAATGTAGTGTATTAATTCCGACAAACACTGTTTTTGGGAGACGATGTCATATCACACTATTCAAGCACTCGTTGGGGTTCTGCATTTTTCCGTGAAGACATTTCATCAGAAGACTTCTGCCAGCCAGATCTCTGAAAATGGGCTTTATTTCTGCCATGATGGCTGATGGTAGACTGTGGTGGTGAATGTATTTCTCTCCTGTTGTTAGTCCCCTATTGTATTTACACCAGCTGTTTTCACCTTTGGGGCACAAACCATGTTGTGGATGCTCATCCGTGGATGCGGTGTGGAAATATAAAGCCCATATAGCTCTCCTCATTTCTTCAAGATTGCCTGTATTTTGCCTGATTGCAAGGCCATAGCAGTTCTGAATGTGGTCTATTATGGAATCAGTCAATCTTCCTCTGCCATCCAAGGTTTTCCCATCATCTAGTTTTTTCCCTTTCATAACTGATTTTAACCTTCTCAGCCTGGCACCCATTCTCTTCTGCACATGTCCTATACATTCAAGTTTGCTTATATTTACACTGTTCCCATATGGTTTGCTTTCCAAAACTTCTTTGAATGCTTTAGAGTCACCATCTCCCAGATATTTGACATAGCGAACATTATACCACTGTGAAGAGCGATGAAAAATTTTCTTCACCCCAGCAACCTCCATGCCACCACTACTACCATAATAATTAGCAATACAGTCATCACTGTGTTCATTTTTCAGCCTGCCTGTGCACCTACAGTATTTAGACATTATTGCAACATCAATAACCTTGCCAGTATCAACACTAGTTGCTGTTACAACACCATTGTTGGAGGTGTGGCCCCTTTTCTGCCACGTGCCATCAAACGCCACTGTGAGATCACGACTGCCGTCATTTTCTTCCACTGCTTCTTCCACAGCAACCTGCATTGACTTCTGTGCTACATCTTCAACTGCAGATCCTAGTACATAATTGTAAGCTTCAAACTTTGAAGGTGCACTTGGAAGATTTAGAACACCACATAGCATATCACCAGCTGCTTTGACCTTACCAATTGCTCGCAATCCATAAACTAACCTAATATTTACACTATAAAGTTCAGTTTTCTTGTATCCATTATTTACAGTTACTGAAACCGAACTTGGAAACTTACAGCTGTATTTACAAACACTGCATATTAAATTAAACTGGGCAGCCAGGCCAACATGGGATTCTACTTTCAGAGAAACGTTTCCATGACATTTTTTGCAGCACAAACTGTTTTCAAGAGCTTCACACAATATATTCGTATCAATGAGTTCAAAAACTTCATTCCCTCTATCAAGTAAATTATATTTCTCTTCCAAATCTCTTAGTTTTTTATGAGAAGCACTGTTTTCATTTGGTGTAAGTTCGTTCGGCAAATCAGTAATAAGTGGATTCACATTTTCCAACAGTGATGATGATGAACTGCTTTGCTTTGCTAATGAATCATTATTTCTTTTCTTTTGCCAGTTCACACGCTTTTTAAATACTTTTGCTTTAGCTCTAGGCATTTTCACTGCGAAAAATGAAGCACTAAATACGAAATAACTCAACAACAACTACTTTCTTATATCACACTGTTTACAAAACAGTCCCGCCACAAAGTCAAAGAGTAACTTGAGGAAACCAGAGAGAAACATTTTCGGGCAACTAGTGTATAAATAGTCGCTGGAAACCGGGATATTTGAATTCATGTCACTTTAAAGGTACTGCCAAAAAGTTCATGGTCAGCCACGAGAGACGTGTATAACTAAAGCGCAATACCCGATCTCACAAATATATAAAAATAAAATAGTTATAATTGTAGTAGAGCTATGTATGATACGTCATTTTAAAGAGGAAACATGGCAGAATATAATACGCCAATAAAAAAAAATTCGATTTTTTAACCCAAAATCCGATTCCGTATCCCCTTAAGTACAAGAGGACTGACACTCTAAATTTCTATGATCTGAACCACTCCTGTGAGTCCAGTTTTAGATTCCGATGCTTCACTTCAGGTTTACTGTATCCCTTAAACCTTCTTATTGACGATGAAACACAGATATTGCATCCGAATTTAATACTAAAGGCACAATGCCGACTTAAGTACAAGAGGTCTGACACTCTAACTTTCTGTGATGTGAACCACTCCTGTGAGTCCCCTTTTAGATTCCGATGCATCACTTCTGGTTTACTGTATCCCTTGGACCTTCTTATAAACGATGAAACACAGAAATTACATCCGAATTTAATACAAAAGACACAATGCCGACTTAAGTATAAATGGACTGACACTCTAACTTTCTATGAAATGAACCTCTCCTGTGAGTCCAGTTTTAGATTCCGATGCTTCACTTCAGGTTTACTGTATCCCTTGGACCTTCTTATTGACGATGAAACACAGAAATTGCATCCGAATTTAATACAAAATGCATAATGCCGACTTAAGTACAAGAAGATTGACACTCTAACTTTCTATGATGTGAACCTCTCCTGTGAGTCCCCTTTTAGATTCCGATGCTTCACTTCAGGTTTACTGTATCACTTGGACCTTCTTATTGACGATGAAACACAGAAATTGCATCAGAAATTAAGCCTCCTGTGAGGCCAGTTTTAGATTCCGATGATTCACTTAAGGTTTACTGTATCCCTTGGACCTTCTTATTGACGATGGAACACAGAAATAGCATCCGAATTTAATACAAAAGGCACATTGCCGACTTAAGTACAAGAGGACTGAGACTCTAACTTTCTATGATTTGAACCTCTCCTGTGAGCCCAGTTTTCGATTCCGATGCTTCACTTCAGGTTTACTGTATCCCTTGGACCTTCTTATTGACGATAAAACACAGAAATTGCATCCGAATTCAATACAAAAGGCACAACGCCGGCTTAAGTACAAGAGGACTGACACTCTAACTTTCTATGATTTGAACCTCTATTGTGAGTCCAGTTTTGGATTCCGATGCTTCACTTCAGGTTTACAGTATCCCTTGGACTTTCTTATTGACGATGAAACACAGAAATTGCATCTGATTTTATTACAAAAGGCACAATGATGACTTAAGTACAAGAGGACTGTCACCCTAACTTTCTATGATTTGAACCTCTCCTGTGAGTCCAGCGTTAGGTTCCGAGGCTTCACTTCAGGTTTACTGTATCACTTGGACCTTCTTATTGACGATGAAACACAGAAATTGCATCCGAGTTTAATACAAAAGGCACAATGCCGACTTATGTACAAGAGGACTGACACTCTAACTTTCTATGATATGAACCTCTCCAGTGAGACCAGTGTTAGATTCCGAGGCTTCACTTCAGGTTCACTGTATCCCTTGGACCTTCTTATTGACGATGAAACACAGAATTTGCATCCGAATTTAATACAAAAGGCACAATGCCGACTTAAGTACAAGAGGAATGACACTCTAACTTTCTACGATTTGAACCACTCCTGTGAGTCCCGTTTTAGATTCCGATGCTTCACTTCTGGTTTACTGTATCCCTTGGACCTGCTTATAAACGATGAAACACAGAAATTGCATCCGAATTTAATACAAAAGGCACAATGCCGGCTTAAGTACAAGAGGACTGACACTCTAACTTTCTATGATTTGAACCTCTCCTGTGAGTCCAGTTTTAGATTCCGATGCTTCACTTCAGGTTTACTGTATCCTCTCGACCTTCTTATTGACGATGAAACACAGAAATAGCATCCGAATTTAATACTAAAGGCACAATGCCGACATAAGTACAAGACGACTGACACTCTAACTTTCTCTAATATGAACCTCTCCTGTGAGTCCAGTTTTAGATTCCGATGCTTCACTTCAGGTTTAATGTATCCCTTGGACCTTCTTATTGACGATGAAGCAGAGAAATTGCATCCGATTTTAATACAAAAGGCACAATGCCGACTTAAGTACAAGAGGTCTGACACTCTAACTTTCTATGATTTGAACCACTCCTGTGAGTCCCCTTTTAGATTCCGATGCATCACTTCAGGTTTACTGTATCCCTTGGACCTTCTTACAAAAGATGAAACACAGAAATTACATCCGAATTTAATACAAAAGGCACAATGCCGACTTAAGTATAAAAGGACTGACACTCTAACTTTCTATGATTTGAACCTCTCCTGTGAGTCCAGGTTTAGATTCTGATGCTTCACTTCAGGTTTACTGTATCCTTTGGACCTTCTTATTGACGATGAATCACAGAAATGGCATCCGATTTTAATACAAAAGGCACAATGCCGATTTAAGTACAAGAGGACTGACACTCTAACTATCTCTGATTTGAACCACTCCTGTGAGTCCAGTTTTTGTTGCCGAGGCTTCACTTCAGGTTTGCTGTTTCCCTTGGACCTTCTTATTGACGATGAAACACAGAAATTGCATCCGAAATTAATACAAAAGGCACTATGCCGACTTACGTACAAGAGGACCGACACTCTAACTTTCTATGATTTGAACCTCTCCTGTGAGTCCAGTTTTAGATTCCGATGCTTCACTTCAGGTTTACTGTATCCCTTGGACCTTATTTTTGACGACGAAACACAGAAATTGCATCATAATTTAATACTAAAGGCACAATGCCGACTTAAGTACAAGAGCACTGACACTATAACTTTCTATGATTTGAACCTCTCTTGTGAGTCCAGTTTTAGATTTCGATGCTTCACTTCAGGTTTACTGCATCCCTTGGACCTTCTTATTGACGAAGAAACACAGAAATTGCATCCGAATTTAATGCAAAAGCACAATGCCGACTTAAGTACAAGAGGACTGACACTCTAACTTTCTATGATTTGAACCTGTCCTGTGAGTCCAGGTTTAGATTCTGATGCTTCACTTCAGGTTTACTGTATCCTTTGGACCTTCTTATTGACGATGAATCACAGAAATGGCATCCGATTTTAATACAAAAGGCACAATGCCGATTTAAGTACAAGAGGACTGACACTCTAACTATCTCTGATTTGAACCACTCCTGTGAGTCCAGTTTTTGTTGCCGAGGCTTCACTTCAGGTTTACTGTTTCCCTTGGACCTTCTTATTGACGATGAAACACAGAAATTGCATCCGAAATTAATACAAAAGGCACTATGCCGTTTTAAGTACAAGAGGACCGACACTCTAACTTTCCATGATTTGAACCTCTCCTGTGAGTCCAGTTTTAGATTCCGATGCTTCAATTCAGGTTTACTGTATCCCTTGGACCTTCTTATTGACGATGAAACACAGAAATTGCATCCGAATTTAATACAAAAGGCACAATGCCGACTTAAGTACAAGAGGACTGACACTCTAACTTTCTATGATTTGAACCTGTCCTGTGAGTCCAGTTTTTGTTGCTGAGGCTTCACTTCAGGTTTACTGTATCCCTTGGACCTTCTTATTGACGATGAAACACAGAAATTGCATCCGAAATTAATACAAAAGGCACAATGCCGACTTAAGTACAAGAGGACTGACACTCTAAGTTTCTAACATTTGAACCTCTCCTGTGAGTCAAGTTTTAGTTTCCGATGCTTCACTTCAGGTTTACAGAATCACTTGGATCTTCTTATCGACAATGAAACACAGAAATTGCATACGAATTTAATACAAAAGGCACAATGCCGACTTATGTATAAGAGGACTGACACTCTAATTTTCTATGATTTGAACCACTCCTGTGAGTCCAGTTTCAGATTCCGATGCTTCACTTCAGGTTTACTGTATCCCTTGGACCTTCTAATTGACGATGAAACACAGAAATTGCATCCGAATGTAATACAAAATGCACAATGCCGACTTAAGTACAAGCGGACCGACACTCTAACTTTCTATGATTTGAACAACTCCAGTGAGACCCGTTTTAGATTCCAATGCTTCACTTCAGGTTTACTGTATCCCTTGGACCTACTTATTGACGATGAAACACAGAAATTGCAGCCGAATTTAATACAAAATGCACAATGACAACTTAAGTACAAGTGAATTGTCACTCTAACTTTCTATGATTTGAACCTCTCCTGTGAGTCCAGTTTTAGATTCCGATGCTTCACTTCAGGTTTACTGTATCCCTTGGACCTTTTTATTCACGATGAAACACTGAAATTACATCCGAATTTAATACAAAAGACACAATGCCGACTTAAGTACAAAAGGACTGACACTCTAACTTTCTATGATATGAACCTCTCCTGTGAGTCCAGTTTTAGATTCCGATGCTTCACTTCTGGTTTAATGTATCCCTTGGACCTTCTTTTTGACGATGAAACACAGAAATTGCATCCGAATTTAATACTAAAGGCACATTGCCGACTTAAGTACAAGAGCACTGACACTATAACTTTCTATGGTTTGAACCTCTCCTGTGAGTCCAGTTTTAGATTCCGATGCTTCACTTCAGGTTTACTGCATCCCTTGGACCTTCTTATTGACGAAGAAACACAGAAATTGCATCCGAATTTAAAACAAAAGCACTATGCCGACTTCAGTACAAGAGGACTGACACTCTAACGTTCTCTGATTTAAACCTCTCCTGTGAGTCCAGGTTTAGATTCTGATGCTTCACTTCAGGTTTTTCTGTATCCCTTGGACCTTCTTATTGACGATGAAGCACAGAAATTGCATCCGATTTTAATACAAAAGGCACAATGCCGACTTAAGTACAAGAGGACTGACACTCTAATTTTCTCTGATTTGAACCTCTCCTGTGAGTCCAATTTTTGTTGCCGAGGCTTCTCTTCAGGTTTACAGTTTCCCTTGGACCTTCTTATTGACGATGAAACACAGAAATTGCATCCGAAATTAATACAAAAGGCACTATGCCGACTTAAGTACAAGAGGACCGACACTCTAACTTTGTATGATTTGAACCTCTCCTGTGAGTCCAGTTTTAGATTCCGATGCTTCACTTCAGGTTTAATGTATCACTTGGACCTACTTATTGACAATGAAACACAGAAGTTGCATCAGAAATTAATACAAAAGGCACAATGCCGACTTAAGTACAAGGGGACAGCCACTCTAACTTTCTATGATTTGAACCTCTCCTGTGAGCCCAGTTATAGATTCCGATGCTTCACTTCAGGTTTACTGTATCCCTTGGACCTTCTTATTTACGATAAAACACAGAAATTGCATCCGAATTCAATACAAAAGGCTCATTGCCGACTTAAGTACAAGAGGACTGAGACTCTAACTTTCTATGATTTGAACCTCTCCTGTGAGCCCAGTTTTAGATTCCGATCCATCACTTCAGGTTTACCGTATCCCTTGGACCTTCTTATTGACGATAAAACACAGAAATTGCATCCGAATTCAATACAAAAGGCACAACGCCGGCTTAAGTACAAGAGGACTGACACTCTAACTTTCTATGATTTGAACCTCTCCTGTGATTCCAGTTTTAGATTCCGATGCTTCACTTCAGCTTTACTGTATCCCTTGGACCTTCTTAATGACGATGAAACACAGAAATTGCATCCGAATTTAATACAAAAGGCACAATGCCGACTTAAATACAAGAGGACTGACACTCTAACTTTCTCAGATTTGAACTTCTATTGTGAGTCCAGTTTTAGATTCCGATGCTTCGCTTCAGGTTTACAGTATCCCGTGGACTTTCTTATTGATGATGAAACACAGAAATTGCATCTGATTTTAATACAAAAGGCACAATGATGATTTAAGTACAAGAGGACTGTCACTCTAACTTTCTATGATTTTAACCTCTCCTGTGGGTCCAGTGTTATATTCCGAGGCTTCACTTCAGGTTTACTGTATCCCTTGGACCTTCTTATTGACGATGAAACAGAGAAATTGCATCCGAGTTTAATACAAAAGGCACAATGCCGACATAAGTACAAGAGGACTGACACTCTAACTTACTATGATGTGAACCTCTCCTGTGAGACCAGTGTTAGATTCCGAGGCTTCACTTCAGGTTTACTGTATACCTTGGACCTTCTTATTGACGATGAAACACAGAAATTGCATCCGAATTTAATACAAAAGGCACAATGCCAACTTAAGTACAAGAGGAATGACACTCTCACTTTCTATGGTTTGAACCACTCCTGTGAATCCCGTTGTAGATTCCGATGCTTCACTTCTGGTTTACTGTATCCCTTGGACCTGCTTATAAACGATGAAACACAGAAATTACATCCGAATTTAATACAAAAGGCACAATGCCGACTTAAGTACAAGAGGACGGACACTCTAATTTTCTATGATTTGAACCTCTCCTGTGAGTCCAGTTTTAGATTCCGATGCTTCACTTCAGGTTTACTGTATCCCTTAAACCTTCTTATTGACGATGAAACACAGAAATTGCATCCGAATTTAATACGAAAGGCACAATGCCGGCTTAAGTACAAGAGGACTGACACTCTAACTTTCTATGATTTGAACCTCTCCTGTGAGTTCAGTTTTAGATTCCGATGCTTCACTTCAGGTTTACTGTATCCTTTGGACCTTCTTATTGACGATGAAACACAGAAATTGCATCCGAATTTAATACTAAAGGCACAATGCCGACTTCAGTACAAGACGACTGACACTCTAACTTTCTCCGATATGAACCTCTCCTGTGAGTCCAGTTTTAGATTCCGATGCTTCACTTCAGGTTTACTGTATCCCTTGGACCTTCTTATTGACGATGAAGCAGAGAAATTGCATTCGATTTTAATACAAAAGGCACAATGCCGACTTATGTACAAGAGCACTGACACTCTAACTTTCTCTGATTTGAACCTCTCCTGTGAGTCCAGTTTTTGTTGCCGAGGCTTCAATTCAGGTTTACTGTATCCATTAGACCTTCTTATTGACGATGAAACACAAATATTGCATCCGAAAATAATACAAAAGGCACAATGCCGACTTAAGTACAAGAGGTCTGACACTCTAACTTTCTATGATTTGAACCACTCCTGTGAGTCCCGTTTTAGATTCCGATGCATCACTTCAGGTTTACTGTATCCCTTGGACCTTCTTATAAACGATGAAACACAGAAATTACATCCGAATTTAATACAAAAGGCACAATGCCGACTTAAGTATAAAAGGACTGACACTCTAACTTTCTATGAGATGAACCTCTCCTGTGAGTACAGTTTTAGATAACGATGCTTCACTTCAGGTTTACTGTTTCCCTTGGACCTTAATTTTGACGACGAAACACAGAAATTGCATCTTAATATAATACTAAAGGCACAATGCCGACTTAAGTACAAGAGCACTGACACTATACCTTTCTATGATTTGAACCTCTCCTGTGAGTCCAGTTTTAGATTCCGATGCTTCACTTCAGGTTTACTGCTTCCCTTGGACCTTCTTATTGACGAAAAAACACAGAAATTGCATCCGAATTTAATGCAAAAGCACAATGCCGACTTAAGTACAAGAGGACTGACACTCTAACTTTCTCTGATTTGAACCTCTCCTGTGAGTCCAGGTTTAGATTCTGATGCTTCACTTCAGGTTTACTGTATCCCTTGGACCTTCTTATTGACGATGAATCACAGAAATTGCATCCGATTTTAATACAAAAGGCACAATGCCGACTTAAGTACAAAAGGACTGACACTCTAACTACCTCTGATTTGAACCTCTCCTGTGAGTCCAGTTTTTGTTGCCGAGGCTTCACTTCAGGTTTACTGTTTCCCTTGGACCTTCTTATTGACGATGAAACACAGAAATTGCATCCGAAATTAATACAACAGGCAGTGTGCCGACTTAAGTACAAGAGGACCGACACTCTAACTTTCTATGATTTGAACCTCTCGAGTCCAGTTTTAGATTCCGATGTTTCACTTCAGGTTTACTGCATCCCTTGGACCTTCTTATTGACGATGAATCACAGAAATTGCATCCGATTTTAATAGAAAAGGCACAATGCCGACTTAAGTACAAGAGGACTGACACTCTAACTTTCTATGATTTGAACCTGTCCTGTGAGTCCAGTTTTTGTTGCTGAGGCTTCACTTCAGGTTTACTGTATCCCTTGGACCTTCTTATTGACGATGAAACACAGAAATTGCATCCGAATTTAATACAAAAGGCACAATGCCAGCTTAAGTACAAGAGGACTGACACTCTAACTTTCTATGATTTGAACCTCTCCTGTGAGTCCAGTTTTAGTTTCCGATGCTTCAGTTCAGGTTTACTGTATCCTTTGGACCTTCTTATTGACGATGAAACACAGAAATTGCATCCGAATTTAATCCTAAAGGCACAATGCCGACTTAAGTACGAGACGACTGACACTCTAACTTTCTCCGATATGAACCTCTCCTGTGAGTCCAGTTTTAGATTCCGATGCTTCACTTCAGGGTTACTGTATCCCTTGGACCTTCTTATTGACGATGAAGCAGAGAAATTGCATCCGATTTTAATACAAAAGGCACAATGCCGACTTAAGTACAAGAGGACTGACACTGTAACTTTCTCTGATTTGAACCTCTCCTGTGAGTCCAGTTTTTGTTGCCGAGGCTTCAATTCAGGTTTACTGTATACATTGGGCCTTCTTATTGACGATGAAACACAAATATTGCATCCGAAAATAATGCAAAAGGCACAATGCCGACTTAAGTACAAGAGGTCTGACACTCTAACTTTCTATGATTTGAACCACTCCTGTGAGTCCCGTTTTAGATTCCGATGCATCACTTCAGGTTTACTGTATCCCTTGGACCTTCTTATAAACGATGAAACACAGAAATTACATCCGAATTTAATACAAAAGGCACAATGCCGACATAAGTACAAGTGGACTGACACTCTAACTTTCTCTGATTTGAACCTCTCCTGTGAGTCCACGTTTAGATTCTGATGCTTCACTTCAGGTTTACTGTATCCCTTGGACCTTCTTATTGTCGATGAATCACAGAAATTGCATGCGATTTTAATACAAAAGGCACAATGCCGACTTAAGTACAAGAGGACTGACACTCTAACTTTCTATGATTTGAACCTCTCCTGTGAGTTCAGTTTTAGATTCCGATCCATCACTTCAGGTTTACCGTATCCCTTGGACCTTCTTATTGACGATAAAACACAGAAATTGCATCCGAATTCAATACAAAAGGCACAACGCCGGCTTAAGTACAAGAGGACTGACACTCTAACTTTCTATGATTTGAACCTCTCCTGTGATTCCAGTTTTAGATTCCGATGCTTCACTTCAGCTTTACTGTATCCCTTGGACCTTCTTAATGACGATGAAACACAGAAATTGCATCCGAATTTAATACAAAAGGCACAATGCCGACTTAAATACAAGAGGACTGACACTCTAACTTTCTCAGATTTGAACTTCTATTGTGAGTCCAGTTTTAGATTCCGATGCTTCGCTTCAGGTTTACAGTATCCCGTGGACTTTCTTATTGATGATGAAACACAGAAATTGCATCTGATTTTAATACAAAAGGCACAATGATGACTTAAGTACAAGAGGACTGTCACTCTAACTTTCTATGATTTTAACCTCTCCTGTGGGTCCAGTGTTATATTCCGAGGCTTCACTTCAGGTTTACTGTATCCCTTGGACCTTCTTATTGACGATGAAACAGAGAAATTGCATCCGAGTTTAATACAAAAGGCACAATGCCGACATAAGTACAAGAGGACTGACACTCTAACTTACTATGATGTGAACCTCTCCTGTGAGACCAGTGTTAGATTCCGAGGCTTCACTTCAGGTTTACTGTATACCTTGGACCTTCTTATTGACGATGAAACACAGAAATTGCATCCGAATTTAATACAAAAGGCACAATGCCGACTTAAGTACAAGAGGAATGACACTCTAACTTTCTATGGTTTGAACCACTCCTGTGAATCCCGTTTTAGATTCCGATGCTTCACTTCTGGTTTACTGTATCCCTTCGACCTGCTTATAAACGATGAAACACAGAAATTACATCCGAATTTAATACAAAAGGCACAATGCCGACTTAAGTACAAGAGGACGGACACTCTAATTTTCTATGATTTGAACCTCTCCTGTGAGTCCAGTTTTAGATTCCGATGCTTCACTTCAGGTTTACTGTATCCCTTAAACCTTCTTATTGACGATGAAACACAGAAATTGCATCCGAATTTAATACGAAAGGCACAATGCCGGCTTAAGTACAAGAGGACTGACACTCTAACTTTCTATGATTTGAACCTCTCCTGTGAGTTCAGTTTTAGATTCCGATGCTTCACTTCAGGTTTACTGTATCCTTTGGACCTTCTTATTGCCGATGAAACACAGAAATTGCATCCGAATTTAATACTAAAGGCACAATGCCGACTTCAGTACAAGACGACTGACACTCTAACTTTCTCCGATATGAACCTCTCCTGTGAGTCCAGTTTTAGATTCCGATGCTTCACTTCAGGTTTACTGTATCCCTTGGACCTTCTTATTGACGATGAGGCAGAGAAATTGCATTCGATTTTAATACAAAAGGCACAATGCCGACTTATGTACAAGAGCACTGACACTCTAACTTTCTCTGATTTGAACCTCTCCTGTGAGTCCAGTTTTTGTTGCCGAGGCTTCAATTCAGGTTTACTGTATCCATTAGACCTTCTTATTGACGATGAAACACAAATATTGCATCCGAAAATAATACAAAAGGCACAATGCCGACTTAAGTACAAGAGGTCTGACACTCTAACTTTCTATGATTTGAACCACTCCTGTGAGTACAGTTTTAGATAACGATGCTTCACTTCAGGTTTACTGTTTCCCTTGGACCTTAATTTTGACGACGAAACACAGAAATTGCATCTTAATATAATACTAAAGGCACAATGCCGACTTAAGTACAAGAGCACTGACACTATACCTTTCTATGATTTGAACCTCTCCTGTGAGTCCAGTTTTAGATTCCGATGCTTCACTTCAGGTTTACTGCTTCCCTTGGACCTTCTTATTGACGAAAAAACACAGAAATTGCATCCGAATTTAATGCAAAAGCACAATGCCGACTTAAGTACAAGAGGACTGACACTCTAACTTTCTCTGATTTGAACCTCTCCTGTGAGTCCAGGTTTAGATTCTGATGCTTCACTTCAGGTTTACTGTATCCCTTGGACCTTCTTATTGACGATGAATCACAGAAATTGCATCCGATTTTAATACAAAAGGCACAATGCCGACTTAAGTACAAGAGGACTGACACTCTAACTACCTCTGATTTGAACCTCTCCTGTGAGTCCAGTTTTTGTTGCCGAGGCTTCACTTCAGGTTTACTGTTTCCCTTGGACCTTCTTATTGACGATGAAACACAGAAATTGCATCCGAAATTAATACAACAGGCAGTATGCCGACTTAAGTACAAGAGGACCGACACTCTAACTTTCTATGATTTGAACCTCTCGAGTCCAGTTTTAGATTCCGATGTTTCACTTCAGGTTTACTGCATCCCTTGGACCTTCTTATTGACGATGAATCACAGAAATTGCATCCGATTTTAATAGAAAAGGCACAATGCCGACTTAAGTACAAGAGGACTGACACTCTAACTTTCTATGATTTGAACCTGTCCTGTGAGTCCAGTTTTTGTTGCTGAGGCTTCACTTCAGGTTTACTGTATCCCTTGGACCTTCTTATTGACGATGAAACACAGAAATTGCATCCGAATTTAATACAAAAGGCACAATGCCAGCTTAAGTACAAGAGGACTGACACTCTAACTTTCTATGATTTGAACCTCTCCTGTGAGTCCAGTTTTAGATTCCGATGCTTCAGTTCAGGTTTACTGTATCCTTTGGACCTTCTTATTGACGATGAAACACAGAAATTGCATCCGAATTTAATCCTAAAGGCACAATGCCGACTTAAGTACGAGACGACTGACACTCTAACTTTCTCCGATATGAACCTCTCCTGTGAGTCCAGTTTTAGATTCCGATGCTTCACTTCAGGGTTACTGTATCCCTTGGACCTTCTTATTGACGATGAAGCAGAGAAATTGCATCCGATTTTAATACAAAAGGCACAATGCCGACTTAAGTACAAGAGGACTGACACTCTAACTTTCTCTGATTTGAACCTCTCCTGTGAGTCCAGTTTTTGTTGCCGAGGCTTCAATTCAGGTTTACTGTATCCATTGGGCCTTCTTATTGACGATGAAACACAAATATTGCATCCGAAAATAATGCAAAAGGCACAATGCCGACTTAAGTACAAGAGGTCTGACACTCTAACTTTCTATGATTTGAACCACTCCTGTGAGTCCCGTTTTAGATTCCGATGCATCACTTCAGGTTTACTGTATCCCTTGGACCTTCTTATAAACGATGAAACACAGAAATTACATCCGAATTTAATACAAAAGGCACAATGCCGACATAAGTACAAGTGGACTGACACTCTAACTTTCTCTGATTTGAACCTCTCCTGTGAGTCCACGTTTAGATTATGAGGCTTCACTTCAGGTTTACTGTATCCCTTGGACCTTCTTATTGTCGATGAATCACAGAAATTGCATGCGATTTTAATACAAAAGGCACAATGCCGACTTAAGTACAAGAGGACTGACACTTTAACTATCTCTGATTTGAACCTCTCCTGTGAGTCCAGTTTTTGTTGCCGAGGCTTCACTTCAGGTTTACTGTTTCCCTTGGACCGTCTTATTGACGATGAAACACAGAAATTGCATCCGAAATTAATACAAAAGGCACTATGCCGACTTAAGTACATGAGGACCGACACTCTAACTTTCTATGATTTGAACCTCTCCTGTGAGTCCAGTTTTAGATTCCGATGCTTCACTTCAGGTTTACTGTATCCCTTGGACCTTCTTATTGACGATGAAACACAGAAATTGCATCCGAATTTAATACAAAAGGCACAATGCCGACTTAAGTACAAGAGGAATGACACTCTAACTTACTATGATTTGAACCTGTCCTGTGAGTCCAGTTTTTGTTGCTGAGGCTTCACTTCAGGTTTACTGTATCCCTTGGACATTCTTATTGACGATGAAACACAGAAATTGCATCCGAAATTAATACAAAAGGCACAATGCCGACTTAAGTACAAGAGGACTGACACTCTAAGTTTCTAAGATTTGAACCTCTCCTGTGAGTCAAGTTTTAGTTTCCGATGCTTCACTTCAGGTTTACTGAATCACTTGGATCTTCTTATCGACAATGAAACACAGATATTGCATACGAATTTAATACAAAAGGCACAATGCCGACTTATGTACAAGAGGACTGACACTCTAACTTTCTATGATTTGAACCACTCCTGTGGGTCCAGTTTTAGATTCCGATGCTTCACTTCAGGTTTACTGTATCCCTTGGACCTTCTAATTGACGATGAAACACAGAAATTGCATCCGAATGTAATACAAAATGCACAATGCCGACTTAAGTACAAGCGGACCGACACTCTAACTTTCTATGATTTGAACAACTCCTGTAAGTCCCGTTTTAGATTCCAATGCTTCACTTCAGGTTTACTGTATCCCTTGGACTCTCTTATTGACGATGAAACACAGAAATTGCATCCGAATTTAATACAAAATGCACAATGACGACTTAAGTACAAGAGGATTGACACTCTAAATTTCTATGATTTGAACCTCTCCTGTGAGTCCAGTTTTAGATTCAGATGCTTCACTTCAGGTTTACTGTATTCCTTGGACCTTTTTATTCACGATGAAACACTGAAATTACATCCGAATTTAATACAAAAGGCACAATGCCGACTAAAGTACAAAAGGACTGACACTCTATCTTTCTATGATATGAACCTCTCCTGTGAGTCCAGTTTTAGATTCCGATGCTTCACTTCAGGTTTACTGCATCCCTTGGACCTTCTTATTGATGAAGAAACACAGAAATTGCATCCGAATTTAAAACAAATGCACAATGCCGACTTCAGTACAAGAGGACTGACACCCTAACGTTCTCTGATTTGAACCTCTCCTGTGAGTCCAGGTTTAGATTCTGATGCTTCACTTCAGGTTTACTGTATCCCTTGGACCTTCTTATTGACGATGAAGCACAGAAATTGCATCCGATTTTAATACAAAAGGCACAATGCCGACTTAAGTACAAGAGGACTGACACTTTAACTATCTCTGATTTGAACCTCTCCTGTGAGTCCAGTTTTTGTTGCCGAGGCTTCACTTCAGGTTTACTGTTTCCCTTGGACCGTCTTATTGACGATGAAACACAGAAATTGCATCCGAAATTAATACAAAAGGCACTATGCCGACTTAAGTACAAGAGGACCGACACTCTAACTTTCTATGATTTGAACCTCTCCTGTGAGTCCAGTTTTAGATTCCGATGCTTCACTTCAGGTTTACTGTATCCCTTGGACCTTCTTATTGACGATGAAACACAGAAATTGCATCCGAATTTAATACAAAAGGCACAATGCCGACTTAAGTACAAGAGGAATGACACTCTAACTTACTATGATTTGAACCTGTCCTGTGAGTCCAGTTTTTGTTGCTGAGGCTTCACTTCAGGTTTACTGTATCCCTTGGACATTCTTATTGACGATGAAACACAGAAATTGCATCCGAAATTAATACAAAAGGCACAATGCCGACTTAAGTACAAGAGGACTTACACTCTAAGTTTCTAAGATTTGAACCTCTCCTGTGAGTCAAGTTTTAGTTTCCGATGCTTCACTTCAGGTTTACTGAATCACTTGGATCTTCTTATCGACAATGAAACACAGATATTGCATACGAATTTAATACAAAAGGCACAATGCCGACTTATGTACAAGAGGACTGACACTCTAACTTTCTATGATTTGAACCACTCCTGTGGGTCCAGTTTTAGATTCCGATGCTTCACTTCAGGTTTACTGTATCCCTTGGACCTTCTAATTGACGATGAAACACAGAAATTGCATCCGAATGTAATACAAAATGCACAATGCCGACTTAAGTACAAGCGGACCGACACTCTAACTTTCTATGATTTGAACAACTCCTGTAAGTCCCGTTTTAGATTCCAATGCTTCACTTCAGGTTTACTGTATCCCTTGGACTTTCTTATTGACGATGAAACACAGAAATTGCATCCGAATTTAATACAAAATGCACAATGACGACTTAAGTACAAGAGGATTGACACTCTAAATTTCTATGATTTGAACCTCTCCTGTGAGTCCAGTTTTAGATTCAGATGCTTCACTTCAGGTTTACTGTATTCCTTGGACCTTTTTATTCACGATGAAACACTGAAATTACATCCGAATTTAATACAAAAGGCACAATGCCGACTAAAGTACAAAAGGACTGACTCTCTATCTTTCTATGATATGAACCTCTCCTGTGAGTCCAGTTTTAGATTCCGATGCTTCACTTCAGGTTTACTGCATCCCTTGGACCTTCTTATTGATGAAGAAACACAGAAATTGCATCCGAATTTAAAACAAATGCACAATGCCGACTTCAGTACAAGAGGACTGACACCCTAACGTTCTCTGATTTGAACCTCTCCTGTGAGTCCAGGTTTAGATTCTGATGCTTCACTTCAGGTTTACTGTATCCCTTGGACCTTCTTATTGACGATGAAGCACAGAAATTGCATCCGATTTTAATACAAAAGGCACAATGCCGACTTAAGTACAAGAGGACTGACACTCTAATTTTCTGTGATTTGAACCTCTCCTGTGAGCCCAATTTTTGTTGCCGAGGCTTCTCTTCAGGTTTACTGTTTCCCTTGGACCTTCTTATTGACGATGAAACACAGAAATTGCATCCGAAATTAATACAAAAGGCACTATGCCGACTTAAGTACAAGAGGACCGACACTCTAATTTTCTATGATTTGAACCTCTCCTGTGAGTCCAGTTTTAGATTCCGATGCTTCACTTCAGGTTTAATGTATCACTTGGACCTTCTTATTGACGATGAAACACAGAAATTGCATCAGAAATTAATACAAAAGGCAAAATGACGACTTAAGTACAAGGGGAAAGACACTCTAACTTTCTCTGATTTTAACCTCTCCTGTGAGTCCAGGTTTAGATTCTGATGCTTCACTTCAGGTTTACTGTATCCCTTGGACCTTCTTATTGACGATGGAACACAGAAATTGCATCCGAATTTAATACAAAAGGCACAATGCCGACATAAGTACAGGAGGACTGACACTCTAACTATCTATGATCTGAACCTCTCCTGTGAGTCCAGTTTTATATTCCGATGCTTCACTTCAAGTTTACTGTATCTCTTGGACCTTCTTATTGACGATGAAACACAGAAATTGCATCCGAATTTAATACAAAAGGCACAACTATGTCTTAAGTGCAAGAGGACTGACACTCTAACTTTCTCTGATTTGAACCTCTCCTGTGAGTCCAGTTTTAGATTCCGATGCTTGACTTTTGGTTTACTGTATCCCTTGGACTTTCTTATTGACGGTGAAACACAGAAATTGCATCCGATTTTAATACTAAAGGCACAATGCCGACTTGAGTACAAGAGGATTGAAACTCTTACTTTCTATGATTTGAACCTCTCCTGTGAGTCCAGTGTTAGATTCCGAGGCTTCACTTCAGGTTTACAGTATCCCTTGGACCTTCTTATTGACGATGAAACACAGAAATTGCATCCGAATTTAATACAAAAGGCACAATGCCGACTTAAGTACAAGAGGACTGACACTCTAACGTTCTATGATGTGAACCTCCCCTGTGAGTTCAGTGTTACATTCAGAGGCTTCACTTATGGTTTACTGTATCACTTGGACCTTCTTATTGACGATGAAACACAGAAAATGCATCCGAATTTAATACGAAAGGCACAATGCCGACTTAAGTACAAGAGGACTGAAACTTTAACTTTCTATGATTTGAACCAGTCCTGTGAGTCCCGATTTAGATTCCGATACTTCACTTCAGGTTTACTATATCCCTTGGACCTTCTTATAAGCGATGAAACACAGAAATTACATCCAAATTTAATACAAAAGGCACAATGCCGACTTAAGTACAAGAGGACTGACACATTACTTTCACTGATTTGAACCTCTCCTGTGAGTCCAGTTTTTGTTGCCGGGGCTTCACTTCAGGTTTACTGTATCAATTGGACCTTCTTATTGACGACGAAACACAGAAATTGCATCCGAATTTAATACAAAAGTCACATTGCCGACTTAAGTACAAGAGGACTGACACTCTAACTTTCTATGATTTGAACCTCGCCTGTGAGCCCAGTTATAGATTCCGATGCTTCACTTCAGGTTTACTGTATCCCTTGGACCTTCTTATTTACGATAAAACACAGAAATTGCATCCGAATTCAATACAAAAGGCACAATGCCGGCTTAAGTACAAGAGGACTGACACTCTAACTCTCTATGATTTGAACCTCTCCTGTGATTCCAGTTTTAGATTCTGATGCGTCACTTCAGCTTTACTGTATCCCTTGGACCTTCTTAATGACGATGAAACACAGAAATTGCATCCGAATTTAATACAAAAGGCACAATGCCGACTTAAGTACAAGAGGACTGACACTCTAACTTTCTCGGATTTGAACCTCTATTGTGAGTGCAGTTTTAGATTCCGATGCTTCACTTCAGGTTTACAGTATCCCTTGGACTTTCTTATTGACGATGAAACAGAGAAATTGCATCCGATTTTAATACAAAAGGCACAATGATGACTTAAGTACAAGAGGACTGACACTCTAACTTTCTATGATTTGAACCTCTCCTGTGAGTCCAGTGTTAGATTCCGAGGCTTCACTTCAGGTTTACTGTATCCCTTGGACCTTCTTATGGACGATGAAACACAGAAATTGCATCCGGATTTAATACAAAAGGCATAATGCCGATTTAAGTACAAGAGGACTAACACTCTAACTTTCTATGATGTGAACCACTCCTGTGAGTCCAGTGTTAGATTCCGAGGCTTCACGTCAGGATTACTGTATCCCTTGGACCTTCTTATTGACGATGGAACACAGAATTTGCATCCGAATTTAATACAAAAGGCACAATGCCGACTTAAGTACAAGAGGACTGACACTCTAATTTTCTATGATTTGAACCTCTCCTGTGAGTCCAGTTTTAGAATCCGATGCTTCACTTCAGGTTTACTGTATCCCTTAAACCTTCTTATTGACGATGAAACACAGAAATTACATCCGAATTTAATACAAAAGGCACAATGCCGGCTTAAGTACGAGAGGACTGACACTCTAACTTTCTATGATTTGAACCACTCCTGTGAGTCCCGTTTTAGATTCCAATGCTTCACTTCAGGTTTACTGTATCCCTTGGACCTGCTTATAAACGATGAAACACAGAAATTACATCCGAATTTAATACAAAAGGCACAATGCCGACTTAAGTACAAGAGGACTGACACTCTAATTTTCTATGATTTGAACCTCTCCTGTGAGTCCAGTTTTAGATTCCGATGCTTCACTTCAGGTTTACTGTATCCCTTAAACCTTCTTATTGACGATGAAACACAGACATTGCATCCGAATTTAACACTAAAGGCACAATGCCGACTTAAGTACAAGACGACTGACACTCTAACTTTCTCTGATATGAACCTCTCCTGTGAGTCCAGATTTAGATTCCGATGCTTCACTTCAGATTTACTGTATCTCTTGGACCTTCTTATTGACGATGAAGCAGAGAAATTGCATCCGATTTTAATACAAAAGGCACAATGCCGACTTAAGAACAAGAGGACTGACACTCTAACTTACTCTGATTTGAACCTCTCCTGTGAGTCCAGTTTTTGTTGCCGAGGCTTCAATTCAGGTTTACTGTATCCATTGGACCATCTTATTGACGATGAAACACAAATATTGCATCCGAAAATAATACAAAAGGCACAATGCAGACTTAAGTACAAGAGGACTGACACTCTAATTTTCTATGATTTGAACCACTCCTGTGAGTCCAGTTTTAGATTCCGGTGCTTCACTTCAGGTTTACTGTATCCCTTGGACCTTCTTATTGACGATGATACACAGAAATTGCATCCGAATTTAATACAAAAGGCACAATGCCGACTTAAGTACAAGAGGACTGACACATTACTTTCTCTGATTTGAACCTCTCCTGTGAGTCCAGTATTTGTTGCCGAGGCTTCACTTCAGGTTTACTGTATCAATTGGACCTTCTTATTGACGATGAACACAGAAATTGCATCCGAAATTAATACAAAAGGCACAATGCCGACTTAAGTACAAGAGGACTGACACTCTAAGTTTCTAAGATTTGAACCTCTCCTGTGAGTCAAGTTTTAGTTTCCGATGCCTCACTTCAGGTTTACTGAATCACTTGGACCTTCTTATTGACAATGAAACACAGAAACTGCATTCGAATTTAATACAAAAGGCACAATGCCGACTTATGTACAAGAGGACTGACACTCTAACTTTCTATGATTTGAACCACTCCTGTGAGGCCAGTTTGAGATTCCGATGCTTCACTTCAGGTTTACTGTATCCCTTGGACCTTCTTATTGACGATGAAACACAGAAATTGCATCCGAATTTAATACAAAATGCACAATGCCGACTTAAGTACAAGGGGACTGACACTCTAACTTCCTATGATTTGATCCTCTCCTATGAGTCCAGTTTTAGGTTCGATGCTTCGCTTCAGGTATACTGTATCTCTTGGACCTTATTAATGACGATGAAACACAGAAATTGCATCCGAATTTAATACAAAAGCACGATGCCGGTTTAAGTACAAGAGGACTGACACTCTAACTTTCTCTGATTTGAACCTCTCCTGTGGGTCCAGTTTTAGATTCCGATGCTTCACTTCAGGTTTACTGTATCCCTTCGACTTTCTTATTGGCGATGATACACAGAAACTGCATCCGATTTTAATACAAAAGGCACAATGCCGACTTTAGTACAAGAGGACCGACACTCTAACTTTCTATGATTTAACCTCTCCTGTGAGTCCAGTTTTTGTTGCTGAGGCTTCACTTCAGGTTTACTGTATCCCTTGGACCTTCTTATTGACGATGAAACACAGAAATTGCATCTGAAATTAATACAAAAGGCACAATGCCGACTTAAGTACAAGAAGACTGACACTCTAAGTTTCTACGATTTGAACCTCTCCTGTGAGTCAAGTTTTAGTTTCCGATGCCTCACTTCAGGTTTACTGAATCACTTGGACCTTCTTATTGACAATGAAACACAGAAACTGCATACGAACTTAATACAAAAGGCACAATGCCGACTTATGTACAAGAGGACTGACACTCTAACTTTCTATGATTTGAACCACTCCTGTGAGGCCAGTTTGAGATTCCGATGCTTCACTTCAGGTTTACTGTATCCCTTGGACCCTCTTATTGACGATGAAACACAGAAATTGCATCCGAATTTAATACAAAATGCACAATGCCGACTTAAGTACAAGAGGACCGACACTCTAACTTTCTATGATTTGAACAACTCCTGTGAGTCCAGTTTTAGATTCCGATGCTTCACTTCAGGTTTACTGTATACCTTGGACCTTCTTATTGACGATGAAACACAGAAATGGCATATCAAATTTATACAAAAGGCACAATGCCGACTTAAGTACAAGAGGACAGACACTCTAACCTTCTATGATTTGAACCACTCCTGTGAAGCCAGTTTTAGATTCTGATGCTTCACTTCAGGTTTACAGTATCCCTTGGACCTTCTTATTGACGATGAAACACAGAAATTGCATCCTAAGTTAATACAAAAGGCACAATGCCGACTTAAGTACAAGATGACTGACACTCTAATTTTCTATGATTTGAACCTCTCCTGTGAGACCAGTTTTAGATTCCGATGCTTTGCTTCAGGTTTACTGTATCCCTTGGACCTTCTTATTGACGATGAAACACAGAAATTGCATCCTAATTTAATACAAAAGGCACAATGGCGACTTAAGTACAAGGGGACTGACACTCTAACTTTCTATGATTTGAACCTTCCTGTGGGTCCAGTTGTAGATTCCGATGCCTCACTTCAGGTTTACTGTATCCCTTGGACCTTCTTATTGACGATGAAACACAGAAATTGCATCCTAATTTAATACAAAAGGCACAATACCGACTTAAGTACAAGATGACTGACACTCTAATTTTCTATGATTTGAACCTCTCCTGTGAGACCAGTTTTAGATTCCGATGCTTTGCTTCAGGTTTACTGTATCCCCTGGACCTTCTTATTGACGATGAACCACAGAAATTGCATCCGAATTTAATACAAAAGGCACAATGCCGGCTTAAGAACAAGAGGACTGACACTCTAACTTTCTCTGATTTGAACCTCTCCTGTGAGTCCAGTTTTAGATTCCGATGCTTCACTTCAGGTTTACTGTATCCCTTCGACTTTTTTATTGACGATGAAACACACAAATTGCATACGATTTTAATACAAAAGGCACAATGCCGACTTAAGTACAAGAGGACTGACACTCTAAGTTTCTAAGATTTGAACCTCTCCTGTGAGTCCAGTCTTATATTCCGATGCTACACTTCAGGTTTACTGTATCCCTTGGACCTGCTTATAAACGATGAAACACAGAAAATATATCCGAATTTAATACAAAAGGCACAATGCCGACTTAAGTACAAGAGGACTGACACTCTAATTTTCTATGATATGAACCTCTCCTGTGAATCCAGTTTTAGATTCCGATGCTTCACTTCAGGTTTACTGTATCCCTTAAACCTTCTTATTGACGATGAAACACAGAAATTGCATCCGAATTTAATACAAAAGGCACAATGCCGGCTTAAGTACAAGAGGACTGACACTCTAACTTTCTATGATTTGAACCTCTCCTGTGAGTCCAGTTTTAGATTCCGATGCTTCACTTCAGGTTTACTGTATCCCTTGGACCTTCTTATTGACGATGAAGCAGAGAAATTGCATCCGATTTTAATACAAAAGGCACAATGCCGACTTAAGTACAAGAGGACTGACACTCTAACTTTCTCTGATTTGAACCTCTCCTGTGAGTCCAGTTTTTGTTGCCGAGGCTTCAATTCAGGTTTACTGTATCCATTGGACCTTCTTATTGACGATGAAGCACAAATATGGCATCCGAAAATAATACAAAAGGCACAATGCCGACTTAAGTACAAGAGAACTGACACTCTAACTTTCTATGATTTGAACCACTCCTGTGAGTCCCGTTTTAGATTCCGATGCTTCACTTCAGGTTTACTGTATCCCTTGGTCTTTCTTATAAACGATGAAACACAGAAATTACATCCGAATTTAATACAAAAGGCACAATGCCAACATCAGTACAAGAGGACAGACACTCTAACTTTCTATGATTTGAACCTCTCCTGTGAGTCCAGTTTTAGATTCCGATGCTTCACTTCAGGTTTACAGTATCCCTTGGACCTTCTTACTGACGATGAAACACAGAAATTGCATCCGAATTTAATACAAAATGCACAATGCCGACTTAAGTACAAGAGGACAAACACACTAACTTTCTCTGATTTGAACCTCTCCCGTGAGTCCAGTTTTAGATTCCGATGCTTCACTTCAGGTTTACTGTATCCCTAGGACCTTCTTATTGACGATGAAGCACAGAAATTGCATCCGATTTTAATACACAAGGCACAATGCCGACTTAAGTACAAGAGCTCTGACACTCTAACTTTCTCTGATTTGAACCTATCCTGTGAGTCCAGTTTTTGTTGCCGAGGCTTCACTTCAGGTTTACTGTATCCCTTGGACCTTCTTATTGACGATGAATCACAGAAATTGCATCCGAAATTAATACAAAATTCACAATGCCGACTTAAGTACAAGAGGACTGACACTCTAAGTTTCTAAGATTTGAACCTCTCCTGTGAGTCAAGTTTTAGTTTCCGATGCTTCACTTCAGGTTTAGTGAATCCCTTGGACCTTCTTACTGACGATGAAACACAGAAATTGCATCCGAATTTAATACAAAATGCACAATGCCGACTTAAGTACAAGAGGACAAACACACTAACTTTCTCTGATTTGAACTTCTCCCGTGAGTCCAGTTTTAGATTCCGATGCTTCACTTCAGGTTTACTGTATCCCTTGGACCTTCCTATTGACGATGAAGCACAGAAATTGCATCCGATATTAATACACAAGGCACAATGCCGACTTAAGTACAAGTGCTCTGACACTCTAACTTTCTCTGATTTGAACCTATCCTGTGAGTCCAGTTTTAGATTCCGATGCTTCACTTCAGGTTTACTGTATCCCTTGGACTTTCTTATTGACGATGAAACACAGAAATTCCATCCGAATTTAATACAAAAGCCACAATGCCAACATCAGTACAAGAGGACTGACACACTAACGTTCTATGATTTGAACCTCTCCTGTGGGTCCAGTTGTAGATTCCGATGCTTCACTTCAGGTTTACTGTATCCCTTGGACATTCGTATAAACGATAAAACAAAGAAATTACATCCGAATTTAATACAAAAGGCACAATGCCGCCTTAAGTACAAAATGACTGACACTCTAACTTTCTATGATTTGAACCACTCCTGTGAGTCCAGTTTTAGATTCCGATGCTTCACTTCAGGTTTACTGTATCCCTTGGACCTTCTTATTGACGATGAAACACAGAAATTGCATTCGAATTTAATACAAAATGCACAATGCCGACTTAAGTACAAGAGGACCGACACTCTAACTTTCTATGATTTGAACCTCTCCTGTGAGTCCAGTTTTAGATTCCGATGCTTCACTTCAGGTTTACTGTATACCTTGGACCTTCTTATAGACGATGAAACACAGAAATTACATCCGAAATTAATACAAACGGCACAATGCCGACTTAAGTACAAGAAGACAGACACTCCAACTTTCTATGATTTGAACCACTCCTGTGAGTTCATTTTTACATTCCGATGCTTCACTTCAGGATTACAGTATCCCTTTGACCTTCTTATTGACGATGAAACACAGAAATTGCATCCGAATTTAATGCAAAAGGCCCATTGCCGACTTTAGTACAAGAGGACTGACACTCTAACTTTCTATAATTTAAACCTCTCCTGTGAGTCCAGTTTTAGATTCCGATGCTTCACTTCAGGTTTACTGTATCCCTTGGACGTTCTTGTTGACGATGAAACACAGAAACTGCATCCGAATTTATACAAAGGCACAATGCTGGCGTAAGTACAAGAGGACTGACACTCTAACTTTCTATGATTTGAACCTCTCCTGTGAGTCCAGTGTTAGATTCCGAGGCATCACTTCGGGTTTACTGTATCCCTTGGACCTTCTTATTGACGATGAAACACAGAAATTGCATCCGAATTTAACACAAAAGGCACAATGCCGACTAAAGTACAAGAGGACTGACACTGTAACCTCCTATGATGTGAACCTCTCATGTGTGTCCAGTGTTAGATTCCGAGGCTTCACTTCAGGTTTACTGTATCCGTTGGACCTTCTTGTTGACGATGAAACACAGAAATTGCATCCGATTTTAATACAAAAGTCACAATGCCGACTTAAGTACAAGAGGACTGACACTCTAACTTTCTATGACTTGAACCACTCCTGTGAGTCCCGTTTTAGATTAAAATGGTTCACTTCAGGATAACTGTACCCTTGGACCTACTTATAAACGATGAAACACTGAAATTACATCCGAATTTAATACAAAAGGCACAATGCCGACTTCAGTACAAGAGGACTGACACTCTAAGTTTCCATGATTTGAACCTCTCCTGTGAGTCAAGTTTTAGTTTCCGATGCTTCACTTCAGGTTGACTGAATCCCTTGGACCTTCTTATTGACAATGAAACACAGAAATTGCATCCGAATTTAATACAAAAGGCACAATGCAAACATCAGTACAAGAGGACAGACACTCTAACTTTCTATGATTTGAACCTCTCCTTTGAGTCCAGTTTTAGATTCCGACGCTTCACTTCAGGTTTACAGTATCCCTTGGACCTTCTTACTGACGATGAAACACAGAAATTGCATCCGAATTTAATACAAAATAGACAATGCCGACTTAAGTACAAGCGGACAAACACACTAACTTTCTGTGATTTGAACCTCTCCCGTGTGTCCAGTTTTAGATTCCGATGCTTCACTTCAGGTTTACTGTATCCCTTGGACCTTCTTATTGACGATGAAGCACAGAAATTGCATCCGATTTTAATACACGAGGCACAATGCCGACTTAAGTACAAAAGCTCTGACACTCTAACTTTCTCTGATTTGAACCTATCCTGTGAGTCCAGTTTTTGTTGCCCAGGCTTCACTTCAGGTTTACTGTATCCCTTGGACCGTCTTATTGACGATGAATCACAGAAATTGCATCCGAAATTAATACAAAAGGCACAATGCCGACTTAAGTACAAGAGGACTGACAATCTAAGTTTCTAAGATTTGAACCTCTCCTGTGAGTCAAGTTTTAGTTTCCGATGCTTCACTTCAGGCTTACTGTATCCCTTGGACCTTCTTATTGACAACGAAACACGGAAATTGCATACGAATTTAATACAAAATGCATAATGCCGACTGAAGTACAAGAGGACCGACACTCTAACTTTCTATGATTTGAACCTGTCCTGTGAGTCCAGTTTTAGATTCTGATGCTTCACTTCAGGTTTACTGTATCCCTTGGACCTTCTTATTGACGATGAAACACAGAATTTGCATCCGAATTTAATACAAAAGGCACAATGCCGACTTAAGTACAAGAGGAATGACACTCTAACTTTCTATGATGTGAACCACTCCTGTCGGTCCCGTTTTAGATTCTGATGCTTCACTTCAGGTTTACTGTATCCCTTGGACCTGCTTATAAACGATGAAACACAGAAATTACATCCGAATTTAATACAAAAGGCACAATGCCGACTTAAGTACAAGAGGACTGACACTCTAATTTTCTATGATATGAACCTCTCCTGTGACCCCAGTTTTAGATTCCGATGCTTCACTTCAGGTTTACTGTATCCCTTAAACCTTCTTATTGACGATGAAACACAGAAATTGCATCCGAATTCAATACAAAAGGCGCAATGCCGGCTTAAGTACAAGAGGACTGACACTCAAACTTTCTATGATTTGAACCTCTCCTGTGAGTCCAGTTTTAGATTCCGATGCTTCACTTCAGGTTTACTGTATCCCTTGGACCTTCTTATTGACGATGAAGCAGCGAAATTGCATCCGATTTTAATACAAAAGGCACAATGCCGACTTAAGTACAAGAGGACTGACACTCTAACTTTCTCTGATTTGAACCTCTCCTGTGAGTCCAGTTTTTGTTGCCGAGGCTTCAATTCAGGTTCACTGTATCCATTGGACCTTCTTATTGACCATGAAGCACAAATATGGCATCCGAAAATAATACAAAAGGCACAATGCCGAATAAAAGTACTAGAGGACTGACACTCTAATTTTCTATGATTTGAACCACTCCTGTGAGGCCAGTATTAGATTCCGATGCTTCACTTCAGGTTTACTGTATCCCTTGGACCTTCTTATTGACGATGATACACAGAAATTGCATCCGAATTTAATACAAAAGGCACAATGCCGACTTAAGTACAAGAGGACTGACACATTAATTTCTCTGATTTGAACCTCTCCTGTGAGTCCAGTTTTTGTTGCCGAGGTTTCACTTCAGGTTTACTGTATCCATTGGACCTTCTTATTGACGATGAACACAGAAATTGCATCCGAAATTAATACAAAAGGCACAATGCCAGCTTAAGTTCAAGAGGACTGACACTCTAACTTTCTATGATTTGACCCTCCCCTGTGAGCCCAGTTTCAGATTCCGATGCTTCACTTCAGGTTTACTGTATCCCTTGGACCTTCTTATTAACGATAAAACACAGAAATTGCATCCGAATTTAAAACAAAAGGCACAATGCCGACTTAAGTACAAGAGGACTGACACTCAAACTTTCTATGATATGAACCTCTCCTGTGAGTCCAGTTTTTGATTCCGATGCTTCACTTCAGGTTTACTGTATCCCTTGGACCATCTTATTGACGATGAAGCACAGAAATTGCATCCGATTTTAATACAAAATGCACAATGCCGACTTAAGTACAAGAGGACTGACACTCTAACTTTCTATGACTTGAACCACTCCTGTGAGTCCCGTTTTAGATTAAAATGGTTCACTTCAGGATAACTGTACCCTTGGACCTACTTATAAACGATGAAACACTGAAATTACATCCGAATTTAATACAAAAGGCACAATGCCGACTTCAGTACAAGAGGACTGACACTCTAAGTTTCCATGATTTGAACCTCTCCTGTGAGTCAAGTTTTAGTTTCCGATGCTTCACTTCAGGTTGACTGAATCCCTTGGACCTTCTTATTGAAAATTTAAACACAGAAATTGCATCCGAATTTAATACAAAAGGCACAATGCAAACATCAGTACAAGAGGACAGACACTCTAACTTTCTATGATTTGAACCTCTCCTTTGAGTCCAGTTTTAGATTCCGACGCTTCACTTCAGGTTTACAGTATCCCTTGGACCTTCTTACTGACGATGAAACACAGAAATTGCATCCGAATT
Organism: Schistocerca americana; assembly: GCF_021461395.2. Taxonomy (NCBI): domain Eukaryota; kingdom Metazoa; phylum Arthropoda; class Insecta; order Orthoptera; family Acrididae; genus Schistocerca; species Schistocerca americana. The sequence goes on from NW_025726335.1 coordinate 1,502,635, forward strand.
TAATACAAAATAGACAATGCCGACTTAAGTACAAGCGGACAAACACACTAACTTTCTGTGATTTGAACCTCTCCCGTGTGTCCAGTTTTAGATTCCGATGCTTCACTTCAGGTTTACTGTATCCCTTGGACCTTCTTATTGACGATGAAGCACAGAAATTGCATCCGATTTTAATACACGAGGCACAATGCCGACTTAAGTACAAAAGCTCTGACACTCTAACTTTCTCTGATTTGAACCTATCCTGTGAGTCCAGTTTTTGTTGCCCAGGCTTCACTTCAGGTTTACTGTATCCCTTGGACCGTCTTATTGACGATGAATCACAGAAATTGCATCCGAAATTAATACAAAAGGCACAATGCCGACTTAAGTACAAGAGGACTGACAATCTAAGTTTCTAAGATTTGAACCTCTCCTGTGAGTCAAGTTTTAGTTTCCGATGCTTCACTTCAGGCTTACTGTATCCCTTGGACCTTCTTATTGACAACGAAACACGGAAATTGCATACAAATTTAATACAAAATGCATAATGCTGACTGAAGTACAAGAGGACCGACACTCTAACTTTCTATGATTTGAACCTGTCCTGTGAGTCCAGTTTTAGATTCTGATGCTTCACTTCAGGTTTACTGTATCCCTTGGACCTTCTTATTGACGATGAAACACAGAATTTGCATCCGAATTTAATACAAAAGGCACAATGCCGACTTAAGTACAAGAGGAATGACACTCTAACTTTCTATGATGTGAACCACTCCTGTCGGTCCCGTTTTAGATTCCGATGCTTCACTTCAGGTTTACTGTATCCCTTGGACCTGCTTATAAACGATGAAACACAGAAATTACATCCGAATTTAATACAAAAGGCACAATGCCGACTTAAGTACAAGAGGACTGACACTCTAATTTTCTATGATATGAACCTCTCCTGTGACCCCAGTTTTAGATTCCGATGCTTCACTTCAGGTTTACTGTATCCCTTAAACCTTCTTATTGACGATGAAACACAGAAATTGCATCCGAATTCAATACAAAAGGCGCAATGCCGGCTTAAGTACAAGAGGACTGACACTCAAACTTTCTATGATTTGAACCTCTCCTGTGAGTCCAGTTTTAGATTCCGATGCTTCACTTCAGGTTTACTGTATCCCTTGGACCTTCTTATTGACGATGAAGCAGAGAAATTGCATCCGATTTTAATACAAAAGGCACAATGCCGACTTAAGTACAAGAGGACTGACACTCTAACTTTCTCTGATTTGAACCTCTCCTGTGAGTCCAGTTTTTGTTGCCGAGGCTTCAATTCAGGTTCACTGTATCCATTGGACCTTCTTATTGACCATGAAGCACAAATATGGCATCCGAAAATAATACAAAAGGCACAATGCCGAATAAAAGTACTAGAGGACTGACACTCTAATTTTCTATGATTTGAACCACTCCTGTGAGGCCAGTATTAGATTCCGATGCTTCACTTCAGGTTTACTGTATCCCTTGGACCTTCTTATTGACGATGATACACAGAAATTGCATCCGAATTTAATACAAAAGGCACAATGCCGACTTAAGTACAAGAGGACTGACACATTAATTTCTCTGATTTGAACCTCTCCTGTGAGTCCAGTTTTTGTTGCCGAGGTTTCACTTCAGGTTTACTGTATCCATTGGACCTTCTTATTGACGATGAACACAGAAATTGCATCCGAAATTAATACAAAAGGCACAATGCCAGCTTAAGTTCAAGAGGACTGACACTCTAACTTTCTATGATTTGACCCTCCCCTGTGAGCCCAATTTCAGATTCCGATGCTTCACTTCAGGTTTACTGTATCCCTTGGACCTTCTTATTAACGATAAAACACAGAAATTGCATCCGAATTTAAAACAAAAGGCACAATGCCGACTTAAGTACAAGAGGACTGACACTCAAACTTTCTATGATATGAACCTCTCCTGTGAGTCCAGTTTTTGATTCCGATGCTTCACTTCAGGTTTACTGTATCCCTTCGACTTTCTTATTGGCGATTAAACACAGAAATTGCATCCGATTTTAATACAAAAGACACAATGCCGACTTTAGTACATGAGGACTGACACTCTAACATTCTATGATTTGAACCTCTCCTGTGGGTCCAGTTGTAGATTCCGATGCTTCACTTCAGGTTTACTGTATCCCTTGGACATTCTTATAAACGATAAAACAAAGAAATTACATCCGAATTTAATACAAAAGGCACAATGCCGCCTTAAGTACAAAATGACTGACACTCTAACTTTCTATGATTTGAACCACTCCTGTGAGTCCAGTTTTAGATTCCGATGCTTCACTTCAGGTTTACTGTATCCCTTGGACCTTCTTATTGACGATGAAACACAGAAATTGCATTCGAATTTACTACAAAATGCACAATGCCGACTTAAGTACAAGAGGACCGACACTCTAAATTTCTATGATTTGAACCTCTCCTGTGAGTCCAGTTTTAGATTCCGATGCTTCACTTCAGGTTTACTGTATACCTTGGACCTTCTTATAGACGATGATACACAGAAATTACATCCGAAATTAATACAAACGGCACAATGCCGACTTAAGTACAAGAAGACAGACACTCCAACTTTCTATGATTTGAACCACTCCTGTGAGTTCAGTTTTACATTCCGATGCTTCACTTCAGGATTACAGTATCCCTTTGACCTTCTTATTGACGATGAAACACAGAAATTGCATCCGAATTTAATGCAAAAGGCACATTGCCGACTTTAGTACAAGAGGACTGACACTCTAACTTTCTATAATTTAAACCTCTCCTGTGAGTCCAGTTTTAGATTCCGATGCTTCACTTCAGGTTTACTGTATCCCTTGGACGTTCTTGTTGACGATGAAACACAGAAACTGCATCCGAATTTAATACAAAGGCACAATGCTTGCGTAAGTACAAGAGGACTGACACTCTAACTTTCTATGATTTGAACCTCTCTTGTGAGTCCAGTGTTAGATTCCGAGGCATCACTTCAGGTTTACTGTATCCCTTGGACCTTCTTATTGACAATGAAACACAGAAATTGCATCCGAATTTAACACAAAAGGCACAATGCCGACTTAAGTACAAGAGGACTGACACTCTAACTTTCTATGATGTGAACCTCTCATGTGAGTCCAGTGTTAGATTCCGAGGCATCACTTCAGGTTTACTGTATCCGTTGGACCTTCTTGTTGACGATGAAACACAGAAATTGCATCCGAAATTAATACAAAAGGCACAATGCCGACTTAAGTACAAGAGGACTGACACTCTAACTTTCTATGACTTGAACCACTCCTGTGAGTCCCGTTTTAGATTAAAATGGTTCACTTCAGGATTACTGTACCCTTGGACCTTCTTATAAACGATGAAACACTGAAATTACATCCGAATTTAATACAAAAGGCACAATGCCGACTTCAGTACAAGAGGACTGACACTGTAAGTTTCCATGATTTGAACATCTCCTGTGAGTCAAGTTTTAGTTTCCGATGCTTCACTTCAGGTTGACTGAATCCCTTGGACCTTCTTATTGACAATGAAACACAGAAATGGCATCCGAATTTAATACAAAAGGCACAATGCAAACATCAGTACAAGATGACAGACACTCTAACTTTCTATGATTTGAACCTCTCCTGTGAGTCCAGTTTTAGATTCCGACGCTTCACTTCAGGTTTACAGTATCCCTTGGACCTTCTTACTGACGATGAAACACAGATATTGCATCCGAATTTAATACAAAATGCACAATGCCGACTTAAGTACAAGCGGACAACCACAATAACTTTCTCTGATTTGAACCTCTCCCGTGAGTCCAGTTTTAGATTCCGATGCTTCACTTCAGGTTTACTGTATCCCTAGGACCTTCTTATTGACGATGAAGCACAGAAATTGCATCCGATTTTAATACACAAGGCACAATGCCGACTTAAGTACAAGAGCTCTGACACTCTAACTTTCTCTGATTTGAACCTATCCTGTAAGTCCAGTTTTTGTTGCCGAGGCTTCACTTCAGGTTTACTGTATCCCTTGGACCTTCTTATTGACGATGAATCACAGAAATTGCATCCGAAATTAATACAAAATTCACAATGCCGACTTAAGTACAAGAGGACTGACACTCTAAGTTTCTAAGGTTTGAACCTCTCCTGTGAGTCAAGTTTTAGTTTCCGATGCTTCACTTCAGGTTTAGTGAATCCCTTGGACCTTCTTACTGACGATGAAACACAGAAATTGCATCCGAATTTAATACAAAATGCACAATGCCGACTTAAGTACAAGAGGACAAACACACTAACTTTCTCTGATTTGAACTTCTCCCGTGAGTCCAGTTTTAGATTCCGATGCTTCACTTCAGGTTTACTGTATCCCTTGGACCTTCCTATTGACGATGAAGCACAGAAATTGCATCCGATATTAATACACAAGGCACAATGCCGACTTAAGTACAAGAGCTCTGACACTCTAACTTTCTCTGATTTGAACCTATCCTGTGAGTCCAGTTTTAGATTCCGATGCTTCACTTCAGGTTTACTGTATCCCTTGGACTTTCTTATTGACGATGAAACACAGAAATTCCATCCGAATTTAATACAAAAGCCACAATGCCAACATCAGTACAAGAGGACTGACACACTAACGTTCTATGATTTGAACCTCTCCTGTGGGTCCAGTTGTAGATTCCGATGCTTCACTTCAGGTTTACTGTATCCCTTGGACATTCGTATAAACGATAAAACAAAGAAATTACATCCGAATTTAATACAAAAGGCACAATGCCGCCTTAAGTACAAAATGACTGACACTCTAACTTTCTATGATTTGAACCACTCCTGTGAGTCCAGTTTTAGATTCCGATGCTTCACTTCAGGTTTACTGTATCCCTTGGACCTTCTTATTGACGATGAAACACAGAAATTGCATTCGAATTTAATACAAAATGCACAATGCCGACTTAAGTACAAGAGGACCGACACTCTAACTTTCTATGATTTGAACCTCTCCTGTGAGTCCAGTTTTAGATTCCGATGCTTCACTTCAGGTTTACTGTATACCTTGGACCTTCTTATAGACGATGAAACACAGAAATTACATCCGAAATTAATACAAACGGCACAATGCCGACTTAAGTACAAGAAGACAGACACTCCAACTTTCTATGATTTGAACCACTCCTGTGAGTTCATTTTTACATTCCGATGCTTCACTTCGGGATTACAGTATCCCTTTGACCTTCTTATTGACGATGAAACACAGAAATTGCATCCGAATTTAATGCAAAAGGCCCATTGCCGACTTTAGTACAAGAGGACTGACACTCTAACTTTCTATAATTTAAACCTCTCCTGTGAGTCCAGTTTTAGATTCCGATGCTTCACTTCAGGTTTACTGTATCCCTTGGACGTTCTTGTTGACGATGAAACACAGAAACTGCATCCGAATTTATACAAAGGCACAATGCTGGCGTAAGTACAAGAGGACTGACACTCTAACTTTCTATGATTTGAACCTCTCCTGTGAGTCCAGTGTTAGATTCCGAGGCATCACTTCGGGTTTACTGTATCCCTTGGACCTTCTTATTGACGATGAAACACAGAAATTGCATCCGAATTTAACACAAAAGGCACAATGCCGACTAAAGTACAAGAGGACTGACACTGTAACTTCCTATGATGTGAACCTCTCATGTGTGTCCAGTGTTAGATTCCGAGGCTTCACTTCAGGTTTACTGTATCCGTTGGACCTTCTTGTTGACGATGAAACACAGAAATTGCATCCGATTTTAATACAAAAGTCACAATGCCGACTTAAGTACAAGAGGACTGACACTCTAACTTTCTATGACTTGAACCACTCCTGTGAGTCCCGTTTTAGATTAAAATGGTTCACTTCAGGATAACTGTACCCTTGGACCTACTTATAAACGATGAAACACTGAAATTACATCCGAATTTAATACAAAAGGCACAATGCCGACTTCAGTACAAGAGGACTGACACTCTAAGTTTCCATGATTTGAACCTCTCCTGTGAGTCAAGTTTTAGTTTCCGATGCTTCACTTCAGGTTGACTGAATCCCTTGGACCTTCTTATTGACAATGAAACACAGAAATTGCATCCGAATTTAATACAAAAGGCACAATGCAAACATCAGTACAAGAGGACAGACACTCTAACTTTCTATGATTTGAACCTCTCCTTTGAGTCCAGTTTTAGATTCCGACGCTTCACTTCAGGTTTACAGTATCCCTTGGACCTTCTTACTGACGATGAAACACAGAAATTGCATCCGAATTTAATACAAAATGCACAATGCCGACTTAAGTACAAGCGGACAAACACACTAACTTTCTGTGATTTGAACCTCTCCCGTGTGTCCAGTTTTAGATTCCGATGCTTCACTTCAGGTTTACTGTATCCCTTGGACCTTCTTATTGACGATGAAGCACAGAAATTGCATCCGATTTTAATACACGAGGCACAATGCCGACTTAAGTACAAAAGCTCTGACACTCTAACTTTCTCTGATTTGAACCTATCCTGTGAGTCCAGTTTTTGTTGCCCAGGCTTCACTTCAGGTTTACTGTATCCCTTGGACCGTCTTATTGACGATGAATCACAGAAATTGCATCCGAAATTAATACAAAAGGCACAATGCCGACTTAAGTACAAGAGGAATGACACTCTAACTTTCTATGATGTGAACCACTCCTGTCGGTCCCGTTTTAGATTCCGATGCTTCACTTCAGGTTTACTGTATCCCTTGGACCTGCTTATAAACGATGAAACACAGAAATTACATCCGAATTTAATACAAAAGGCACAATGCCGACTTAAGTACAAGAGGACTGACACTCTAATTTTCTATGATATGAACCTCTCCTGTGACCCCAGTTTTAGATTCCGATGCTTCACTTCAGGTTTACTGTATCCCTTAAACCTTCTTATTGACGATGAAACACAGAAATTGCATCCGAATTCAATACAAAAGGCGCAATGCCGGCTTAAGTACAAGAGGACTGACACTCAAACTTTCTATGATTTGAACCTCTCCTGTGAGTCCAGTTTTAGATTCCGATGCTTCACTTCAGGTTTACTGTATCCCTTGGACCTTCTTATTGACGATGAAGCAGAGAAATTGCATCCGATTTTAATACAAAAGGCACAATGCCGACTTAAGTACAAGAGGACTGACACTCTAACTTTCTCTGATTTGAACCTCTCCTGTGAGTCCAGTTTTTGTTGCCGAGGCTTCAATTCAGGTTCACTGTATCCATTGGACCTTCTTATTGACCATGAAGCACAAATATGGCATCCGAAAATAATACAAAAGGCACAATGCCGAATAAAAGTACTAGAGGACTGACACTCTAATTTTCTATGATTTGAACCACTCCTGTGAGGCCAGTATTAGATTCCGATGCTTCACTTCAGGTTTACTGTATCCCTTGGACCTTCTTATTGACGATGATACACAGAAATTGCATCCGAATTTAATACAAAAGGCACAATGCCGACATAAGTACAAGAGGACTGACACATTAATTTCTCTGATTTGAACCTCTCCTGTGAGTCCAGTTTTTGTTGCCGAGGTTTCACTTCAGGTTTACTGTATCCATTGGACCTTCTTATTGACGATGAACACAGAAATTGCATCCGAAATTAATACAAAAGGCACAATGCCAGCTTAAGTTCAAGAGGACTGACACTCTAACTTTCTATGATTTGACCCTCCCCTGTGAGCCCAGTTTCAGATTCCGATGCTTCACTTCAGGTTTACTGTATCCCTTGGACCTTCTTATTAACGATAAAACACAGAAATTGCATCCGAATTTAAAACAAAAGGCACAATGCCGACTTAAGTACAAGAGGACTGACACTCAAACTTTCTATGATTTGAACCTCTCCTGTGAGTCCAGTTTTAGATTCCGATGCTTCACTTCAGGTTTACTGTATCCCTTCGACTTTCTTATTGGCGATTAAACACAGAAATTGCATCCGATTTTAATACAAAAGGCACAATGCCGACTTTAGTACATGAGGACTGACACTCTAACATTCTATGATTTGAACCTCTCCTGTGAGTCCAGTGTTAGATTCCGAGGCTTCACTTCCGGTTTAGTGTATCACTTGGACCTTCTGATTGACGATGAATAACAGAAATTGCATCCGAATTTAATACAAAAGGCACAATGCCGACTTAAGTACAAGAGGACTGATACACTAACTTTCTCTGATTTGAACCTCTCCTATGGGTCCAGTTTTAGATTCCGATGCTTCACTTCAGGTTTACTGTATCCCTTGGACCATCTTATTGACGATGAAGCACAGAAATTGCATCCGATTTTAATACAAAATGCACAATGCCGACTTAGGTACAAGAGGACCGACACTCTAAATTTCTATGATTTGAACCTCTCCTGTGAGTCCAGTTTTTGTTGCTGAGGCTTCACTTCAGGTTTACTGTATCCCTTGGACCTTCTTATTGACGATGAAACACAGAAATTGCATCCGAAATTAATACAAAAGGCACAATGCCGACTTAAGTACAAGAGGACTGACACTCTAAGTTTCTAAGATTTGAACCTCTCCTGTGAGTCAAGTTTTAGTTTCCGATGCCTCACTTGAGGTTTACTGAATCACTTGGACCTTCTTATTGACAATGAAACACAGAAACTGCATACGAATTTAATACAAAAGGGACAATGCCGACTTATGTACAAGAAAACTGACACTCTAACTTTCTATGATTTGAACCACTCCTGTGAAGCCAGTTTTAGATTCTGATGCTTCACTTCAAGTTTACAGTATCCCTTGGACTTTCTTATTGACGATGAAACACAGAAATTCCATCCGAATTTAATACAAAAGCCACAATGCCAACATCAGTACAAGAGGACTGACACACTAACGTTCTATGATTTGAACCTCTCCTGTGGGTCCAGTTGTAGATTCCGATGCTTCACTTCAGGTTTACTGTATCCCTTGGACATTCTTATAAACGATAAAACAAAGAAATTACATCCGAATTTAATACAAAAGGCACAATGCCGCCTTAAGTACAAAATGACTGACACTCTAACTTTCTATGATTTGAACCACTCCTGTGAGTCCAGTTTTAGATTCCGATGCTTCACTTCAGGTTTACTGTATCCCTTGGACCTTCTTATTGACGATGAAACACAGAAATTGCATCCGAATTTACTACAAAATGCACAATGCCGACTTAAGTACAAGAGGACCGACACTCTAAATTTCTATGATTTGAACCTCTCCTGTGAGTCCAGTTTTAGATTCCGATGCTTCACTTCAGGTTTACTGTATACCTTGGACCTTCTTATAGACGATGAAACACAGAAATTACATCAGAAATTAATACAAACGGCACAATGCCGACTTAAGTACAAGAAGACAGACACTCCAACTTTCTATGATTTGAACCACTCCTGTGAGTTCAGTTTTACATTCCGATGCTTCACTTCAGGATTACAGTATCCCTTTGACCTTCTTATTGACGATGAAACACAGAAATTGCATCCGAATTTAATGCAAAAGGCACATTGCCGACTTTAGTACAAGAGGACTGACACTCTAACTTTCTATAATTTAAACCTCTCCTGTGAGTCCAGTTTTAGATTCCGATGCTTCACTTCAGGTTTACTGTATCCCTTGGACGTTCTTGTTGACGATGAAACACAGAAACTGCATCCGAATTTAATACAAAGGCACAATGCTTGCGTAAGTACAAGAGGACTGACACTCTAACTTTCTATGATTTGAACCTCTCTTGTGAGTCCAGTGTTAGATTCAGAGGCATCACTTCAGGTTTACTGTATCCCTTGGACCTTCTTATTGACAATGAAACACAGAAATTGCATCCGAATTTAACACAAAAGGCACAATGCCGACTTAAGTAGAAGAGGACTGACACTCTAACTTTCTATGATGTGAACCTCTCATGTGAGTCCAGTGTTAGATTCCGAGGCTTCACTTCAGGTTTACTGTATCCGTTGGACCTTCTTGTTGACGATCAAACACAGAAATTGCATCCGAAATTAATACAAAAGGCACAATGCCGACTTAAGTACAAGAGGACTGACACTCTAACTTTCTATGACTTGAACCACTCCTGTGAGTCCCGTTTTAGATTAAAATGGTTCACTTCAGGATTACTGTACCCTTGGACCTTCTTATAAACGATGAAACACTGAAATTACATCCGAATTTAATACAAAAGGCACAATGCCGACTTCAGTACAAGAGGACTGACACTGTAAGTTTCCATGATTTGAACATCTCCTGTGAGTCAAGTTTTAGTTTCCGATGCTTCACTTCAGGTTGACTGATTCCCTTGGACCTTCTTATTGACAATGAAACACAGAAATTGCATCCGAATTTAATACAAAAGGCACAATGCAAACATCAGTACAAGATGACAGACACTCTAACTTTCTATGATTTGAACCTCTCCTGTGAGTCCAGTTTTAGATTCCGACGCTTCACTTCAGGTTTACAGTATCCCTTGGACCTTCTTACTGACGATGAAACACAGATATTGCATCCGAATTTAATACAAAATGCACAATGCCGACTTAAGTACAAGCGGACAAACACACTAACTTTCTCTGATTTGAACCTCTCCCGTGAGTCCAGTTTTAGATTCCGATGCTTCACTTCAGGTTTACTGTATCCCTTGGACCTTCTTATTGACGATGAAGCACAGAAATTGCATCCGATTTTAATACACAAGGCACAATGCCGACTTAAGTACAAAAGCTCTGACACTCTAACTTTCTCTGATTTGAACCTATCCTGTGTGCCCAGTTTTTGTTGCCCAGGCTTCACTTCAGGTTTACTGTATCCCTTGGACCGTCTTATTGACGATGAATCACAGAAATTGCATCCGAAATTAATACAAAAGGCACAATGCCGACTTAAGTACAAGAGGACTGACAATCTAAGTTTCTAAGATTTGAACCTCTCCTGTGAGTCAAGTTTTAGTTTCCGATGCTTCACTTCAGGTTTACTCAATCCCTTGGACCTTCTTATTGACAATGAGACACGGAAATTGCATACGAATTTAATACAAAATGCATAATGCCGACTGAAGTACAAGAGGACCGACACTCTAACTTTCTATGATTTGAACCTGTCCTGTGAGTCCAGTTTTAGATTCTGATGCTTCACTTCAGGTTTACTGTATCCCTTGGACCTTCTTATTGACGATGAAACACAGAATTTGCATCCGAATTTAATACAAAAGGCACAATGCCGACTTAAGTACAAGAGGAATGACACTCTAACTTTCTATGATTTGAACCACTCCTGTGGGTCCCGTTTTAGATTCCGATGCTTCACTTCAGGTTTACTGTATCCCTTGGATATGCTTATAAACGATGAAACACAGAAATTACATCCGAATTTAATACAAAAGGCACAATGTCGACTTAAGTACAAGAGGACTGACACTCTAATTTTCTATGATATGAACCTCTCCTGTGACCCCAGTTTTAGATTCCGATGCTTCACTTCAGGTTTACTGTATCCCTTAAACCTTCTTATTGACGATGAAACACAGAAATTGCATCCGAATTTAATACAAAAGGCACAGTGCCGGCTTAAGTACAAGAGGACTGACACTCTAACATTCTATGATTTGAACCTCTCCTGTGAGTCCAGTGTTAGATTCCGAGGCCTCACTTCCGGTTTACTGTATCACTTGGACCTTCTGACTGACGATGAATCACAGAAATTGCATCCGAATTTAATACATAAGGCACAATGCCGACTTAAGTACAAGAGGACTGATACACTAACTTTCTCTGATTTGAACCTCTCCTATGGGTCCAGTTTTAGATTCCGATGCTTCACTTCAGGTTTACTGTATCCCTTGGACCATCTTATTGACGATGAAGCACAGAAATTGCATCCGATTTTAATACAAAATGCACAATGCCGACTTAGGTACAAGAGGACCGACACTCTAAATTTCTATGATTTGAACCTCTCCTGTGAGTCCAGTTTTTGATGCTGAGGCTTCACTTCAGGTTTACTGTTTCCCTTGGACCTTCTTATTGACGATGAAACACAGAAATTGCATCCGAAATTAATACAAAAGGCACAATGCCGACTTAAGTACAAGAGGACTGACACTCTAAGTTTCTAAGATTTGAACCTCTCCTGTGAGTCAAGTTTTAGTTTCCGATGCCTCACTTCAGGTTTACTGAATCACTTGGACCTTCTTATTGACAATGAAACACAGAAACTGCATACGAATTTAATACAAAAGGCACAATGCCGACTTATGTACAAGAAAACTGACACTCTAACTTTCTATGATTTGAACCACTCCTGTGAAGCCAGTTTTAGATTCTGATGCTTCACTTCAGGTTTACTGTATCCCTTGGACCTTCTTATTAACGATAAAACACAGAAATTGCATCCGAATTTAAAACAAAAGGCACAATGCCGACTTAAGTACAAGAGGACTGACAAACTTACTTTCTATGATTTGAACCTCTCCTGTGATTCCAGTTTTAGATTCCGATGCTTCACTTCAGGTTTACTGTATCCCTTAAACCTTCTTATTGACGATGAAACACAGAAATTGCATCCGAATTTAATACAAAAGGCACAATGCCGGCTTAAGTACAAGAGGACAGACACTCTAACTTTCTATGATTTGAACCTCTCCTGTGAGTCCAGTTTTAGATTCCGATGCTTCACTTCAGGTTTACTGTATCCCTTGGACCTTCTTATTGACGATGAAGCAGAGAAATTGCATCCGATTTTAATACAAAAGGCACAATGCCGACTTAAGTACAAGAGGACTGACACTCTAACTTTCTCTGATTTGAACCTCTCCTGTGAGTCCAGTTTTTGTTGCCGAGGCTTCAATTCAGGTTTACTGTATCCATTGGACCTTCTTATTGACCATGAAGCACAAATATGGCATCCGAAAATAATACAAAAGGCACAATGCCGACTTAAGTACAAGAGGACTGACACTCTAATTTTCTATGATTTGAACCACTCCTGTGAGGCCAGTTTTAGATTCCGATGCTTCACTTCAGGTTTTCTGTATCCCTTGGACCTTCTTATTGACGATGATACACAGAAATTGCATCCGAATTTAATACAAAAGGCACAATGCCGACTTAAGTACAAGAGGACTGACACATTACTTTCTCTGATTTGAACCTCTCCTGTGAGTCCAGTTTTTGTTGCCGAGGTTTCACTTCAGGTTTACTGTATCCATTGGACGTTCTTATTGACGATGAACACAGAAATTGCATCCGAAATTAATACAAAAGGCACAATGCCAGCTTAAGTTCAAGAGGACTGACACTCTAACATTCTATGATTTGACCCTCCCCTGTGAGCCCAGTTTTAGATTCCGATGCTTCACTTCAGGTTTACTGTATCCCTTGGACCTTCTTATTAACGATAAAACACAGAAATTGCATCCGAATTTAAAACAAAAGGCACAATGCCGACTTAAGTACAAGAGGACTGACACTCTAACTTTCTATGATATGATCCTCTCCTGTGAGTCCAGTTTTAGGTTCGATGCTTCGCTTCAGGTTTACTGTATCCCTTGGACCTTCTTATTGACGATGAAACACAGAAATTGCATCCGAATTTAATACAAAAGGCACAATGCCGGTTTAAGTACAAGAGGACTGACACTCTAACTTTCTCTGATTTGAACCTCTCCTATGGGTCCAGTTTTAGATTCCGATGCTTCACTTCAGGTTTACTGTATCCCTTGGACCATCTTATTGACGATGATGCACAGAAATTGCATCCGATTTTAATACAAAATGCACAATGCCGACTTAGGTACAAGAGGACCGACACTCTAAATTTCTATGATTTGAACCTCTCCTGTGAGTCCAGTTTTTGTTGCTGAGGCTTCACTTCAGGTTTACTGTATCCCTTGGACCTTCTTATTGACGATGAAACACAGAAATTGCATCCGAAATTAATACAAAAGGCACAATGCCGACTTAAGTACAAGAGGACTGACACTCTAACTTTCTAAGATTTGAACCTCTCCTGTGAGTCAAGTTTTAGTTTCCGATGCCTCACTTCAGGTTTACTGAATCACTTGGACCTTCTTATTGACAATGAAACACAGAAACTGCATACGAATTTAATACAAAAGGCACAATGCCGACTTATGTACAAGAAAACTGACACTCTAACTTTCTATGATTTGAACCACTCCTGTGAAGCCAGTTTTAGATTCTGATGCTTCACTTCAGGTTTACAGTATCCCTTGGACCTTCTTATTGACGATGAAACACAGAAATTGCATACGAATTTAATGCAAAAGGCACATTGCCGACTTAAGTACAAGAAGACTGACACTCTAATTTTCTATGATTTGAACCACTCCTGTGAGGCCAGTTTTAGATTCCGATGCTTCACTTCAGGTTTACTGTATCCCTTGGACCTTCTTATTGACGATGATACACAGAAATTGCATCCGAATTTAATACAAAAGGCACAATGCCGACTTAAGTACAAGAGGACTGACACATTACTTTCTCTGATTTGAACCTCTCCTGTGAGTCCAGTTTTTGTTGCCGAGGTTTCACTTCAGGTTTACTGTATCCATTGGACGTTCTTATTGACGATGAACACAGAAATTGCATCCGAAATTAATACAAAAGGCACAATGCCAGCTTAAGTTCAAGAGGACTGACACTCTAACTTTCTATGATTTGACCCTCCCCTGTGAGCCCAGTTTTAGATTCCGATGCTTCACTTCAGGTTTACTGTATCCCTTGGACCTTCTTATTAACGATAAAACACAGAAATTGCATCCGAATTTAAAACAAATGGCACAATGCCGACTTAAGTACAAGAGGACTGACACTCTAACTTTCTATGATTTGATCCTCTCCTGTGAGTCCAGTTTTAGGTTCGATGCTTCGCTTCAGGTTTACTGTATCCCTTGGACCTTCTTATTGACGATGAAACACAGAAATTGCATCCGAATTTAATACAAAAGGCACAATGCCGGTTTAAGTACAAGAGGACTGACACTCTAACTTTCTCTGATTTGAACCTCTCCTGTGGGTCCAGTTTTAGATTCCGATGCTTCACTTCAGGTTTACTGTATCCCTTCGACTTTCTTATTGGCGATTAAACACAGAAATTGCACCCGATTGTAATACAAAAGGCACAATGCCGACTTTAGCACAAGAGGACTGACACTCTAACATTCTATGATTTGAACCTCTCCTGTGAGTCCAGTGTTAGATTCCGAGGCTTCACTTCCGGTTTACTGTATCACTTGGACCTTCTGATTGACGATGAATCACAGAAATTGCATCCGAATTTAATACAAAAGACACAATGAAGACTTAAGTACAAGAGGACTGATACACTAACTTTCTCTGATTTGAACCTCTCCTGTGGGTCCAGTTTTAGATTCCGATGCTTCACTTCAGGTTTACTGTATCCCTTGGACCATCTTATTGACGATGAAGCACAGAAATTGCATCCGATTTTAATACAAAATGCACAATGCCGACTTAGGTACAAGAGGACCGACACTCTAAATTTCTATGATTTGAACCTCTCCTGTGAGTCCAGTTTTTGTTGCTGAGGCTTCACTTCAGGTTTACTGTATCCCTTGGACCTTCTTATTGACGATGAAACACAGAAATTGCATCCGAAATTAATACAAAAGGCACAATGCCGACTTAAGTACAAGAGGACTGACACTCTAAGTTTCTACGATTTGAACCTCTCCTGTGAGTCAAGTTTTAGTTTCCGATGCCTCACTTCAGGTTTACTGAATCACTTGGACCTTCTTATTGACAATGAAACACAGAAACTGCATACGAATTTAATACAAAAGGCACAATGCCGACTTATGTACAAGAAAACTGACACTCTAACATTCTATGATTTGAACCACTCCTGTGAAGCCAGTTTTAGATTCTGATGCTTCACTTCAGGTTTACAGTATCCCTTGGACCTTCTTATTGACGATGAAACACAGAAATTGCATCCGAATTTAATACAAAAGCCACAATGCCGGCTTAAGTACAAGAGGACTGACAAACTAACTTTCTATGATTTGAACCTCTCCTGTGATTCCAGTTTTAGATTCCGATGCTTCACTTCAGGTTTACTGTATCCCTTGGACCTTCTTACTGACGATGAAACACAGAAATTGCATCCGAATTTAATGCAAAAGGCACATTGCCGACTTAAGTACAAGAAGACTGACACTCGAACTTTCTATGATTTGAACCACTCCTGTGAGTCCCGTTTTAGATTCCGATGCTTCACTTCAGGTTTACTGTATCCCTTGGACCTGCATATAAACGATGAAACACAGAAATTACATCAGAATTTAATACAAAAAGCACAATGCCGACTTAAGTACAAGGGGACTGACACTCTAACTTTCTATGATTTGAACCTTCCTGTGGGTCCAGTTGTAGATTCCGATGCCTCACTTCAGGTTTACTGTATCCCTTGGACCTTCTTATTGACGATGAAACACAGAAATTGCATCCTAATTTAATACAAAAGGCACAATGCCGACTTAAGTACAAGAGGACTGACACTCTAATTTTCTATGATTTGAACCTCTCCTGTGAGTCTTGTTTTAGATTCCGATGCTTTGCTTCAGGTTTACTGTATCCCCTGGACTTCTTATTGACGATGAACCACAGAAATTGCATCCGAATTTAATACAAAAGGCACAATGCCGGCTTAAGAACAAGAGGACTGACACTCTAACTTTCTCTGATTTGAACCTCTCCTGTGAGTCCAGTTTTAGATTCCGATGCTTCACGTCAGGTTTATTGTATCCCTTGGACCTTCTTATTGACGATGAAGCACAGAAATTGCATCCGATTTTAATACAAAAGGCACAATGCCGACTTAAGTACAAGAGGACTGACCCTCTAAACTTCTATGATTTGAACCTCTCCTGTGAGTCCAGTTCTTGTTGCTGAGGCTTCACTTCAGGTTTACTGTATCCCTTGGACCAGCTTATTAACGATGAAACACAGAAATTGCATCCGAAATTAATACAAAAGGCACAATGCCGACTTAAGTACAAGAGGACTGACACTCTAAGTTTCTAAGATTTGAACCTCTCCTGTGAGTCCAGTTTTAGATTCCGATGCTTCACTTCAGGTTTACTGTATCCCTTGGACCTTCTTATTGACGATGAAACACAGAAATTGCATCCGAATTTAATACAAAATGCACAATGCCGACTTAAGTACAATAGGACCGACACTCTAACTTTCTATGATTTGAAGAACTCCTGTGAGTCCAGTTTTAGATTCCGATGCTTCACTTCAGGTTTACAGTATCCCTTGGACCTTCTTATTGACGATGAAACACAGAAATTGCATCCGAATTTAATACAAAAGGCACAATGCCAACATCAGTACAAGAGGACAGACACTCAAACTTTCTATGATTTGAACCTCTCCTGTGAGTCCAGTTTTACATTCCGATGCTTCACTTCAGGTTTACAGTATCCCTTGGACCTTCTTACTGACGATGAAACACAGAAATTGCATCCGAATGTAATACAAAATGCACAATGCCGACTTAAGTACAAGAGGACAAACACACTAATTATCTCTGATTTGAACCTCTACCGTGAGTCCAGTTTTAGATTCCGATGCTTCACTTCAGGTTTACTGTATCCCTTGGACCATCTTATTGACGATGAAGCACAGAAATTGCATCCGATTTTAATACACAAGGCACAATGCCGACTTAAGTACTAGAGCTCTGACACTCTAACTTTCTCTGATTTGAACCTATCCTGTGAGTCCAGTTTTTGTTGCCGAGGCTTCACTTCAGGTTTACTGTATCCCTTGGACGTTCTTATTGACGATGAATCACAGAAATTGCATCCGAAATTAATACAAAAGGCACAATGCCGACTTAAGTACAAGAGGACTGACACTCTAAGTTTCTAAGATTTGAACCTCTCCTGTGAGTCAAGTTTTAGTTTCCGATTCTTCACTTCAGGTTTACTGAATCCCTTGGACCTTCTTATTGACAATGAAACACAGAAATTGCATACGAATTTAATACAAAATGCACATAGCCGACTGAAGTACAAGAGGACCGACACTCTAACTTTCTATGATTTGAACCTGTCCTGTGAGTCCAGTTTTAGATCCCGATGCTTCACTTCAGGTTTACTGTATCCCTTGGACCTTCTTATTGACGATCAAACACAGAAATTGCATCCGAATTTAATACAAAAACACAATGCCGACTTAACTACAAGAGAACTGACACTCTAACTTTCTCTGATTTGAACCTCTCCTGTGAGTCCAGTTTTAGATTCCGATGCTTCACTTCAGGTTTACTGTATCCCTTGGACTCTCTTATTGACGATGAAACACAGAAATTGCATCCGAATTTAATACAAAAGGCACAATGCCAACATCAATACAAGAGGACTGACACACTAACGTTCTATGATTTGAACCTCTCCTGTGGGTCCAGTTGTAGATTCCGATGCTTCACTTCAGGTTTACTGTATCCCTTGGACAATCTTATAAACGATAAAACACAGAAATTACATCCGAATTTAATACAAAAGGCACAATGCCGACTTAAGTACAAAATGTCTGACACTCTAACTTTCTATGATTTGAACCACTCCTGTGAGTCCAGTTTTAGATTCCGATGCTTCACTTCAGGTTTCTGTATCCGTTGGACCTTCTTATTGACGATAAAACACAGAAATTGCATCCGAATTTAATACAAAAGGCACAATGCCGACTTAAGTACAAGAGGACTGACACTAACTTTCTATGATTTGAACCTCTCCTGTGAGTCCAGTTTTAGATTCCGATGCTTCACTTCAGGTTTACTGTATCCCTTGGACGTTCTTATTGACGATGAAACACAGAAACTGCATCCGAATTTAATACAAAGGCACAATGCCGGCGTGAGTACAAGAGGACTGACACTCTAACTTTCTAAGATTTGAACCTCTCCTGTGAGTCCAGTGTTAGATTCCGAGGCATCACATCAGGTTTACTGTATCCCTTGGACCTTCTTTTTGACGATGAAACACAGAAATTGCATCCGAATTTAACACAAAAGGCACAATGCCGACTTAAGTACAAGAGGACAGACACTCTAACTTTCTATGATTGGAGCCTCTCCTGTGAGTCCAGTTTTAGATTCCGATGCTTCACTTCAGGTTTACAGTATCCCTTGGACCTTCTTACTGACGATGAAACACAGAAATTGCATCCGAATTTAATACAAAATGCACAATGCCGACTTAAGTACAAGAGGACAAACACACTAATATTTCTGATTTGAACCTTTCCCGTGAGTCCAGTTTTAGATTCCGATGCTTCACTTCCGGTTTACTGTATCACTTGGACCTTCTGATTGACGATGAATCACAGAAATTGCACCCGAATTTAATACAAAAGGCACAATGCCGACTTAAGTACAAGAGGACTGATACACTAACTTTCTCTGATTTGAACCTCTCCTATGGGTCCAGTTTTAGATTCCGATGCTTCACTTAAGGTTTACTGTATCCCTTGGACCATCTTATTGACGATGAAACACAGAAATTGCATCCGATTTTAATACAAAATGCACAATGCCGACTTAGGTACAAGAGGACCGACACTCTAAATTTCTATGATTTGACCCTCTCCTGTGAGTCCAGTTTTTGTTGCTGAGGCTTCACTTCAGGTTTACAGTATCCCTTGGACCTTCTTATTGACGATGAAACACAGAAATTGCATCCGAAATTAATACAAAAGGCACAATGCCGACTTAAGTACAAGAGGACTGATACTCTAAGTTTCTAAGATTTGAACCTCTCCTGTGAGTCAAGTTTTAGTTTCCGATGCCTCACTTCAGGTTTACTGAATCACTTGGACCTTCGTATTGACAATGAAACACAGAAACTGCATACGAATTTAATACAAAAGGCACAATCCCGACTTATGTACAAGAAAACTGACACTCTAACTTTCTATGATTTGAACCACTCCTGTGAAGCCAGTTTTAGATTCTGATGCTTCACTTCAGGTTTACAGTATCCCTTGGACCTTCTTATTGACGATGAAACACAGAAATTGCATCCGAATTTAATGCAAAAGGCACATTGCCGACTTAAGTACAAGAAGACTGACACTCTAACTTTCTATGATTTGAACCTGTCCTGTGAGTTCAGTTTTAGATTGCGATGTTTCACTTCAGGTTTACTGTATCCCTTGGACCTTCTTATTGACGATGAAACACAGGTATTGCATCCGAATTTAATACAAAAGCCACAATGCCCGCTTAAGTACAAGAGGACTGACAAACTAACTTTCTATGATTTGAACCTCTCCTGTGACTCCAGTTTTAGATTCCGATGCTTCACTTCAGGTTTACTGTATCCCTTGGACCTTCTTATTGACGATGAAACACAGAAATTGCATCCGAATTTAATGCAAAAGGCACATTGCCGACTTAAGTACAAGAAGACTGACACTCTAAGTTTCTATGATTTGAACCACTCCTGTGAGTCCCGTTTTAGATTCCGATGCTTCACTTCAGGCTTACTGTATCGCTTGGACCTGCATATAAACGATGAAACACAGAAATTACATCAGAATTTAATACAAAAAGCACAATGCCGACTTAAGTACAAGGGGACTGACACTCTAACTTTCTATGATTTGAACCTTCCTGTGGGTCCAGTTGTAGATTCCGATGCCTCACTTCAGGTTTACTGTATCCCTTGGACCTTCTTATTGACGATGAAACACAGAAATTGCATCCTAATTTAATACAAAAGGCACAATGCCGACTTAAGTACAAGAGGACTGACACTCTAATTTTCTATGATTTGAACCTCTCCTGTGAGTCCAGTTTTAGATTCCGATGCTTTGCTTCAGGTTTACTGTATCCCCTGGACCTTCTTATTGACGATGAACCACAGAAATTGCATCCGAATTTAATACAAAAGGCACAATGCCGGCTTAAGAACAAGAGGACTGACACTCTAACTTTCTCTGATTTGAACCTCTCCTGTGAGTCCAGTTTTAGATTCCGATGCTTCACTTCAGGTTTATTGTATCCCTTGGACCTTCTTATTGACGATGAAGCACAGAAATTGCATCCGATTTTAATACAAAAAGCACAATGCCGACTTAAGTACAAGAGGACTGACCCTCTAAATTTCTATGATTTGAACCTCTCCTGTGAGTCCAGTTTTTGTTGCTGAGGCTTCACTTCAGGTTTACTGTATCCCTTGGACCTGCTTATTAACGATGAAACACAGAAATTGCATCCAAAATTAATACAAAAGGCACAATGCCGACTTAAGTACAAGAGGACTGACACTCTAAGTTTCTAAGATTTGAACCTCTCCTGTGAGTCCAGTTTTAGATTCCGATGCTTCACTTCAGGTTTACTGTATCCCTTGGACCAGCTTATTAACGATGAAACACAGAAATTGCATCCGAATTTAATACAAAATGCACAATGCCGACTTAAGTACAAGAGGACTGACACTCTAAGTTTCTAAGATTTGAACCTCTCCTGTGAGTCCAGTTTTAGATTCCGATGCTTCACTTCAGGTTTACTGTATCCCTTGGACCTTCTTATTGACGATGAAACACAGAAATTGCATCCGAATTTAATACAAAATGCACAATGCCGACTTAAGTACAATAGGACCGACACTCTAACTTTCTATGATTTGAAGAACTCCTGTGAGTCCAGTTTTAGATTCCGATGCTTCACTTCAGGTTTACAGTATCCCTTGGACCTTCTTATTGACGATGAAACACAGAAATTGCATCCGAATTTAATACAAAAGGCACAATGCCAACATCAGTACAAGAGGACAGACACTCAAACTTTCTATGATTTGAACCTCTCCTGTGAGTCCAGTTTTACATTCCGATGCTTCACTTCAGGTTTACAGTATCCCTTGGACCTTCTTACTGACGATGAAACACAGAAATTGCATCCGAATGTAATACAAAATGCACAATGCCGACTTAAGTACAAGAGGACAAACACACTAATTATCTCTGATTTGAACCTCTACCGTGAGTCCAGTTTTAGATTCCGATGCTTCACTTCAGGTTTACTGTATCCCTTGGACCATCTTATTGACGATGAAGCACAGAAATTGCATCCGATTTTAATACACAAGGCACAATGCCGACTTAAGTACTAGAGCTCTGACACTCTAACTTTCTCTGATTTGAACCTATCCTGTGAGTCCAGTTTTTGTTGCCGAGGCTTCACTTCAGGTTTACTGTATCCCTTGGACGTTCTTATTGACGATGAATCACAGAAATTGCATCCGAAATTAATACAAAAGGCACAATGCCGACTTAAGTACAAGAGGACTGACACTCTAAGTTTCTAAGATTTGAACCTCTCCTGTGAGTCAAGTTTTAGTTTCCGATTCTTCACTTCAGGTTTACTGAATCCCTTGGACCTTCTTATTGACAATGAAACACAGAAATTGCATACGAATTTAATACAAAATGCACATAGCCGACTGAAGTACAAGAGGACCGACACTCTAACTTTCTATGATTTGAACCTGTCCTGTGAGTCCAGTTTTAGATCCCGATGCTTCACTTCAGGTTTACTGTATCCCTTGGACCTTCTTATTGACGATCAAACACAGAAATTGCATCCGAATTTAATACAAAAACACAATGCCGACTTAACTACAAGAGAACTGACACTCTAACTTTCTCTGATTTGAACCTCTCCTGTGAGTCCAGTTTTAGATTCCGATGCTTCACTTCAGGTTTACTGTATCCCTTGGACTCTCTTATTGACGATGAAACACAGAAATTGCATCCGAATTTAATACAAAAGGCACAATGCCAACATCAATACAAGAGGACTGACACACTAACGTTCTATGATTTGAACCTCTCCTGTGGGTCCAGTTGTAGATTCCGATGCTTCACTTCAGGTTTACTGTATCCCTTGGACAATCTTATAAACGATAAAACACAGAAATTACATCCGAATTTAATACAAAAGGCACAATGCCGACTTAAGTACAAAATGTCTGACACTCTAACTTTCTATGATTTGAACCACTCCTGTGAGTCCAGTTTTAGATTCCGATGCTTCACTTCAGGTTTCTGTATCCGTTGGACCTTCTTATTGACGATAAAACACAGAAATTGCATCCGAATTTAATACAAAAGGCACAATGCCGACTTAAGTACAAGAGGACTGACACTAACTTTCTATGATTTGAACCTCTCCTGTGAGTCCAGTTTTAGATTCCGATGCTTCACTTCAGGTTTACTGTATCCCTTGGACGTTCTTATTGACGATGAAACACAGAAACTGCATCCGAATTTAATACAAAGGCACAATGCCGGCGTGAGTACAAGAGGACTGACACTCTAACTTTCTAAGATTTGAACCTCTCCTGTGAGTCCAGTGTTAGATTCCGAGGCATCACATCAGGTTTACTGTATCCCTTGGACCTTCTTTTTGACGATGAAACACAGAAATTGCATCCGAATTTAACACAAAAGGCACAATGCCGACTTAAGTACAAGAGGACAGACACTCTAACTTTCTATGATTGGAGCCTCTCCTGTGAGTCCAGTTTTAGATTCCGATGCTTCACTTCAGGTTTACAGTATCCCTTGGACCTTCTTACTGACGATGAAACACAGAAATTGCATCCGAATTTAATACAAAATGCACAATGCCGACTTAAGTACAAGAGGACAAACACACTAATATTTCTGATTTGAACCTTTCCCGTGAGTCCAGTTTTAGATTCCGATGCTTCACTTCCGGTTTACTGTATCACTTGGACCTTCTGATTGACGATGAATCACAGAAATTGCACCCGAATTTAATACAAAAGGCACAATGCCGACTTAAGTACAAGAGGACTGATACACTAACTTTCTCTGATTTGAACCTCTCCTATGGGTCCAGTTTTAGATTCCGATGCTTCACTTAAGGTTTACTGTATCCCTTGGACCATCTTATTGACGATGAAACACAGAAATTGCATCCGATTTTAATACAAAATGCACAATGCCGACTTAGGTACAAGAGGACCGACACTCTAAATTTCTATGATTTGACCCTCTCCTGTGAGTCCAGTTTTTGTTGCTGAGGCTTCACTTCAGGTTTACAGTATCCCTTGGACCTTCTTATTGACGATGAAACACAGAAATTGCATCCGAAATTAATACAAAAGGCACAATGCCGACTTAAGTACAAGAGGACTGATACTCTAAGTTTCTAAGATTTGAACCTCTCCTGTGAGTCAAGTTTTAGTTTCCGATGCCTCACTTCAGGTTTACTGAATCACTTGGACCTTCGTATTGACAATGAAACACAGAAACTGCATACGAATTTAATACAAAAGGCACAATCCCGACTTATGTACAAGAAAACTGACACTCTAACTTTCTATGATTTGAACCACTCCTGTGAAGCCAGTTTTAGATTCTGATGCTTCACTTCAGGTTTACAGTATCCCTTGGACCTTCTTATTGACGATGAAACACAGAAATTGCATCCGAATTTAATGCAAAAGGCACATTGCCGACTTAAGTACAAGAAGACTGACACTCTAACTTTCTATGATTTGAACCTGTCCTGTGAGTTCAGTTTTAGATTGCGATGTTTCACTTCAGGTTTACTGTATCCCTTGGACCTTCTTATTGACGATGAAACACAGGTATTGCATCCGAATTTAATACAAAAGCCACAATGCCCGCTTAAGTACAAGAGGACTGACAAACTAACTTTCTATGATTTGAACCTCTCCTGTGACTCCAGTTTTAGATTCCGATGCTTCACTTCAGGTTTACTGTATCCCTTGGACCTTCTTATTGACGATGAAACACAGAAATTGCATCCGAATTTAATGCAAAAGGCACATTGCCGACTTAAGTACAAGAAGACTGACACTCTAAGTTTCTATGATTTGAACCACTCCTGTGAGTCCCGTTTTAGATTCCGATGCTTCACTTCAGGCTTACTGTATCGCTTGGACCTGCATATAAACGATGAAACACAGAAATTACATCAGAATTTAATACAAAAAGCACAATGCCGACTTAAGTACAAGGGGACTGACACTCTAACTTTCTATGATTTGAACCTTCCTGTGGGTCCAGTTGTAGATTCCGATGCCTCACTTCAGGTTTACTGTATCCCTTGGACCTTCTTATTGACGATGAAACACAGAAATTGCATCCTAATTTAATACAAAAGGCACAATGCCGACTTAAGTACAAGAGGACTGACACTCTAATTTTCTATGATTTGAACCTCTCCTGTGAGTCCAGTTTTAGATTCCGATGCTTTGCTTCAGGTTTACTGTATCCCCTGGACCTTCTTATTGACGATGAACCACAGAAATTGCATCCGAATTTAATACAAAAGGCACAATGCCGGCTTAAGAACAAGAGGACTGACACTCTAACTTTCTCTGATTTGAACCTCTCCTGTGAGTCCAGTTTTAGATTCCGATGCTTCACTTCAGGTTTATTGTATCCCTTGGACCTTCTTATTGACGATGAAGCACAGAAATTGCATCCGATTTTAATACAAAAAGCACAATGCCGACTTAAGTACAAGAGGACTGACCCTCTAAATTTCTATGATTTGAACCTCTCCTGTGAGTCCAGTTTTTGTTGCTGAGGCTTCACTTCAGGTTTACTGTATCCCTTGGACCTGCTTATTAACGATGAAACACAGAAATTGCATCCAAAATTAATACAAAAGGCACAATGCCGACTTAAGTACAAGAGGACTGACACTCTAAGTTTCTAAGATTTGAACCTCTCCTGTGAGTCCAGTTTTAGATTCCGATGCTTCACTTCAGGTTTACTGTATCCCTTGGACCTTCTTATTGACGATGAAACACAGAAATTGCATCCGAATTTAATACAAAATGCACAATGCCGACTTAAGTACAATAGGACCGACACTCTAACTTTCTATGATTTGAACAACTCCTGTGAGTCCACTTTTAGATTCCGATGCTTCACATCAGGTTTACAGTATCCCTTGGACCTTCTTATTGACGATGAAACACAGAAATTGCATCCGAATTTAATGCAAAAAGCACAATGCCGACTAAACTACAAGAGAACTGACACTCTAACTTTCTCTGGTTTGAACCTCTCCTGTGAGTCCAGTTTTAGATTCCGATGCTTCACTTCAGGTTAACTGTATCCCTTGGACTCTCTTATTGACGATGAAACACAGAAATTGCATCCGAATTTAATACAAAAGGCACAATGCCAACATCAGTACAAGAGGACTGACACACTAACGTTCTATGATTTGAACCTCTCCTGTGGGTCCAGTTGTAGATTCCGATGCTTCACTTCAGGTTTACTGTATCCCTTGGACAATCTTATAAACGATAAAACACAGAAATTACATCCGAATTTAATACAAAAGGCACAATGCCGACTTAAGTACAAAATGACTGACACTCTAACTTTCTATGATTTGAACCACTCCTGTGAGTCCAGTTTTAGATTCCGATGCTTCACTTCAGGTTTACTGTATCCCTTGGACCTTCTTATTGACGATGAAACACAGAAATTGCATTCGAATTTAATACAAAATGCACAATGCCGACTTAAGTACAAGAGGACCGACACTCTAACTCCCTATGATTTGAACCTCTCCTGTGAGTCCAGTTTTAGATTCCGATGCTTCACTACAGGTTTACTGTATACCTTGGACCTTCTTATAGACGATGAAACACAGAAATTGCATCCGAAATTAATACAAACGGCACAATGGCGACTTAAGTACAAGAGGACAGACACTCCAACTTTCTATGATTTGAACCACTCCTGTGAGGCCAGTTTTACATTCCGGTGCTTCACTTCAGGTTTACAGTATCCCTTTGACCTTCTTATTGACGATGAAACACAGAACTTGCATCCGAATTTAATGCAAAAGGCACATTGCCGACTTTAGTACAAGAGGACTGACACTCTAACTTTCTATGATTTGAACCTCTCCTGTGAGTCCAGTTTTAGATTCCGATGCTTCACTTCAGGTTTACTGTATCCCTTGGACGTTCGTATTGACGATGAAACACAGAAACTGCATCCGAATTTAATACAAAGTCACAGTGCCGGCGTAAGTACAAGAGGACTGACACTCTAACTTTCTATGATTTGAACCTCTCCTGTGAGTCCAGTGTTAGATTCCGAGGCATCACTTCAGGTTTACTGTATCCCTTGGACCTTCTTATTGACGATGAAACACAGAAATTGCATCCGAATTTAACACAAAAGGCACAATGCCGACTTAAGTACAAGAGGACTGACACTCTAACATTCTATGACTTGAACCACTCCTGTGAGTCCCGTTTTAGATTCCAATGGTTCACTTCAGGATTACTGTATCCCTTGGACCTTCTTATTGACGATGAAGCACAGAAATTGCATCCGATTTTAATACACAAGGCACAATGCCGACTTAAGTACAAAAGCTCTGACACTCTAACTTTCTCTGATTTGAACCTATCCTGTGACTCCAGTTTTTGTTGCCGAGGCTTCACTTCAGGTTTACTGTATCTCTTGGACCTTCTTACTGACGATGAAACACAGAAATTGCATCCGAATTTAATACAAAATGCACAATGCCGACTTAAATACAAGAGGACAAACACACTAACTTTCTGTGATTTGAACCTCTCCCGTGAGTCCAGTTTTAGATTCCGATGGTTCACTTCAGGTTTACTGTATCCCTTGGACCTTCTTATTAACGATGAAACACAGAAATTTGAATCTGAATTTAATACAAAAGCACAATGCCGACTTAACTACAAGAGAACTGACACTCTAACTTTCTCTGATTTGAACCTCTCCTGTGAGTCCAGTTTTAGATTCCGATGCTTCACTTCAGGTTTACTGTATCCCTTGGACTTTCTTATTGACGATGAAACACAGAAATTGCATCCGATTTTAATACCAAAGGCACAATGCTGACTTAAGTACAAGAGGACTGACACTCTAACTATCTATGATTTGAACCTCTCCTGTGGGTCCAGTGTTAGATTCTGAGGCTTCACTTCAGGTTTACTGTATTCCTTGGACCTTCTTATTGACGATGGAACACAGAAATTGCATCCGAATTTAATACAAAAGGCACATTGCCGGCTTAAGTACAAGAGGACTGACACTCTAACTTACTATGATGTGAACCTCTCCTGTGAGTCCAGTGTTAGATTCCGAGGCTTCACTTCAGGTTTACTGTATCCCTTGACCCTTCTTATTGACGATGAAACACAGAAATTGCATCCGAATTTAATACAAAAGGCACAATGCCCACTTAAGTACAAGAGGACTGACACTCTAACTTTCTATGATTTGAACCACTCCTGTGAGTCCCGTTTTAGATTCCGATGCTTCACTTCAGGTTTACTGTATCCCTTGGACCTTCTTATTGACGATGAAACACAGAAATTGCATCCGAATTTAATACAAAAGGCACAATGCCGACTTAAGTACAAGAGGACTGACACTCTAACTTTCTTTGATTTGAACCACACCTGTGAGTCCCGTTTTAGATTCCGATGCTTCACTTCAGGTTTACTGTATCCCTAGGACCTTCATACAAACGATGAAACACAGAAATTACATCCGAATTTAATACAAAAGGCACAATGCCAACATCAGTACAAGAGGACTGACACACTAACGTTCTATGATTTGAGCCTCTCCTGTGGGTCCAGTTGTAGATTCCGCTGCTTCACTTCAGGTTTACTGTATCCCTTGGACCTTCTTATTGACGATGAAACACAGAAATTGCATCCGAATTTAATACAAAAGGCACAGTGCCGACTTAAGTACAAGAGGACTGACACTCTAACTTACTATTATGTGAACCTCTCCTGTGAGTCCAGTGTTAGATTCCGAGGCTTCACTTCAGGTTTACTGTATCAATTGAACCTTCTTATTGACGATGAAACTCAGAAATTGCATCCGAATTTAATACAAAAGGCACAATGCCCACTTAAGTACAAGAGGACTGACACTCTAACTTTCTATGATTTGAACCACTCCTGTGAGTCCCGTTTTAGATTCCGATGCTTCACTTCAGTTTTACTGTATCCCTTGGACCTTCTTACAAACGATGAAACACAGAAATTACATCCGAATTTAATACAAAAGGCACAATGCCAACATCAGTACAAGAGGAGTGACACTCTAACGTTCTATGATTTGAACCTCTCCTGTGGGTCCAGTTGTAGATTCCGATGCTTCACTTCAGGTATACTGTATCCCTTGGACATTCTTATAAACGATAAAACACAGAAATTACATCCGAATTTAATACAAATTTCACAATGCCGACTTAAGTACAAAATGACTGACACTCTAACTTTCTATGATTTGAACCAGTGCTGTGAGTCCAGTTTTGGATTCCGATGCTTCACTTCACGTTTACTGTATCCCTTAGACCTTCTTATTGACGATGGAACACAGAAATTGCATTCGAATTTAATACAAAATGCACAATGCCGACTTAAGTACAAGAGGACCGACACTCTAACTTTCTATGATTTGAACCTCTCGTGTGAGTCCAGTTTTAGATTCCGATGCTTCACTTCAAGTTTACTGTATACCTTGGACCTTCTTATAGACGATGAAACACAGAAATTGCATCCGAAATTAATACAAACGGCACAATGCCGACTTTAGTACAAGAGGACAGACACTCCAACTTTCTATGATTTGAACCACTCCTGTGAGGCCAGTTTTACACTCCGATGCTTCACTTCAGGTTTACAGTATCCCTTGGACCTTCTTATTGACGATGAAACACAGAAATTGCATCCGAATTTAATGCAAAAGGCACATTGCCGACGTTAGTACAAGAGGACAGACACACTAACTTTCTATGATTTGAACCTCTCCTGTGAGTCCAGTGTTAGATTCCGAGGCATCACTTCAGGTTTACTGTATCCCTTGGACCTTCTTATTGACGATGAAACACAGAAATTGCATCCGAATTTAATACAAAATGCACAATGCAGACTTAAGTACAAGAGGACTGACACTCTAACTTTCTATGATGTGAACCTCTCATGTGAGTCCAGTGTTAGATTCCGAGGCTTCACTTCAGGTTTACTGTATCCGTTGGACCTTCTTATTGACGATGAAACACAGAAATTGCATCCGAATTTAATACAAAAGGCACAATGCCGACTTAAGTACAAGAGGACTGACACTCTAACTTTCTATGACTTGAAACACTCCTGTGAGTCCCTATTTAGATTCCAATGGTTCACTTCAGGATTACTGTATCCCTTGGACCTTCTTATAAACGATGAAACACAGAAATTACATCCGAATTTAATACAAAAGGCACAATGCCGACATAAGTACAAGAGGACTGACACTCTAACTTACTATGATGTGAACCTCTCCTGTGAGTCCAGTGTTAGATTCGGAGGCTTCACTTCAGGTTTACTGTATCCCTTGAGCCTTCTTATTGACGATGAAACACAGAAATTGCATCCGAATTTAATACAAAAGGCACAATGCCCACTTAAGTACAAGAGGACAGACACTCTAACTTTCTATGATTTGAACCACTCCTGTGAGTCCCGTTTTTGATTCCGATGCTTCACTTCGGGTTTACTGTATCCCTTGGACCTTCTTATTGACGATGAAACACAGAAATTGCATCCGAATTTAATACAAAAGGCACAATGCCGACTTAAGTACAAGAGGACTGACACTCTAACTTTCTATGATTTGAACCACTCCTGTGAGTCCCGTTTTAGATTCCGATGCTTCACTTCAGTTTTACTGTATCCCTTGGACCTTCTTACAAGCGATGAAACACAGAAATTACATCCAAATTTAATACAAAAGGCACAATGCCAACATCAGTACAAGAGGACTGACACTCTAACGTTCTATGATTTGAACCTCTCCTGTGTGTCCAGTTGTAGATTCCGATGCTTCACTTCAGGTTTACTGTATCCCTTGGACGCTCTTATAAACGGTAAAACACAGAAATTACATCCGAAATTAATACAAAAGGCACAATGCCGACTTAAGTACAAAATGACTGACACTCTAACTTTCTATGATTTGAACCAGTGCTGTGAGTCCAGTTTTAGATTCCGATGCTTCACTTTAGGTTAACTGTATCCCTTGGACCTTCTTATTGACGATGAAACACAGAAATTGCATTCGAATTTAATACAAAATGCACAATGCCGACTTAAGTACAAGAGGACCGACAGTCTAACTTTCTATGATTTGAACCTCTCCTGTGAGTCCAGTTTCAGTTTCCGATGCCTCACTTCAGGTTTACTGTCTATCTTGGACCTTCTTATAGACGATGAAACACAGAAATTGCATCCGAAATTAATACAAACGGCACAATGCCGACTTAAGTACAAGAGGACAGACACTCCAATTTTCGATGATTTGAACCACTCCTGTGAGGCCAGTTTTACATTCCGATGCTTCACTTCAGGTTTACAGTATCCCTTGGACCTTCTTATTGACGATGAAACACAGAAATTGCATCCGAATTTAATGCAAAAGGCACATTGCCGACTTCAGTACAAGAAGACTGACACTCTAACTTTCTATGATTCGAACCTCTCCTGTGAGTCTAAGTTTTAGATTCCGATGCTTCACTTCAGGTTTACTGTATCCCTTGGACGTTCTTATTGACGATGAAACACAGAAACTGCATCCGAATTTAATACAAAGGCACAATGCCGGCGTAAGTACAAGAGGACTGACACTCTAACTTTCAATGATTTGAACCTCTCCTGTGAGTCCAGTGTTAGATTCCGAGGCACCATTTCAGGTTTACTGTATCCCTTGGACGTTCTTATAAACGATGAAACACAGAAATTGCATCCGAATTTAATACAAAAGGCACAATGCCGACTTAAGTACAAGAGGACGGACACTCTAACTTTCTATGACTTGAAACACTCCTGTGAGTCCCTATTTAGATTCCAATGGTTCACTTCAGGATTACTGTATCCCTTGGACCTTCTTATAAACGATGAAACACAGAAATTACATCCGAATTTAATACAAAAGGCACAATGCCGACTTCAGTACAAGAGGACTGAAGCTCTAACAATCTATGATTTGAACCTCTCCTGTGAGCCCAGTGTTAGATTCTGAGGCTTCACTTCAGGTTTACTGTATTCCTTGGACCTTCTTGTTGACGATGAAACAAAGAAATATCATCCGAATTTAATACAAAAGGCACAATGCCGACTTAAGTACAAGAGGACTGACACTCTAACTTACTATGATGTGAACCTCTCCTGTGAGTCCAGTGTTAGATTCCGAGGCTTCACTTCAGGTTTACTGTATCCCTTGAACCTTCTTATTGACAATGAAACACAGAAATTGCATCCGAATTTAATACAAAAGGCACAATGCCCACTGAAGTACAAGAGGACTGACACTCTAACTTTCTATGATTTGAACCACTCCTGTGAGTCCCGTTTTTGTTTCCGATGCTTCACTTCAGGTTTACTGTATCCCTTGGACCTTCTTATTGACGATGAAACACAGAAATTGCATCCGAATTTAATACAAAAGGCACAATGCCGACTTAAGTACAAGAGGACTGACACTCTAACTTTCTATGATTTGAACCACTCCTGTGAGTCCCGTTTTAGATTCCGATGCTTCACTTCAGGTTTACTGTATCCCTTGGACCTTCTTACAAACGATGAAACACAGAAATTACATCCGAATTTAATACAAAAGGCACAATGCCAACATCAGTACAAGAGGACTGACACTCTAACGTTCTATGATTTGAACCTCTCCTGTGGGTCCAGTTGTAGATTCCGATGCTTCACTTCAGGTTTACTGTATCCCTTGGACATTCTTATAAACGATAAAACACAGAAATTACATCCGAATTTTATACAAAAGGCACAATGCCGACTTAAGTACAAAATGACTGACACCCTAACTTTCTATGATTTGAATCAGTGCTGTGAGTCCAGTTTTAAATTCCGATGCTTCACTTCAGGTTTACTGTATCCCTTGGACCTTCTTATTGACGATGAAACACAGAAATTGCATTCGAATTTAATACAAAATGCACAATGCCGACTTAAGTACAAGAGGACCGACACTCTAACGTTCTATGATTTGAACCTCTCCTGTGAGTCCAGTTTTAGATTCCGATGCTTCACTTCAAGTTTACTGTATACTTTGGACCTTCTTATAGACGATGAAACACAGAAATTGCATCCGAAATTAATACAAACGGCACAATGCCGACTTAAGTACAAGAGGACAGACACTCCAACTTTCCATGATTTGAACCACTCCTGTGAGGCCAGTTTTACATTCCGATGCTTCACTTCAGGTTTACAGTATCCCTTGGACCTTCTTATTGACGATGAAACACAGAATTGCATCCGAATTTAATGCAAAAGGCACAATGCCGACTTAAGTACAAGAGGACTGACACTCTAACTTTCTATGACTTGAAACACTCCTGTGAGTCCCTATTTAGATTCCAATGGTTCACTTCAGGATTACTGTATCCCTTGGACCTTCTTATAAACGATGAAACACAGAAATTACATCCGAATTTAATACAAAAGGCACAATGCCGACTTCAGTACAAGAGGACTGAAGCTCTAACTTTCTACGATTTGAACCTCTCCTGTGGGTCCAGTTGTAGATTCCGATGCTTCACTTCAGGTTTACTGTATCCCTTGGACCTTCTTATTGACAATGAAACACATAAATTGCATCCGAATTTAATACAAAAGGCACAATGCCGACTTAAGTACAACAGGACTGACTCTCTAACTTTCTCTGTTTTGAACCTCTCCTGTGAGTCCAGTTTTAGATTCCGATGCTTCACTTCAGGTTTACTGTATACCTTGGACTTTCTTATTGGCGATGAAACACAGAAATTGCATCCGATTTTAATACAAAAGGCACAATGCTGACTTAAGTACAAGTGGACTGACACTACAACTTTCGATGATTTGCACCTCTCCTGTGATTCCAGTTTTAGATTCCGATGCTTCACTTCTGGTTTACTGTATCCCTTGGACCTTCTTATTCACCATGAAACACAGCAATTGGATCGGAATTTAATACAAAAGGCACAATGTCGACTTAAGTACTAGAGGACTGACACTCTAACTTTCTTTGATTTGGACCTCTCCTGTGATTCCAGTTTTAGATTCCGATGCTGCACTTCAGGTTTTCTGTATCTTTTGGACCTTCTTATTGACGTTGAAACACAGAAATTGCATCGGAATTTAATACAAAAGGCACAATGCCGACTTAAGTACAAGAGGACTGACACTCTAACTTTCTATTATTTGAACCTCTCCTGTGAGTCCAGTTTTAGATTCCGATGCTTCACTTCAGGTTTACTGTATCCCTAGGACCTTCTTATTGACGATGAAACACAGAAATTGCATCCGAATTTAATACAAAAGGCACATTGCCGACTTAAGTACAAGAGGACAGACACTCTAACTTACTATGATGTGAACCTCTCCTGTGAGTCCAGTGTTAGATTCCGAATCTTCACTTCAGGTTTACTGTATCCCTTGACCCTTCTTATTGACGATGAAACACAGAAATTGCATCCGAATTTAATACAAAAGGCACAATGCCCACTTAAGTTCAAGAGGACTGACACTCTAACTTTCTATGATTTGAACCACTCCTGTGAGTCCCGTTTTAGATTCCGATGCTTCACTTCAGGTTTACTGTATCACTTGGACCTTCTTATTGACGATGAAACACAGAAATTGCATCCGAATTTAATACAAAAGGCACAATGCCGACTTAAGTACAAGAGGACTGACACTCTAACTTTCTATGATTTAAACCACTCCTGTGAGTCCCGTTTTAGATTCCGATGGTTCACTTCAGGTTTACTGTATCCCTTGGACCTTCTTACAAACGATGGAACACAGAAATTACATCCGAATTTAATACAAAAGGCACAATGCCAACATCAGTACAAGAGGACTGACACACTAACGTTCTATGATTTGAGCCTCTCCTGTGGGTCCAGTTGTAGATTCCGCTGCTTCACTTCAGGTTTACTGTATCCCTTGGACCTTCTTATTGACGATGAAACACAGAAATTGCATCCGAATTTAATACAAAAGGCACAATGACGACTTAAGTACAAGAGGACTGACACTCTAACTTACTATGATGTGAACCTCTCCTGTGAGTCCAGTGTTAGATTCCGAGGCTTCACTTCAGGAATACTGTATCCCTTGAACCTTCTTATTGACGATGAAACACAGAAATTGCATCCGAATTTAATACAAAAGGCACAATGCCCACTTAAGTACAAGAGGACTGACACTCTATCTTTGTATGATTTGAACCACTCCTGTGAGTCCCGTTTTTGATTCCGATGCTTCACTCAGGTTTACTGTATCCCTTGGACCTTCTTATTGACGATGAAACACAGAAATTGCATCCGAATTCAATACAAAAGGCACAATGCCGACTTAAGTACAAGAGGACTGACACTCTAACTTTCTATGATTTGAACCACTCCTGTGAGTCCCGTTTTAGATTCCGATGCTTCACTTCAGTTTTACTGTATCCCTTGGACCTTCTCACAAACGATGAAACACAGAAATTACATCCGAATTTAATACAAAAGTCACAATGCCAACATCAGTACAAGAGGACTGACACTCTAACGTTCTATGATTTGAACCTCTCCTGTGGGTCCAGTTGTAGATTCCGATGCTTCATTTCAGGTTTACTGTATACCTTGGACATTATTATAAACGATAAAACACAGAAAATACATCCGAATTTAATACAAAAGGCACAATGCAGACTTAAGTACAAGAGGACTGACACTCTAACTTTCTATGATGTTAACCTCTCATGTGAGTCCAGTGTTAGTTTCCGAGGCTTCACTTCAGGTTTACTGTATCCGTTGGACCTTCTTATTGACGATGAAACACAGAAATTGCATCCGAATTTAATACAAAAGTCACAATGCCGTCTTAAGTACAAGAGGACTGACACTCTAACTTCCTATGACTTGAAACACTCCTGTGAGTCCCTATTTAGATTCCAATGGTTCTCTTCAGGATTACTGTATCCCTTGGACCTTCTTATAAACGATGAAACACAGAAATTACATCCGAATTTAATACAAAAGGCACAATGCCGACATAAGTACAAGAGGACTGACACTCTAACTTACTATGATGTGAACCTCTCCTGTGAGTCCAGTGTTAGATTCCGAGGCTTCACTTCAGGTTTACTGTATCCCTTGAACATTCATATTGACGATGAAACACAGAAATTGCATCCGAATTTAATACAAAAGGCACAATGCCCACTTAAGTACAATAGGACAGACACTCTAACTTTCTATGATTTGAACCACTCCTGTGAGTCCCGTTTTTGATTCCGATGCTTCACTTCAGGTTTACTGTATCCCTTGGACCTTCTTATTGGCGATGAAACACAGAAATTGCATCCGAATTTATTACAAAAGGCACAATGCCAACATCAGTACAAGAGGACTGACACTCTAACGTTCTATGATTTGAACCTCTCCTGTGGGTCCAGTTGTAGATTCCGATGCTTCATTTCAGGTTTACTGTATACCTTGGACATTATTATAAACGATAAAACACAGAAAATACATCCGAATTTAATACAAAAGGCACAATGCCGACTTAAGTACAAAATGACTGACACTCTAACTTTCTATGATTTGAACCAGTGCTGTGAGTCCAGTTTTAGATTCCGATGCTTCACTTCAGGTTTACTGTATCCCTTGGACCTGCTTATTGACGATGAAACACAGAAATTGCATTCGAATTTAATACAAAATGCACAATGCCGACTAAAGTACAAGAGGACCGACACTCTAACTTTCTATGATTTGAACCTCTCCTGTGAGTCCAGTTTCAGGTTGCGATGCTTCACATCAGGTTTACTGTCTACCTTGGACCTTCTTATAGACGATGAAACACAGAAATTGCATCCGAAATTAATACAAGCGGCACAATGCCGACTTAAGTACAAGAGGACAGACACTCCAACTTTCGATGATTTGAACCACTCCTGTGAGGCCAGTTTTACATTCCGATGCTTGACTTCAGGTTTACAGTAACCCTTGGACCTTCTTATTGACGATGAAACACAGAAATTGCATCCGTCTTTAATGCAAAAGGCACATTGCCGACTTTAGTACAAGAGGACTGACACCCGAACTTTCTATGATTTGAACCTCTCCTGTGAGTCCAAGTTTTAGATTCCGATGCTTCACTTCAGGTTTACTGTATCCCTTGGACGTTCTTATTGACGATGAAACACAGAAACTGCACCCGAATTTAATACAAAGGCACAATGCCGGCGTAAGTACAAGAGGACTGTCACTCTAACTTTCTATGATTTGAACCTCTCCTGTGAGTCCAGTGTTAGATTCCGAGGCATCACTTCAGGTTTACTGTATCCCTTGGACCTTCTTATAAACGATGAAACACAGAAATTGCATCCGAATTTAATACAAAAGGCACAATGCCGACTTAAGTACAAGAAAACTGACACTTTAACTTCTATGATGTGAACCTCTCATGTGAGTCCAGTGTTAGATTCCGAGGCTTCACTTCAGGTTTACTGTATCCGTTGGACCTTCTTATTGACGATGAAACACAGAAATTGCATCCGAATTTAATACAAAAGGCACAATGCCGACTTAAGTACAAGAGGACTGACACTCTAACTTTCTATGACTTGAAACACTCCTGTGAGTCCCTATTTAGATTCCAATGGTTCACTTCAGGATTACTGTATCCCTTGGACCTTCTTATAAACGATGAAACACAGAAATTACATCCGAATTTAATACAAAAGGCACAATGCCGACTTCAGTACAAGAGGACTGAAGCTCTAACTTTCTATGATTTGAACCTCTCCTGTGGGTCCAGTTGTAGATTCCGATGCTTCACTTCAGGTTTACTGTATCCCTTGGACCTTCTTATTGACAATGAAACACAGAAATTGCATACGAATTTAATACAAAAGGCACAATGCCGACTTAAGTACAAGAGGACTGACACTCTAACTTTCTATGATTTGAACCACTCCTGTGAGTCCAGTTCTAGATTCCGATGCTTCACTCCAGGTTTACTGTATCCCTTGGACCTTCTTATTGACGATGTAACACAGAAATTGCATCCGATTTTAATACAAAAGGCACAATGCCGACTTAAGTACAAGAGGACTGACACTCTAACCATATATGATTTGAACCTCTCCTGTGAGTCCAGTTTTAGTTGCCAAGGCTTCACTTCAGGTTTACTGTATCCCTTGGACCTTCTTATTGACGATGAAACACAGAAATTGCATCCGAAATTAATACAAAAGACACATT
This sequence comes from Schistocerca americana, assembly GCF_021461395.2. NCBI lineage: Eukaryota > Metazoa > Arthropoda > Insecta > Orthoptera > Acrididae > Schistocerca > Schistocerca americana. The sequence continues at coordinate 1,541,093 of NW_025726335.1, forward strand.
GCCGACTTAAGTACAAGAGGACTGACACCCTAAGTTTCTTTGATTTGAACCTCTCCTGTGAGTCAAGTTTTAGTTTCCGATGCTTCACTTTAGGTTTACTGAACCCCTTGGACCTTCTTATTGACAATGAAACACAGAAATTGCATCCGAATTTAATACAAAAGACACAATGCCGACTTAAGTACAAGAGGACTGACACTCTAACTTTCTATGATTTGATTCACTCCTGTGAGTCCAGTTTTAGGTTCTGATGCTTCACTTCAGGTTTACTGAATCCCTTGGACCTTCTTATTGACAATGAAACACAGAAATTGCATCCGAATTTAATACAAAAGGCACAATGCCGACATAAGTACAAGAGGACTTACACTCTAACTTTCTATGATTTGAACCTCTGCCTTAAGTCCAGTTTTAGATTCCGATGCTTCACTTCAAGTTTACTGTATCCCTAGGACCTTCTTATTGACGATGAAACAAAGAAATTGCATCCGAAATTAATACAAAAGGCACAATGCCGATTTAAGTACAAGAGGACAGACACTCTAACTTTCTATGATCTGAACTACTCCTGTGGGGCCAGTTTTAAATTCCGATGCTTCACTTCAGGTTTACTGTATCCCTTGGTCCTTTTTATTGACGATGAGACACAGAAATTGCATCCGAATTTAATACAAAAGGCACAATGCCGACTTAAGTACAAGAGGACTTACACTCTAAATTTCTATGATTTGAACCTCTCTTGTGAGTCAAGTTTTAGATTCCGATGCTTCATTTCAGGTTTACTGTATCCCTTGCATCTTCTTATCGACGATGAAACACAGAAATAGCAATCCGAATTTAATACAAAAGGCACAATGCCGGCTTAAGTACAAGGGGACTGACACTCCAACTTTCTATGATTTGAACCTCTCCTTTGATTCCAGTTTTAGATTCCGATGCTTTACTTCAGGTTTCTGTATCCCTTGGACCTTCTTATTGACAATGAAACACAGAAATTGCATCCGAATTTAATACAAAAGGCACAATGCCGACTTAAGTACAACAGGACTGACTCTCTAACTTTCTCTGTTTTGAACCTCTCCTGTGAGTCCAGTTTTAGATTCCGATGCTTCACTTCAGGTTTACTGTATCCCTTGGCCTTTCTTATTGGCGATGAAACACAGAAATTGCATCCGATTTTAATACAAAAGGCACAATGCTGACTTAAGTACAAGAGGACTGACACTACAACTTTCTATGATTTGAACCTCTCCTGTGAGTCCAGTGTTAGATTCTGAGGCTTCACTTCAGGCTTACTGTATCCCTTGGACCTTCTTATTGACGATGAAACACAGAAATTGCATCCGAATTTAATACAAAAGGCACAATGCCGACTTAAGTACAAGAGGACTGACACTCTAACTTTCTATGATGTGGACCTCTCCTGTTAGTCCAGTGTTAGATTCCGAGGCTTCACTTCAGGTTTACTGTATCCCTTGGACCTTCTTATTGACGATGAAACACAGAAATTGCATCCGAATGTAATACAAAAGGCACAATGCAGACTTAAGTACAAGAGGACTGACACTCTAACTTTCTATGATTTGAACCACTCCTGTGAGTCCCGTTTTAGATTCTGATGCTTCACTTCAGGTCTACTGTATCCCTTGGACCTTCTTATAAACGATGAAACACAGAAATTACATCCGAATTTAATACAAAAGGCACAATGCCGACTTAAGTACAAGGGGACTGACACTCTAACTTTCGATGATTTGCACCTCTCCTGTGATTATAGTTTTAGATTCCGATGCTTCACTTCTGGTTTACTGTATCCCTTGGACATTCTTATTCACCATGAAACACAGCAATTGCATCGGAATTTAATACAAAAGGCACAATGTCGACTTAAGTACTAGAGGACTGACACTCTAACTTCCTTTGATTTGGACCTCTCCTGTGATTCCAGTTTTAGATTCCAATGCTGCACTTCAGGTTTTCTGTATCTTTTGGACCTTCTTATTGACGGTGAAACACAGAAATTGCATCGGAATTTAATACAAAAGGCACAATGCCGACTTAAGTACAAGAGGACTGACACTCTAACTTTCTATTATTTGAACCTCTCCTGTGAGTCCAGTTTTAGATTCCGATGCTTCACTACAGGTTTACTGTATCCCTAGGACCTTCTTATTGACAATGAAACACAGAAATTGCATCCGAATTTAATACAAAATGCACAATCTCGACTTAAATACAAGAGGACTGACACACTAACTTTCTGTGATTTGAACCTCTTCTGTGATTCCAGTTTTAGATTCCGATGCTTCACTTCAGGTTTACTGTATCCCTTGGGCCTTCTTAGTGACGATGAAACACAGAAATTGCATCCAAATTTAATACAAAAGGCGCAATGCCGACTTAAGTACAAGAGGACTGACACTCTAACTTTCTATGATTTGAACCTCTCCTGTGGGTCCAGTTTTATATTCCGATGCTTCACTTCAGGTTTACTGTATCCCTTGGACCTTCTTATTGACGATGAAACACAGAAATTGCATCCGAATGTAATACAAAAGGCACAATGCCGACTTAAGTACAATTGGACTGACACACTAACTTTCTCTGATTTGAACCTCTCCTGTGAGTCCAGTTTTAGATTCCGATGCTTCACTTCAGGTTTACTGTAAACCCTTGGACCTTCCTATTCACGATGAAGCACAGAAATTGCATCCGATTTTAATACAAAAGGCGCAATGCCGACGTAAGTACAAGAGGAGTGACACTCTAACTTTCTATGATTTGAACCTCTCCTGTGAGTCCAGTGTTAGATTCCAATGGTTCACTTCAGGTTTACTGTATCCCTTGGACCTTGTTATAAACGATGAAACACTGAAATTACATCCGAATTTAATCCAAAATGCACAATGCCGACTTCAGTACAAGAGGACTGACACTCTAACTTTCTATGATTTGAACCTCTCCCGTGGGTCCAGTTGTAGATTCCGATGCTTAACTTCAGGTTTACTGTATACCTTGGACCTTCTTATTGACAATTAAACACAGAAATTGCATACGAATTTAATACAAAAGGCACATTGCCGACTTAAGTACAAGAGGACTGACACTCTAACTTTCTATGATTTGAACCACTCCTGTGAGTCCAGTTCTAGATTCCGATGCTTCACTTCAGGTTTACTGTATCCCTTGGACTTTCTTATTGGCGATGAAACACAGAAATTGCATCCGATTTTAATACAAAAGGCACAATGCTGACTTAAGTACAAGAAGACTGACACTACAACTTTCTATGATTTGAACCTCTCCTGTGAGTCCAGTGTTAGATTCTGAGGCTTCACTTCAGGCTTACTGTATCCCTTGGACCTTCTTATTGACGATGAAACACAGAAATTGCATCCGAATTTAATACAAAAGGCACAATGCCGACATAAGTACAAGAGGACTGACACTCTAACTTTCTACGATGTGGACCTCTCCTGTTAGTCCAGTGTTAGATTCCGAGGCTTCACTTCAGGTTTACTGTATCCCTTGGACCTTCTTATTGACGATGAAACACAGAAATTGCATCCGAATGTAATACAAAAGGCACAATGCAGACTTAAGTACAAGAGGACTGACACTCTAACTTTCTATGATTTGAACCACTCCTGTGAGTCCCGTTTTAGATTCCGATGCTTCACTTCAGGTCTGCTGTATCCCTTGGACCTTCTTATAAACGATGAAACACAGAAATTACATCCGAATTTAATACAAAAGGCACAATGCCGACTTAAGTACAAGGGGACTGACACTCTAACTTTCGATGATTTGCACCTCTCCTGTGATTCCAGTTTTAGATTCCGATGCTTCACTTCTGGTTTACTGTATCCCTTGGACCTTCTTATTCACCATGAAACACAGCAATTGCATCGGAATTTAATACAAAAGGCACAATGTCGACTTAAATACTAGAGGACTGACACTCTAACTTTCTTTGATTTGGACCTCTCCTGTGAGTCCAGTTTTAGATTCCGATGCTGCACTTCAGGTTTTCTGTATCTTTTGGACCTTCTTATTGACGTTGAAACACAGAAATTGCATCGGAATTTAATACAAAAGGCACAATGCCGACATAAGTACAAGAGGACTGACACTCTAACTTTCTATTATTTGAACCTCTCCTGTGAGTCCAGTTTTAGATTCCGATGCTTCACTTCAGGTTTACTGTATCCCTAGGACCTTCTTATTGACGATGAAACACAGAAATTGCATCCGAATTTAATACAAAAGGCACATTGCCGACTTAAGTACAAGAGAACTGACACTCTAACTTACTATGATGTCAACCTCTCCTGTGAGTCCAGTGTTAGATTCCGAGGCTTCACTTCAGGTTTACTGTATCCCTTGGACCTTCTTATTGACGATGAAACACAGAAATTGCATCCGAATTTAATACAAAAGGCACAATGCCAACATCAGTACAAGAGGACTGACACTCTAACGTTCTATGATTTGAACCTCTCCTGTTGGTCCAGTTGTAGATTCCGATGCTTCACTTCAGGTTTACTGTATACCTTGGACATTATTATAAACGATAAAACACAGAAATTACATCCGAATTTAATACAAAGGGCACAATGCCGACTTAAGTACAAAATGACTGACACTCTAACTTTCTATGATTTGAACCAGTGCTGTGGGTCCAGTTGTAGATTCCGATGCTTCACTTCAGGTTTACTGTATCCCTTGGACCTTCTTATTGACAATGAAACACAGAAATTGCATACGAATTTAATACAAAAGGCACAATGCCGACTTAAGTACAAGAGGACTGACACTCTAACTTTCTATGATTTGATTCACTCCTGTGAGTCCAGTTTTAGGTTCTGATGCTTCACTTCAGGTTTACTGAATCCCTTGGACCTTCTCATTGACAATGAAACACAGAAATTGCATCCGACTTTAATACAAAAGGCGCAATGCTGACATAAGTACAAGAGGACTTACACTCTAACTTTCTATGATTTGAACCTCTGCCTGAAGTCCAGTTTTAGATTCCGATGCTTCACTTCAAGTTTACTGTATCCCTAGGACCTTCTTATTGACGATGAAACAAAGAAATTGCATCCGAAATTAATACAAAAGGCACAATGCCGATTTAAGTACAAGAGGGCAGACATTCTAACTTTCTATGATCTGAACTACTCCTGTGGGGCCAGTTTTAAATTCCGATGCTTCACTTCAGGTTTACTGTATCCCTTGGTCCTTTTTATTGACGATGAGACACAGAAATTGCATTAGAATTTAATACAAAAGGCACAATGCCGACTTAAGTACAAGAGGACTTACACTCTAAATTTCTATGATTTGAACCTCTCCTGTGAGTCAAGTTTTAGATTCCGATGCTTCATTTCAGGTTTACTGTATCCCTTGCATCTTCTTATTGACGATGAAACACAGAAATAGCAATCCGAATTTAATACAAAAGGCACAATGCCGGCTTAAGTACAATGGGACTGACACTCCAACTTTCTATGATTTGAACCTCTCCTTTGATTCCAGTTTTAGATTCCGATGGTTTACTTCAGGTTTCTGTATCCCTTGGACCTTCTTATTGACAATGAAACACAGAAATTGCATCCGAATTTAATACAAAAGGCACAATGCCGACATAAGTACAAGAGGACTGACACTCTAACTTTCTATTATTTGAACCTCTCCTGTGAGTCCAGTTTTAGATTCCGATGCTTTACTTCAGGTTTACTGTATCCCTAGGACCTTCTTATTGACGATGAAACACAGAAATTGCATCCGAATTTAATACAAAAGGCACATTGCTGACTTAAGTACAAGAGGACTGACACTCTAACTTACTATGATGTGAACCTCTCCTGTGAGTCCAGTGTTAGATTCCGAGGCTTCACTTCAGGTTTACTGTATCCCTTGACCCTTCTTATTGACGATGAAACACAGAAATTGCATCCGAATTTAATACAAAAGGCACAATGCCCACTTAAGTTCAAGAGGACTGACACTCTAACTTTCTATGATTTGAACCACTCCTGTGAGTCCCGTTTTAGATTCCGATGCTTCACTTCAGGTTTACTGTATCCCTTGGACCTTCTTATTGACGATGAAACACAGAAATTGCATCCGAATTTAATACAAAAGCACAATGCCGACTTAAGTACAAGAGGACTGACACTCTAACTTTCTATGATTTGAACCACTCCTGTGAGTCCCGTTTTAGATTCCGATGCTTCACTTCAGGTTTACTGTATCCCTTGGACCTTCTTACAAACGATGGAACACAGAAATTACATCCGAATTTAATACAAAAGGCACAATGCCAACATCAGTACAAGAGGACTGACACACTAACGTTCTATGATTTGAGCCTCTCCTGTGGGTCCAGTTGTAGATTCCGCTGCTTCACTTCAGGTTTACTGTATCCCTTGGACCTTCTTATTGACGATGAAACACAGAAATTGCATCCGAATTTAATACAAAAGGCACAATGACGATTTAAGTACAGGAGGACTGACACTCTAACTTACTATGATGTGAACCTCTCCTGTGAGTCCAGTGTTAGATTCCGAGGCTTCACTTCAGGTTTACTGTATCCCTTGAACCTTCTTATTGACGATGAAACACAGAAATTGCATCCGAATTTAATACAAAAGGCACAATGCCCACTTAAGTACAAGAGGACTGACACTCTAACTTTCTATGATTTGAGCCACTCCTGTGAGTCCCGTTTTTGATTCCGATGCTTCACTTCAGGTTTACTGTATCCCTTGGACCTTCTTATTGACGATGAAACACAGAAATTGCATCCGAATTTAATACAAAAGGCACAATGCCGACTTAAGTACAAGAGGACTGACACTCTAACTTTCTATGATTTGAACCACTCCTGTGAGTCCCGTTTTAGATTCCGATGCTTCACTTCAGTTTTACTGTATCCCTTGGACCTTCTCACAAACGATGAAACACAGAAATTACATCCGAATTTAATACAAAAGGCACAATGCCAACATCTGTACAAGAGGACTGACACTCTAACGTTCTATGATTTGAACCTCTCCTGTGGGTCCAGTTGTAGTTTCCGATGCTTCACTTCAGGTTTACTGTATCCCTTGGACATTCTTATAAACGATAAAACACAGAAATTACATCCGAATTTAATACAAAGGCACAATGCCGACTTAAGTACAAAATGACTGACACTCTAACTTTCTATGATTTGAACCAGTGCTGTGAGTCCAGTTTTAAATTCCGATGCTTCACTTCAGGTTTACTGTATCCCTTGGACCTTCTTATTGACGATGAAACACAGAAATTGCATTCGAATTTAATACAAAATGCACAATGCCGACTTAAGTACAAGAAGACCGACGCCCTAACTTTCTATGATTTGAACCTCTCCTGTGAGTCCAGTTTTAGATTCCGATGCTTCACTTCAAGTTTACTGTAAACCTTGGACCTTCTTATGGACGATGAAACACAGAAATTGCATCCGAAAATAATACAAACGGCACAATGCCGACTTAAGTACAAGTGGACAGACACTCCAACTTTCTATGATTTGAACCACTCCTGTGAGGCCAGTTTTACATTCCGATGCTTCACTTCAGGTTTACGGTATCCCTTGGACCTTCTTATTGACGATGAAACACAGAAATTGCATCCGAATTTAATGCAAAAGGCACATTGCCGACTTTAGTACAAGAGGACTGTCACACTATCTTTCTATGATTTGAACCTCTCCTGTGAGTCCAAGTTTTAGATTCCGATGCTTCACTTCAGGTTTACTGTATCCCTTGGACGTTCTTATTGACGATGAAACACAGAAACTGCATCCGAATTTAATACAAAGGCACAATGCCGGCGTAAGTACAAGAGGACTGACACTCTAACTGTCTATGATTTGAACCTCTCCTGTGAGTCCAGTGTTAGATTCCGAGGCATCACTTCAGGTTTACTGTATCCCTTGGACCTTCTTATTGACGATGAAACACAGAAATTGCATCCGAATTTAATACAAAAGGCACAATGCAGACTTAAGTACAAGAGGACTGACACTCTAACTTTCTATGATGTTAACCTCTCATGTGAGTCCAGTGTTAGTTTCCGAGGCTTCACTTCAGGTTTACTGTATCCGTTGGACCTTCTTATTGACGATGAAACACAGAAATTGCATCCGAATTTAATACAAAAGGCACAATGCCGTCTTAAGTACAAGAGGACTGACACTCTAACTTTCTATGACTTGAAACACTCCTGTGAGTCCCTATTTAGATTCCAATGGTTCTCTTCAGGATTACTGTATCCCTTGGACCTTCTTATAAACGATGAAACACAGAAATTACATCCGAATTTAATACAAAAGGCACAATGCCGACATAAGTACAAGAGGACTGACACTCTAACTTACTATGATGTGAACCTCTCCTGTGAGTCCCGTGTTAGATTCCGAGGCTTCACTTCAGGTTTACTGTATCCCTTGAACATTCTTATTGACGATGAAACACAGAAATTGCATAAGAATTTAATACAAAAGGCACAATGCCCACTTAAGTACAATAGGACAGACACTCTAACATTCTATGATTTGAACCACTCCTGTGAGTCCCGTTTTTGATTCCGATGCTTCACTTCAGGTTTACTGTATCCCTTGGACCTTCTTATTGACGATGAAACACAGAAATTGCATCCGAATTTAATACAAAAGGCACAATGCCAACATCAGTACAAGAGGACTGACACTCTAACGTTCTATGATTTGAACCTCTCCTGTGGGTCCAGTTGTAGATTCCGATGCTTCACTTCAGGTTTACTGTATACCTTGGACATTATTATAAACGATAAAACACAGAAATTACATCCGAATTTAATACAAAAGGCACAATGCCGACTTAAGTACAAAATGACTGACACTCTAACTTTCTATGATTTGAACCAGTGCTGTGAGTCCAGTTTTAGATTCCGATGCTTCACTTCAGGTTTACTGTATCCCTTGGACCTGCTTATTGACGATGAAACACAGAAATTGCCTTCGAATTTAATACAAAATGCACAATGCCGACTTAAGTACAAGAGGACCGACACTCTAACTTTCTATGATTTGAACCTCTCCTGTGAGTCCAGTTTCAGGTTCCGATGCTTCACATCAGGTTTACTGTCTACCTTGGACCTTCTTATAGACGATGAAACACAGAAATTGCATCCGAAATTAATACAAACGGCACAATGCCGACTTAAGTACAAGAGGACAGACACTCCAACTTTCGATGATTTGAACCACTCCTGTGAGGCCAGTTTTACATTCCGATGCTTGACTTCAGGTTTACAGTATCCCTTGGACCTTCTTATTGACGATGAAACACAGAAATTGCATCCGAATTTAATACAAAAGGCACAATGCCGACTTAAGTACAAGAGGACTGACACTCTAACTTTCTATGACTTGAAACACTCCTGTGAGTCCCTATTTAGATTCCAATGGTTCACTTCAGGATTACTGTATCCCTTGGACCTTCTTATTGACGATGTAACACAGAAATTGCATCCGATTTTAATACAAAAGGCACAATGCCGACTTAAGTACAAGAGGACTGACACTCTAACCATATATGATATGAACCTCTTCTGTGAGTCCAGTTTTAGTTGCCAAGGCTTCACTTCAGGTTTACTGTATCCCTTGGACCTTCTTATTGACGATGAAACACAGAAATTGCATCCGAAATTAATACAAAAGACACATTGCCGACTTAAGTACAAGAGGACTGACACCCTAAGTTTCTTTGATTTGAACCTCTCCTGTGAGTCAAGTTTTAGTTTCCGATGCTTCACTTCAGGTTTACTGAACCCCTTGGACCTTCTTATTGACAATGAAACACAGAAATTGCATCCGAATTTAATACAAAAGACACAATGCCGACTTAAGTACAAGAGGACTGACACTCTAACTTTCTATGATTTGATTCACTCCTGTGAGTCCAGTTTTAGGTTCTGATGCTTCACTTCAGGTTTACTGAATCCCTTGGACCTTCTTATTGACAATGAAACACAGAAATTGCATCCGAATTTAATACAAAAGGCACAATGCTGACATAAGTACAAGAGGACTTACACTCTAACTTTCTATGATTTGAACCTCTGCCTTAAGTCCAGTTTTAGATTCCGATGCTTCACTTCAAGTTTACTGTATCCCTAGGACCTTCTTATTGACGATGAAACAAAGAAATTGCATCCGAAATTAATACAAAAGACACAATGCCGATTTCAGTACAAGAGGACAGACACTCTAACTTTCTATGATCTGAACTACTCCTGTGGGGCCAGTTTTAAATTCCGATGCTTCACTTCAGGTTTACTGTATCCCTTGGTCCTTTTTATTGACGATGAGACACAGAAATTGCATCCGAATTTAATACAAAAGGCACAATGCCGACTTAAGTACAAGGGGACATACACTCTAAATTTCTATGATTTGAACCTCTCCTGTGAGTCAAGATTTTGATTCCGATGCTTCATTTCAGGTTTACTGTATCCCTTGCATCTTCTTATTGACGATGAAACACAGAAATAGCAATCCGAATTTAATTCAAAAGGCACAATGCCGGCTTAAGTACAAGGGGACTGACACTCCAACTTTCTATGATTTGAACCTCTCCTTTGATTCCAGTTTTAGATTCCGATGGTTTACTTCAGGTTTCTGTATCCCTTGGACCTTCTTATTGACAATGAAACACAGAAATTGCATCCGAATTTAATACAAAAGGCACAATGCCGACTTAAGTACAACAGAACTGACTCTCTAACTTTCTCTGTTTTGAACCCCTCCTGTGAGTCCAGTTTTAGATTCCGATGCTTCACTTCAGGTTTACTGTATCCCATGGTCTTTCTTATTGGCGATGAAACACAGAAATTGCATCCGATTTTAATACAAAAGGCACAATGCTGACTTAAGTACAAGAGGACTGACACTACAACTTTCTATGATTTGAACCTCTCCTTTGATTCCAGTTTTAGATTCCGATGGTTTACTTCAGGTTTCTGTATCCCTTGGACCTTCTTATTGACAATGAAACACAGAAATTGCATCCGAATTTAATACAAAAGGCACAATGCCGACTTAAGTACAACAGAACTGACTCTCTAACTTTCTCTGTTTTGAACCTCTCCTGTGAGTCCAGTTTTAGATTCCGATGCTTCACTTCAGGTTTACTGTATCCCTTGGGCCTTCTTATTGACGATGAAACACAGAAATTGCAACCGAATTTGATACAAAAGGCACAATGCCGACTTAAGTACAAGCGGACTGTCACTCTAACTTTCTATGATTGGAACCTCTCCTGTGAGTCCAGTTTTAGATTCCGATGCTTCACTTCTGGTTTACTGTATCCCTTGGACCTTATTATTGACGATGAAACACAGAAATTGCATCCGAATTTAATACAAAAGGCACAATCTCGACTTAAATACAAGAGGACTGACACACTAACTTTCTATGATTTGAACCTCTTTTGTGATTCCAGTTTTAGATTCCGATGCTTCACTTCAGGTTTACTGTATCCCTTGGGCCTTCTTATTGACGATGAAACACAGAAATTGCATCCAAATTTAATACAAAAGGCGCAATGCCGACTTAAGTACAAGAGGACTGACACTCTAACTTTCTATGATTTGAACCTCTCCTGTGGGTCCAGTTTTAGATTCCGATGCTTCACTTCAGGTTTACTGTATCCCTTGGACCTTCTTATTGTCGATGAAACACAGAAATTGCATCCGAATGTAATACAAAAGGCACAATGCCGACTTAAGTACAATTGGACTGACACACTAACTTTCTCTTATTTGAACCTCTCCTGTGAGTCCAGTTTTAGATTCCGATGCTTCACTTCAGGTTTACTGTAAACCCTTGGACCTTCCTATTCACGATGAAGCACAGAAATTGCATCCGATTTTAATACAAAAGGCACAATGCCGACGTAAGTACAAGAGGAGTGACACTCTAACTTTCTATGATTTGAACCTCTCCTGTGAGTCCAGTGTTAGATTCCAATGGTTCACTTCAGGTTTACTGTATCCCTTGGACCTTGTTATAAACGATGAAACACTGAAATTACATCCGAATTTAATCCAAAATGCACAATGCCGACTTCAGTACAAGAGGACTGACACTCTAACTTTCTATGATTTGAACCTCTCCCGTGGGTCCAGTTGTAGATTCCGATGCTTAACTTCAGGTTTACTGTATACCTTGGACCTTCTTATTGACAATTAAACACAGAAATTGCATACGAATTTAATACAAAAAGCACATTGCCGACTTAAGTACAAGAGGACTGACACTCTAACTTTCTATGATTTGAACCACTCCTGTGAGTCCAGTTCTAGATTCCGATGCTTCACTTCAGGTTTACTGTATCCCTTGGACCTTCTTATTGACGATGAAACACAGAAATTGCATCCGATTTTAATACAAAATGCACAATGCCGACTTAAGTACAAGAGGACTGACACTCTAACAATCTATGATTTGAACCTCTGCTGTGAGTCCAGTTTTAGTTGCCGAGGCTTCACTTCAGTTTTACAGTATCCCTTGGATCTTCTTATTGACGATGAAACACAGAAATTGCATCCGAAATTAATACAAAAGACACATTGCCGACTTAAGTACAAATGGACTGACACTCTAAGTTTCTATGATTTGAGCCTCTCCTGTGAGTTAAGTTTTAGTTTCCGATGCTTCACTTCAGGTTTACTGAATCCCTTGGACCTTCTTATTGGCAATGAAACACAGAAATTGCATCCGAATTTAATACATAAGGCACAATGCCGACTTAAGTACAAGAGGACTGACACTCTAACTTCCTATTAATTGATTCACTCCTGTGAGTCCACTTTTAGATTCTGATGCTTCACTTCAGTTTTACTGTATCCCTTGGACCTTCTTATTGACGATGAAACACAGAAATTGCATCCGAATTTAATACAAAAGGCACAATGCCGACTTAAGTACAAGAGGACTGACACTCTAACTTTCTTTGATTTGGCCCTCTCCTGTGATTCCAGTTTTAGATTCCGATGGTACACTTCAGGTTTTCGGTGTCCCTTGGACCTTCTTATTGACGATGAAACACAGAAATTGCATCCGAATTTAATACAAAAGGCACAATGCCGACATAAGTACAAGAGGACTGACACTCTAATTTTCTATGATTTGAACCTCTGCCTTGAGTCCAGTTTTAGATTCCGATGCTTCACTTCAGTTTTACTGTATCCCTTGGACCTTTTTATTGACGATGAGACACAGAAATGGCATCCGAATTTAATACAAAAGGCACAATGCCGACTTAAGTACAAGAGGACTGACACTCTGACTTTCTATGAATTGATTCACTCCTGTGAGTCCACTTTTAGATTCTGATGCTTCACTTCAGTTTTACTGTATCCCTTGGACCTTCTTATTGACGATGAAACACAGAAATTGCATCCGAATTTAATACAAAAGACACAATGCCGACTTAAGTACAAGAGGACTGACACTCTAACTTTCTTTGATTTGGCCCTCTCCTGTGATTCCAGTTTTAGATTCCGATGGTTCACTTCAGGTTTTCGGTGTCCCTTGGACCTTCTTATTGACGATGAAACACAGAAATTGCATCCGAATTTAATACAAAAGGCACAATGCAGACTTAAGTACAAGAGGACTGACACTCTAACTTTCTTTGATTTGGCCCTCTCCTGTGATTCCAGTTTTAGATTCCGATGGTTCACTTCAGGTTTTCGGTGTCCCTTGGACCTTCTTATTGGCAATGAAACACAGAAATTGCATCCGAATTTAATACATAAGGCACAATGCCGACTTAAGTACAAGAGGACTGACACTCTAACTTTCTATGAATTGATTCACTCCTGTGAGTCCACTTTTAGATTCTGATGCTTCACTTCAGTTTTACTGTATCCCTTGGACCTTGTTATAAACGATGAAACACTGAAATTACATCCGAAATTAATACAAAAGGCACCATGCCGATTTAAGTACAAGAGGACAGACACTCTAACTTTCTATGATGTGAACCACTCCTGTGAGGCCAGTTTTAAATTCCGATGCTTCACTTCAGGTTTACTGTATCCCTTGGACCTTTTTATTGACGATGAGACACAGAAATGGCATCCGAATTTAATACAAAAGGCACAATGCCGACTTAAGTACAAGAAGACTTACACTCTAACTTTCTATGATTTGAACCTCTCCTGTGAGTCAAGTTTTAGATTCCGATGCTTCACTTCAGGTTTACTGTATCCCTTGGATCTTCTTATTGACGATGAAACACAGAAATAGCAATCCGAATTTAATACAAAAAGCACAATGCCGGCTTAAGTACAAGAGGACTGACACTCTAACATTCTATGATTTGAACCTCTCCTTTGATTGCAGTTTTAGATTCCGATGCTTTACTTCAGGTTTCTGTATCCCTTGGACCTTCTTATTGACAATGAAACACAGAAATTGCATCCGAATTTAATACAAAAGGCACAGTGCCGACTTAAGTACAACAGGACTGACTCTCTAACTTCCTCTGTTTTGAACCTCTCCTGTGAGTCCAGTTTTAGATTCCGATGCTTCACTTCAGGTTTACTGTATCCCTTGGACTTTCTTATTGGCAATGAAACACAGAAATTGCATCCGATTTTAATACAAAAGGCACAATGCTGACTTAAGTACAAGAGGACTGACACTCTAACTTTCTATGATTTGAACCTCTCCTGTGAGTCCAGTGTTAGATTCCGAGGCTTCACTTCAGGCTTACTGTATCCCTTGGACCTTCTTATTGACGATGAAACACAGAAATTGTATCCGAATTTAATACAAAAGGCACAATGCCGACTTAAGTACAAGAGGACTGACACTCTAACTTTCTATGATGTGGACCTCTCCTGTTAGTCCAGTGTTACATTCCGAGGCTTCACTTCAGGTTTACTGTATCTCTTGGACCTTCTTATTGACGATGAAACACGGAAATTGCATCCGAATTTAATACAAAAAGCACAATGCAGACTTAAGTACAAGAGGACTGACACTCTAACTTTCTATGATTTGAACCACTCCTGTGAGTCCCGTTTTAGATTCCGATGATTCACTTCAGGTTTACTGTATCCCTTGGACCTTCTTATAAACGATGAAACACAGAAATTACATCCGAATTTAATACAAAAGGCACAATGCCGACTTAAGTAAAAGGGGACTGACACTCTAACTTTCTATGATTTGAACCTCTCCTGTGGGTCCAGTTGTAGGTTCCGATGCTTCACTTCAGGTTTACTGCATCCCTTGGACCTCCTTATTAACAATGAAACACATAAATTGCATACGAATTTTATACAAAAAGCACAATGCCGACTTAAGTACAGGAGGACAGACACTCTAACTTTCTATGATTTGAATCTCTCCTGTGAGACCATTTTTAGATTCCGATGCTTCACTTCTGGTTTACTGTATCTCTTGGACCTTCTTATTCACCATGAAACACAGCAATTGCATCCGAATTTAATACAAAAGGCACAATGCCGGCTTAAGTACAAGAGGACTGACACTATAACTTTCTTTGATTTGAACCTCTCCTGTGATTCTAGTTTTAGTTTCCGATGCTTCAGCTCAGGTTTTCTGTATCTTTTGGACCTTCTTATTGACGATGAAACACAGAAATTGCATCGGAATTTAATACAAAAGCCACAATGCCGACTTAAGTACAAGAGGACTGACACTCTCACTTTCTATTATTTGAAACTCTCCTGTGAGTCCAGTTTTAGATTCCGAAGCTTCACTTCAGGTTTACTGTATCCCTAGGACCTTCTTATTGACGATGAAACACAGAAATTGCATCCGAATTTAATACATAAGGCACAATACCGACTTAAGTACAAGAGGACTGACACTCTAACTTTCTAAGATTTGAACCTCTCCTGTGAGCCCAGTTTCAGATTCCGATGTTTCACTTCAGGTTTACTGTATACCTTGGACCTTCTTATTGACGATGACACACAGAAATTGCATACGAATTTAATACAAAAGGCACAATGCCGACTTAAGTACAAGAGGACTGACACTCTAACTTTCTATGATTTGAACCACTCCTGTGAGGCCAGTTTTAGATTCCGATGCTTCACTTAAGGTTTACTGTATCCCTTGGACCTTCTTATTGACGATGAAACACAGAAATTGCATCCGGGTGTAATACAGAAGGCACAATGCCGACTTAAGTACAAGAGGACTGACACTCTAACTTTCTATGATGTGGACCTCTCCTGTTAGTCCAGTGTTAGATCCCGAGGCTTCACTTCAGGTTTACTGTATCCCTTGGACCTTCTTATTGACGATGAAACAGAGAAATTGCATCCGAATTTAATACAAAAGGCACAATGCCGACTTAAGTAAAAGGGGACTGACACTCTAACTTTCTATGATTTGAACCTCTCCTGTGGGTCCAGTTGTAGGTTCCGATGCTTCACTTCAGGTTTACTGCATCCCTTGGACCTCCTTATTAACAATGAAACACATAAATTGCATACGAATTTTATACAAAAAGCACAATGCCGACTTAAGTACAAGAGGACAGACACTCTAACTTTCTATGATTTGAATCTCTCCTGTGAGACCATTTTTAGATTCCGATGCTTCACTTCTGGTTTACTGTATCTCTTGGACCTTCTTATTCACCATGAAACACAGCAATTGCATCGGAATTTAATACAAAAGGCACAATGTCGACTTAAGTACTAGAGGACTGACACTCTAACTTTCTATTATTTGAACCTCTCCTGTGAGTCGAGTTTCAGATTCCGATGCTTCACTACAGGTTTACTGTATCCCTAGGACCTTCTTATTGACGATGAAACACAGAAATTGCATCCGAATTTAATACAAAATGCACAATGCCGACTTAAGTTTAAGAGGATTGACACTCTAACTTTCTAAGATTTGAACCTCTCCTGTGAGCCCAGTTTTAGATTCCGATGTTTCACTTCAGATTTACTGTATCCCTTGGACCTTCTTATTGACGATGAAACACAGAAATTGCATCCGAATGTAATACAAAAGGCACAATGCCGACTTAAGTACAAGAGGACTGACACTCTAACTTTCTATGATTTGAACCTCTCCTGTGAGTCCAGTTTTAGATTCCGATGCTTCACTTCAGGTTTACTGTATCCCTTGGGCCTTCTTATTGACGATGAAACACAGAAATTGCATCCGAATTTGATACAAAAGGCGCAATGCCGACTTAAGTACAAGCGGACTGTCACTCTAACTTTCTATGATTTGAACCTCTCCTGTGAGTCCAGTTTTAGATTCCGATGCTTCACTTCAGGTTTACTGTATCCCTTGGACCTTCATATTGACGATGAAACACAGAAATTGCATCCGAATTTAATACAAAAGGCACAATCTCGACTTAAATACAAGAGGACTGACACACTAACTTTCTATCATTTGAACCTCTTCTGTGATTCCAGTTTTAGATTCCGATGCTTCACTTCAGGTTTACTGTATCCCTTGGGCCTTCTTATTGACGATGAAACACAGAAATTGCATCCAAATTTAATACAAAAGGCGCAATGCCGACTTAAGTACAAGAGGACTGACACTCTAACTTTCTATGATTTGAACCTCTCCTGTGAGTCCAGTTTTAGATTCCGATGCTTCACTTCAGGTTTACTGTATCCCTTGGACCTTCTTATTGACGATGAAACACAGAAATTGCATCCGAATGTAATACAAAAGGCACAATGCCGACTTAAGTACAATTGGACTGAAACACTAACTTTCTCTGATTTGAACCTCTCCTGTGAGTCCAGTTTTAGATTCCGATGCTTCACTTCAGGTTTACTGTAAACCCTTGGACCTTCCTATTCACGATGAAGCACAGAAATTGCATCCGATTTTAATACAAAAGGCACAATGCCGACGTAAGTACAAGAGGAGTGACACTCTAACTTTCTATGATTTGAACCTCTCCTGTGAGTCCAGTGTTAGATTCCAATGGTTCACTTCAGGTTTACTGTATCCCTTGGACCTTGTTATAAACGATGAAACACTGAAATTACATCCGAATTTAATCCAAAATGCACAATGCCGACTTCAGTACAATAGGACTGCCACTCTAACTTTCTATGATTTGAACCTCTCCTGTGGGTCCAGTTGTAGATTCCGATGCTTAACTTCAGGTTTACTGTATACCTTGGACCTTCTTATTGACAATTAAACACAGAAATTGCATACGAATTTAATACAAAAGGCACAATGCCGACTTAAGTACAAGAGGACTGACACTCTAACTTTCTATGATGTGGACCTCTCCTGTTGGTCCAGTGTTAGATTCCGAGGCTTAACTTCAATTTTACTGTATCCCTTGGACCTTCTTATTGACGATGAAACACGGAAATTGCATCCGAATTTAATACAAAAAGCACAATGCAGACATAAGTACAAGAGGACTGACACTCTAACTTTCTATGATTTGAACTACTCCTGTGAGTCCCGTTTTAGATTCCGATGATTCACTTCAGGTTTACTGTATCCCTTGGACCTTCTTATAAACGATGAAACACAGAAATTACATCCGAATTTAATACAAAAGGCACAATGCCGACTTAAGTACAAGGGGACTGACACTCTAACTTTCTATGATTTGAACCGCACCTGTGGGTCCAGTTGTATTTTCCGATGCTTCACTTCAGGTTTACTGCATCCCTTGGACCTTTTTATTAACAATGAAACACAGAAATTGCATACGAATTTAATACAAAAAGCACAATGCCGACTTAAGTACAAGAGGACTGACACTCTAACTTTCAATGATTTGAACCACTCCTGTGAGCCCAGTTTTAGATTCCGATGCTTCACTTCAGGCTTACTGTATCCCTTGGACATTCTTATTGACGATGAAACACAGAAATTGCATCCGAATTTAATACAAAAGTCACAATGCCGACTTACGTACAAGAGGACATACACTCTAACTTTCTATGATTTGAATCTCTCCTGTGAGACCATTTTTAGACTCCGATGCTTCACTTCTGGTTTACTGTATCCCTTGGACCTTCTTATTCACCATGAAACACAGCAATTGCATCCGAATTTAATACAAAAGGCACAATGTCGACTTCAGTACAAGAGGACTGGCACTATAACTTTCTTTGATTTGAACCTCTCCTGTGATTCTAGTTTTAGTTTCCGATGCTTTACCTCAGGTTTTCTGTATCTTTTGGACCTTCTTATTGACGATGAAACACAGAAATTGCATCGGAATTTAATACAAAAGGCACAATGCCGACTTAAGTACAAGAGGACTGACACTCTAACTTTCTATTATTTGAAACTCTCCTGTGAGTCCAGTTTTAGATTCCGAAGCTTCACTTCAGGTTTACTGAATCCCTAGGACCTCCTTATTGACGATGAAACACAGAAATTGCATCCGAATTTAATACAAAATGCACAATACCGACTTAAGTTTAAGAGGACTGACACTCTAACTTTCTAGGATTTGAACCTCTCCTGTGAGCCCAGTTTTAGATTCCGATGTTTCACTTCAGGTTTACTGTATACCTTGGACCTTCTTATTGACGATGACACACAGAAATTGCATGCGAATTTAATACAAAAGGCACAATGCCGACTTAAGTACAAGAGGACTGACACTCTAACTTTCTATGATTTGAACCACTCCTGTGAGGCCAGTTTTAGATTCCGATGCTTCACTTAAGGTTTACTGTATCCCTTGGACCTTCTTATTGACGATGAAACACAGTAATTGCATCCGAATGTAATACAAAAGACACAATGCCGACTTAAGTACAAGAGGACTGACACTCTAACTTTCTATGATTTGAACCTCTCCTGTGAGTCCAGTTTTAGATTCCGATGCTTCACTTCAGGTTTACTGTATCCCTTGGGCCTTCCTATTGTCGATGAAACACAGAAGTTGCATCCGAATTTAATACAAAAGGCGCAATGCCGACTTAAGTACAAGCGGACTGTCACCCTAACTTTCTAAGATTTGAACCTCTCCTGTGAGTCCAGTTTTAGATTCCGATGCTTCACTTCAGGTTTACTGTATCCCTTGGACCTTCTTACTGACGATGAAACACAGATATTGCATCCAAATTTAATACAAAAGGCACTATCTCATCTTAAATACAAGAGGACTGACACACCAACTTTCTATGATTTGAACCACTCCTGTGATTCCAGTTTTAGATTCCGATGCTTCACTTCAGGTTTACTGTATCCCTTGGGCCTTCTTATTGACGATGAAACACAGAAATTGCATCCGAATTTAATACAAAAGGCGCAATGCCGACTTAAGTACAAGAGGACTGACACTCTAACTTTCTATGATTTGAACCACTCCTGTGAGTCCAGTTTTAGATTCTGATGCTTCACTTCAGGTTTACTGTATCCCTTGGACCTTCTTATTGACGATGAAACACAGAAATTGCATCCGAATGTAATACAAAAGGCACAATGCCGACTTAAGTACAATTGGACTGACACACTAACTTTCTCTGATTTGAACCTCTCCTGTGAGTCCAGTTTTAGATTCCGATGCTTCACATCAGGTTTACTGTAAACCCTTGGACCTTCCTATTCACGATGAAGCACAGAAATTGCATCCGATTTTAATACAAAAGGCACAAGGCCGACGTAATTACAAGAGGAGTGACACTCTTACTATCTATGATTTGAACCTCTCCTGTGAGTCCAGTGTTAGATTCCGAGGCTTCACGCCAGGTTTACTGTATCCCTAGGACCTTCTTATTGACGATGAAACACAGAAATTGCATCCGAATTTAATACAAAATGCACAATGCCGACTTAAGTTTAAGAGGAGTGACACTCTAACTTTCTAAGATTTGAACCTCTCCTGTGAGCCCAGTTTTAGATTCCGATGTTTCACTTCAGGTTTACTGTATACCTTGGACCTTCTTATTGACGATGACACACAGAAATTGCATACGAATTTAATACAAAATGCACAATGCCGACTTAAGTACAAGAGGACTGACACTCTAACTTTCTATGATTTGAACCACTCCTGTGCGGCCAGTTTTAGATTCCGATGCTTCACTTAAGGTTTACTGTATCCCTTGGACATTCTTATTGACGATGAAACACAGAAATTGCATCCGAATGTAATACAAAAGGCACAATGCCGACTTAAGTACAAGAGGACTGACACTCTAACTTTCTCTGATTTGAACCTCTCCTGTGAGTCCAGTTTCAGATTCCGATGCTTCACTTAAGGTTTACTGTAAACCCTTGGACCTTCCTATTCACGATGAAGCACAGAAATTGCATCCGATTTTAATACAAAAGGCACAAGGCCGACGTAAGTACAAGAGGAGTGACACTCTTGCTTTCTATGATTTGAACCTCTCCTGAGAGTCCAGTGTTAGATTCCGAGGCTTCACGCCAGGTTTACTGTATCCCTAGGACCTTCTTATTGACGATGAAACACAGAAATTGCATCCGAATGTAATACAAAAGGCACAATGCCGACTTAAGTACAATTGGACTGACACACTAACTTTCTCTGATTTAAACCTCTCCTGTGAGTCCAGTTTTAGATTCCGATGATTCACTTCAGGTTTACTGTAAACCCTTGGACCTTCCTATTCACGATGAAGCACAGAAATTGCATCCGGTTTTAATACAAAAGGCACAATGCCGACGTAAGTACAAGAGGAGTGACACTCTTACTTTCTATGATTTGAACCTCTCCTGTGAGTCCAGTGTTAGATTCCGAGGCTTCACGTCAGGTTTACTGTATCCCTTGGACCTTCTTATTGACGATGAAACACAGATATTGCATCTGAATTTAATACAAAAGGCACAATGCCGACTTAAGTGCAAGAGGACTGACACTCTAACTTTCTATGATTTGAACCTCTCCTGTGAGTCCAGTTTTTGATTCCGTTGCTTTACTTCAGGTTTACCGTATACCATGGACCATCTCATTGACGATGAAACACAGAAATTGCATCCGAATTTAATACAAAAGGCACAATGGCGACTTAAGTAGAAGAGGACAGACACGCTACATTTCTATGATTTGAACCCCTCCTGTGACTCTAGTTTTACATTCCGATGCTTCTCTTCAGGTTTACTGTATACCTTGGACCTTCTTATTGACGATGAAACACAGAAATTGCATCCGAATTTAATACAAAAGTCACAATGCCGACTTAAGTACAAGAGGACTGACACTCTAACTTTCTATGATTTCAACGACTCCTGTGAGGCCAGTTTTACATTCCGATGCTTCACTTCAGGTTTACTGTATCCCTTGGACCTTATTATTCACAATGAAGCACAGAAATTGCATCCGATTTTAATACAAAAGGCACAATGCCGACTTAAGTACAAGAGGACTGACACTCTAACATTCCATGAATTGAACCTCTCCTGTGAGTCCACTTTTAGATTCCGATGCTTCACTTCAGGTTTACTGTTAACCCTAGGACCTTCCTATTCACGATGAAGCACAGAAATTGCATCCGATTTTAATACAAAAGGCACAATGCCGACGTAAGTACAAGATGAGTGACACTCTAACTTTCTATGATTTGAACCTCTCCTGTGAGTCCAGTGTTAGATTCCGAGGCTACACTTCAGTTTTACTGTATCGCTTTGACATTGTTATTGACGATGAAACACAGAAATTGCATCTGAATTTAATACAAAAGGCACAATGCCAACTTAAGTACAAGAGGATTGACACTCTAACATTCTATGATTTGAACCTCTCCTGTGATTCCAGTTTTAGATTCCGATGCTTCACCTCAGGTTTTCTGTATCTTTTGAAACTTCTTATTGACGATGAAACACAGAAATTGCATCGGAATTTAATACAAAAGGCACAATGCCGACTTAAGTACAAGAGGACTGACACTCTAACTTTCTATTATTTGAACCTCTCCTGTGAGTCCAGTTTTAGATTCCGAAGCTTCACTTCAGGTTTACTGTATCCCTGGAACCTTCTTATTGGCGATGAAACACAGAAATTGCATCCGAATTTAATACAAAATGCACAATGCCGACTTAAGTTTAAGAGGACTGACACTCTAACCTTCTAAGATTTGAACCTCTCCTGTGAGCCCAGTTTTAGATTCCGATGTTTCACTTCAGGTTTACTGTATCCCTTGGACCTTCTTATTGATGATGACACACAGAAATTGCATACGAATTTAATACAAAAGGCACAATGCCGACTTAAGTACAAGAGGACTGACACTCTAACTTTCTATGATTTGAACCACTCCTGTGAGGCCAGTTTTAGATTCCGATGCTTCATTTCAGGTTTACTGTATCCCTTGGACCTTCTTATTGACGATGAAACACAGAAATTGCATCCGAATGTAATACAAAAGGCACAATGACGACTTAAGTACAAGAGGACTGACACTCTAACTTTCTATGATTTGAACCTCTCCTGTGAGTCCAGTTTTAGATTCCGATGCTTCACTTCAGGTTTACTGTATCCCTTGGGCCTTCTTATTGACGATGAAACACAGAAATTGCATCCGAATTTAATACAAAAGGCGCAATGCCGACTTAAGTACAAGCGGACTGTCACTCTAACTTTCTATGATTTGAACCTCTCCTGTGAGTCCAGTTTTAGATTCCGATGCTTCACTTCAGGTTTATTGTATCCCTTGGACCTTCTTATTGACGATGAAACACAGATATTGCATCCGAATTTAATACAAAAGGCACAATGCCGACTTAAGTACAAGAGGACTGACACTCTAACTTTCTATGATTTGAACCACTCCTGTGAGTCCGGTTTTAGCTTCCGATGCTTCACTTCAGGTTTACAGTATCACTTCGACCTTCTTATAAACGATGAAACACAGAAATTACATCCGAACTTAATACAAAAGGCACAATGCCGACTTAATTACAAGAGGACTGACACTCTAACTTTCTATGATTTCAACCACTCCTGTGAGGCCAGTTTTACATTCCGATGCTTCACTTCAGGATTACTGTATCCCTTGGACCTTATTATTCACGATGAAGCACAGAAATTGCATCCGATTTTAATACAAAAGGCACAATGCCGACTTAAGTACAAGAGAACTGACACTCTAACTTTCCATGATTTGAACCTCTCCTGTGAGTCCAGTTTTAGATTCCGATGCTTCACTTCAGGTTTACTGTAAACCCTTGGACCTTCCTATTCACGATGAAGCACAGAAATTGCATCCGATTTTAATACAAAAGGCACAATGCCGACGTAAGTACAAGATGAGTGACACTCTAACTTTCTATGATTTGAACCTCTCCTGTGAGTCCAGTGTTAGATTCCGAGGCTTCACTTCAGTTTTACTGTATCGCTTTGACATTCTTATTGACGATGAAACACAGAAATTGCATCTGATTGTAATACAAAAGGCACAATGCCGACTTAAGTACAAGAGGATTGACACTCTAACATTCTATGATTAGAACGTCTCCTGTGAGTCCAGTGTTAGATTCCGGGGCTTCACTTCAGGTTTACTGTATCCCTTGGACCTTCTTATAATCGATGAAACACAGAAATTACATCCGAATGTAATACAAAAGGCACAATGCCGACTTAAGTACAAGAGTACTGACACTCTAACTATCTATGATTTGAACCTCTCCTGTGAGTCCAGTGTTAGATGCTTCACTTCAGGTTTACTGTATCCTTTGGACCTTCTTATTGACGATGAAACACAGAAATTGCATCCGATTTTAATACAAAAGGCACAATGCCGACTTAAGTACAAGAGGACTAACACTCTAACTTCCTATGATTTGATCCACTCCTGTGAGTCCCGTTTTAGATTCCGATGCTTCACTTGAGGTTTACTGTATCACTTGGACCTTCTTATAAACGATGAAACACAGAAATTACATCCGAATGTAATACAAAAGGCACAATGCCGACTTAAGTACAAGAGTACTGACACTCTAACTTTCTATGATTTGAACCTCTCCTGTGAGTCCTGTGTTAGATGCTTCACTTCAGGTTTAC
Organism: Schistocerca americana; assembly: GCF_021461395.2. Lineage (NCBI taxonomy): Eukaryota > Metazoa > Arthropoda > Insecta > Orthoptera > Acrididae > Schistocerca > Schistocerca americana. The sequence continues at coordinate 1,566,151 of NW_025726335.1, forward strand.
TGTATCCTTTGGACCCTCTTATTGACGATGAAACACAGAAATTGCATCCGAATTTAATACAAAAGGCACAATGCCGACTTATGTACAGGAGGACTGACACACTAGCTTTCTATGATTTGAACCACTCCTGTGAGTCCCGTATTAGATTCCGATGCTTCACTTCAGGTTTACAGTATCACTTCGACCTTCTTATAAACGATGAAACACAGAAATTACATCCGAACTTAACACAAAAGGCACAATGCCGACTTAAGTACAAGAGGACTGACACTCGAACTTTCTATGATTTGAACCACTCCTGTGAGGCCAGTTTTACATTCCGATGCTTCACTTCAGGTTTACTGTATACCTTGCACCTTCTTATTGACGATGAAACACAGAAATTGCATCCGAATTTAATACAAAAGTCACAATGCCGACTTAAGTACAAGAGGACTGACACTCTAACTTTCTATGATTTCAACCACTCCTGTGAGGCCAGTTTTACATTCCGATGCTTCACTTCAGGTTTACTGTATCCCTTGGACCTTATTATTCACAATTAAGCACAGAAATTGCATCCGTTTTTAATACAAAAGGCACAATGCTGACTTAAGTACAAGAGGACTGACACTCTGACTTTCCATGAATTGAACTTCTCCTGTGAGTCCAGTTTTAGATTCCGATGCTTCACTTCAGGTTTACTGTTAACCCTTGGACCTTCCTATTCACGATGAAGCACAGAAATTGCATCCGATTTTAATACAAAAGGCACAATGCCGACGTAAGTACAAGATGAGTGACACTCTAACTTTCTATGATTTGAACCTCTCCTGTGAGTCTAGTGTTAGATTCCGATGCTTCACTTCAGTTTTACTGTATCGCTTTGACATTGTTATTGACGATGAAACACAGAAATTGCATCTGAATTTAATACAAAAGGCACAATGCCAACTTAAGTACAAGAGGATTGACACTCTAACATTCTATGATTTGAACCTCTCCTGTGAGTCCAGTTTTAGATTCCGATGCTTCACTTCAGGTTTACTGTATCCCTTGGACAATCTTATTGACGATGAAACACAGAAATTGCATCCGAATTTAATACAAAAGGCACAATGCCGACTTAAGTACAAGAGGACAGACACTCTAACTTTCTATGATTTGAATCTCTCCTGTGAGTCCAGTTTTAGATTACAATGCTTCACTTCTGGTTTACTGTATCCCTTGGACCTTCTTATTCACCATGAAACACAGCAATTGCATCCGAATTTAATACAAAAGGCACAATGTCGACTTAAGTACAAGAGGACTGACACTATAACTTTCTTTGATTTGAACCTCTCCTGTGATTCCAGTTTTAGATTCCGATGCTTCACCTCAGGTTTTCTGTATCTTTTGAACCTTCTTATTGACGATGAAACACAGAAATTGCATCGGAATTTAATACAAAAGGCACAATGCCGACTTAAGTACAAGAGGACTGACACTCTAACTTTCTATTATTTGAACCTGTGAGTCCAGTTTTAGATTCCGAAGCTTCACTTCAGGTTTACTGTATCCCTGGAACCTTCTTATTGACGATGAAACACAGAAATTGCATCCGAATTTAATACAAAATGCACAATTTCGACTTAAGTTTAAGAGGACTGACACTCTAACTTTCTAAGATTTGAACCTCTCCTGTGAGCCCAGTCTTAGATTCCGATGTTTCACTTCAGGTTTACTGTATCCCTTGGACCTTCTTATTGACGATGACACACAGAAATTGCATACGAATTTAATACAAAAGGCACAATGCCGACTTAAGTACAAGAGGACTGACACTCTAACTTTCTATGATTTGAACCACTCCTGTGAGGCCAGTTTTAGATTCCGATGCTTCACTTCAGGTTTACTGTATCCCTTGGAGCTTCTTATTGACGATGAAACACAGAAATTGCATCCGAATGTAATACAAAAGGCACAATGCCGACTTAAGTACAAGAGGACTGACACTCTAACTTTCTATGATTTGAACCTCTCCTGTGAGTCCAGTTTTAGATTCCGATGCTTCACTTCAGGTTTACTGTATCCCTTGGGCCTTCTTATTGACGATGAAACACAGAAATTGCATCTGAATTTAATACAAAAGGCGCAATGCCGACTTAAGTACAAGCGGACTGTCACTCTAAGTTTCTATGATTTGAACCTCTCCTGTGAGTCCAGTTTTAGATTCCGATGCTTCACTTCAGGTTTACTGTATCCCTTGGACCTTCTTATTGACGATGAAACACAGATATTGCATCCGAATTTAATACAAAAGGCACAATCTCGTCTTAAATACAAGAGGACTGACACACTAACTTTCTATGATTTGAACCACTCCTGTGATTCCAGTTTTAGATTCCGATGCTTCACTTCAGGTTTACTGTATCCCTTGGGCCCTCTTATTGACGATGAAACACAGAAATTGCATCCGAATTTAATACAAAAGGCGCAATGCCGGCTTAAGTACAAGAGGACTGACACTCTAACTTTCTATGATTTGAACCACTCCTGTGAGTCCAGTTTAGATTCCGATGCTTCACTTCAGGTTTACTGTATCCCTCGGACCTTCTTATTGACGATGAAACACAGAAATTGCATCCGAATGTAATACAAAAGGCACAATGCCGACTTAAGTACAAGTGGACTGACACACTAATTTTCTCTGATTTGAACCTCTCCTGTGCGTCCAGTTTTAGATTCCGATGCTTCACTTCAGGTTTACTGTAAACCCTTGGACCTTCCTATTCACGATGAAGCACAGAAATTGCATCAGATTTTAATACAAAAGGCACAATGCCGACTTAAGTACAAGAGGACTGACACTCTAACTTCCTATGATTTGAACCACTCCTGTGAGTCCCGTTTTAAATTCCGATGCTTCACTTCATGTTTACTGTATCACTTGGACCCTCTTATAAACGATGAAACACAGAAATTACATCCGAATTTAATACAAAAGGCACAATGCCGACTTAAGTACAATAGTACTGACACACTAACTTTCTATGATTTGAACCTCTCCTGTGAGTCCAGTGTTAGATGCTTCACTTCTGGTTTACTGTATCCTTTGGACCTTCTTATTGACGATGAAATACAGAATTTGCATCCGATTTTAATACAAAAGGCACAATGCCGACTTAAGTACAAGAGGACTGACACTCTAACTTCCTATGATTTGAACCACTCCTGTGAGTCCAGTGTTAGATTCCGAGGCTTCACTTCAGTTTTACTGTATCGCTTTGACATTCTTATTGACGATGAAACACAGAAATTGCATCTGAATGTAATACAAAAGGCACAATGCCGACTTAAGTACAAGAGGATTGACACTCTAACATTCTATGATTTGAACCTCTCCTGTGAGTCCAGTGTTAGATTCCGAGGCTTCACTTCAGGTTTACTGTATCCCTTGGACCTTCTTATAAACGATGAAACACAGAAATTACATCCGAATGTAATACAAAAGGCACAATGCCGACTTAAGTACAATAGTACTGACACACTAACTTTCTATGATTTGAACCTCTCCTGTGAGTCCAGTGTTAGATGCTTCACTTCAGGTTTACTGTATCCTTTGGACCTTCTTATTGACGATGAAATACAGAAATTGCATCCGATTTTAATACAAAAGGCACAATGCCGACTTAAGTACAAGAGGACTGACACTCTAACTTCCTATGATTTGAACCACTCCTGTGAGTCCCGTTTTAAATTCCGATGCTTCACTTCATGTTTACTGTATCACTTGGACCTTCTTATAAACGACGAAACACAGAAATTACATCCGAATTTAATACAAAAGGCACAATGCCGACTTAAGTACAAGAGTACTGACACTCTAACTTTGTATGATTTGAACCTCTCCTGTGAGTCCAGTGTTAGATGCTTCACTTCAGGTTTACTGTATCCTTTGGACCTTCTTATTGACGATGCAATACAGAAATTGCATCCGAATTTAATACAAAAGGCACAATGCCGACTTATGTACAGTAGGACTGACACTCTAACTTCCTATGATTTGAACCACTCCTGTGAGTCCCGTATTAGATTCCGATGCTTCACTTCCGGTTTACAGTATCACTTCGTCCTTCTTATAAACGATGAAACACAGAAATTACATCCGAACTTAATACAAAAGGCACAATGCCGACTTAAGTACAAGAGGACTGACACTCGAACTTTCTATGATTTGAACCACTCCTGTGAGGCCAGTCTTACATTCCGATGCTTCACTTCAGGTTTACTGTATCCCTTGGGGCTTCTTATTGACGATGAAACACAGAAATTGCATCCGAATTTAATACAAAAGGCGCAATGCCGACTTAAGTACAAGAGGACTGACACTCTAACTTTCTATGATATGAACCTCTCCTGTGAGTCCAGTTTTAGATTCCGATGCTTCACTTCAGGTTTACTGTATCCCTTGGACCTTCTTATTGACGATGAAACACAAAATTTGCATCCGAATTTAATACAAAAGGCACAATGCCGGCTTAAGTACAAGAGGACAGACACTCTAACTTTCTATGATTTGAATCTCTCCTGTGAGTCCAGTTTTAGATTCCAATGCTTCACTTCTGGTTTACTGTATCCCTTGGACCTTCTTATTCACCATGAAACACAGCAATTGCATCCGAATTTAATACAATAGGCACAATGTCGACTTAAGTACAAGAGGACTGACACTATAACTTTCTTTGATTTGAACCTCTCCTGTGATTCCAGTTTTAGATTCCGATGCTTCACCTCAGGTTTTCTGTATCTTTTGAACCTTCTTATTGACGATGAAACACAGAAATTGCATCGGAATTTAATACAAAAGGCACAATGCCGACTTAAGTACAAGAGGACTGACACTCTAACTTTCTATTATTTGAACCTCTCCTGTGAGTCCAGTTTTAGATTCCGAAGCTTCACTTCAGGTTTACTGTATCCCTGGAACCTTCTTATTGGCGATGAAACACAGAAATTGCATCCGAATTTAATACAAAATGCACAATGCCGACTTAAGTTTAAGAGGACTGACACTCTAACTTTCTAAGATTTGAACCTCTCCTGTGAGCCCAGTTTTAGATTCCGATGTTTCACTTCAGATTTACTGTATCCCTTGGACCTTCTTATTGACGATGACACACAGAAATTGCATACGAATTTAATACAAAAGGCACAATGCCGACTTAAGTACAAGAGGACATACACTCTAACTTTCTGTGATTTGAACCACTCCTGTGAGGCCAGTTTTAGATTCCGATGCTTCACTTCAGGTTTACTGTATCCCTTGGACCTTCTTATTGAAGATGAAACACAGAAATTGCATCCGAATGTAATACAAAAGGCACAATGCCGACTTAAGTACAAGAGGACTGACACACTGACTTTCTATGATTTGAACCAATCCTGTGAGTCCAGTTTTAGATTCCGATGCTTCACTTCAGGTTTACTGTATCCCTTGGGCCTTCTTATTGACGATGAAACACAGAAATTGCATCCGAATTTAATACAAAAGGCGCAATGCCGACTTATGTACAAGCGGACTGTCACTCTAACTTTCTATGATTTGAACCTCTCCTGTGAGTCCAGTTTTAGATTCCGATGCTTCACTTCAGGTTTACTGTATCCCTTGGAGCTTCTTATTGACGATGAAACACAGATATTGCATCCGAATTTAATACAAAAGGCACAATCTCGTCTTAAATACAAGAGGACTGACACACTAACTTTCTATGATTTGAACCTCTCCTGTGATTCCAGTTTTAGATTCCGATGCTTCACTTCAGGTTTACTGTATCCCTTGGGCCTTCTTATTGACGATGAAAGACAGAAATTGCATCCGAATTTAATACAAAAGGCGCAATGCCGGCTTAAGTACAAGGGGACTGACACTCTAACTTTCTATGATTTGAACCACTCCTGTGAGTCCAGTTTTAGATTCCGATGCTTCACTTCAGGTTTACTGTATCCCTTGGACCTTCTTATTGACGATGAAACACAGAAATTGCATCCGAATGTAATACAAAAGGCACAATGCCGACTTAAGTACAAGTGAACTGACACACTAACTTTCTCTGATTTGAACCTCTCCTATGAGTCCAGTTTTAGATTCCGATGCTTCACTTCAGGTTTACTGCAAACCCTTGGACCTTCCTATTCACGATGAAGCACAGAAATTGCTTCCGATTTTAATACAAAAGGCACAATACCGACGTAAGTACAAGAGGAGTGACACTCTAACTTTCTATGATTTGAACCTCTCCTGTGAGAACAGTGTTAGATTCCGAGGCTTCACGTCAGGTTTACTGTATCCCTTGGACCTTCTTATTGACGATGAAACACAGATATTGCATCTGAAATTAATACAAAAGGCACAATGGCGACTTAAGTGCAAGATGACTGACACTCTAACTTTCTATGATTTAAACCTCTCCTGTGAGTCCAGTGTTAGATTCCGAGGCTTCACTTGAGGTTTACTGTATCCCTTGGACCTTCTTATTGACGATGAAACACAGATATTGCATCCGAATTTAATACAAAAGGCACAATGCCGACTTAAGTACAAGAGAACTGACACTCTAACTTTCCATGATTTGAACCTCTCCTGTGAGTCCAGTTTTAGATTCCGATGCTTCACTTCAGGTTTACTGTAAACCCTTGGACCTTCCTATTCACGAAGAAGCACAGAAATTGCATCCGATTTTAATACAAAAGGCACAATGCCGACGTAAGTACAAGATGAGTGACACTCTAACTTTCTATGATTTGAACCTCTCCTGTGAGTCCAGTGTTAGATTCCGAGGCTTCACTTCAGTTTTACTGTATCGCTTTGACATTGTTATTGACGATGAAACACAGAAATTGCATCTGAATGTAATACAAAAGGCACAATGCCGACTTAAGTACAAGAGGATTGACACTCTAATATTCTATGATTTGAACCTCTCCTGTGAGTCCAGTGTTAGATTCCGAGGCTTCACTTCAGGTTTACTGTATCCCTTGGACCTTCTTATTGACGATGAAACACAGAAATTGCATCCGATTTTAATACAAAAGGCACAATGCCGACTTATGTACAAGTGGACAGACACTCTAACCTTCTATGATTTGAACCTCTCCTGTGAGTCCCGTTTTAGATTCCGATGCTTCACTTCAGGTTTACTGTATTACTTGGAATTTCTTATAAACGATGAAACACAGAAATTACTTCCGAACTTAATACAAAAGGCACAATGCCGACTTAAGTACAAGAGGACTGACACTCTAACTTTCTATGATTGGAACCCCTTCTGTGAGGTCAGTTTTAGATTCCGATGCTTGACTTCAGGTTTACTGTATCCCTTGGACCTTATTATTCACGATGAAGCACAGAAATTGCATCCGATTTTAATACAAAAGGCACAATGCCGACTTAAGTACAAGAGAACTGACACTCTAACTTTCCATGATTTGAACCTCTCCTGTGAGTCCAGTTTTAGATTCCGATGCTTCACTTCAGGTTTACTGTAAACCCTTGGACCTTCCTATTCACGAAGAAGCACAGAAATTGCATCCGATTTTAATACAAAAGGCACAATGCCGACGTAAGTACAAGATGAGTGACACTCTAACTTTCTATGATTTGAACCTCTCCTGTGAGTCCAGTGTTAGATTCCGAGGCTTCACTTCAGTTTTACTGTATCGCTTTGACATTGTTATTGACGATGAAACACAGAAATTGCATCTGAATGTAATACAAAAGGCACAATGCCGACTTAAGTACAAGAGGATTGACACTCTAATATTCTATGATTTGAACCTCTCCTGTGAGTCCAGTGTTAGATTCCGAGGCTTCACTTCAGGTTTACTGTATCCCTTGGACCTTCTTATTGACGATGAAACACAGAAATTGCATCCGAATTTAATACAAAAGGCACAATGCCGACTTAAGTACAAGAGGACTGACGCTCTAACTTTCTATGATTTGAACCACTCCTGTGAGTCCCGTTTTAGACTCCGATGCTTCACTTCAGGTTTACTGTATCACTTGGACCTTCTTATAAATGATGAAACACAGAAATTACTTCCAAATGTAATACAAAAGGCACAATGCCGACTTAAGTACAAGAGGACTGACACTGTAACTTTCTATGATTTGAACCACTCCTGTGAGTCCCGTTTTAGATTCCGATGCTTCACTTCAGGTTTTCAGTATTACTTCGACCTTCTTATAAACGATGAAACACAGAAATAACATCCGAACTTAATACAAAAGGCACAATGCCAACTTAAGTACAAGAGGACTGACACTCTAACTTTCTATGATTTGAACTTCTCCTGTGAGTCCAGTGTCAGATTCCGATGCTTCACTTCAGGTTTACTGTATCCCTTGGACCTTCTTATTGACGATGAAACACAGAAATTGCATCCGAATTTAATACAAAAGGCACAATCTCGACTTAAACACAAGAGGACTGACACACTAACTTTCTCTGATTTGAACCTCTCCTGTGAGTCCAGTTTTAGATTCCGATTCTTCACTTCAGGTTTACTGTATCCCTTGGACCTTCCTATTCACGATGAAGCACAGTAATTGCATCCGATTTTAATACAAAAGGCACAATGCCGACATAAGTACAAGAGGACAGACACTCTAACTTTCTATGATTGGAACCCCTTCTGTGAGGTCAGTTTTAGATTCCGATGCTTGACTTCAGGTTTACTGTATCCCTTGGACCTTCTTATTGACGATGAAACACAGAAATTGCATCCAAATGTTACACAAAAGGCACAATGCCGACTTAAGTACAAGAGGACTGACGCTCTAACTTTCTATGCTTTGAACCTCTCCTGTGATTCCAGTTTTAGATTTCGATGCTTCACTTCAGGTTTACTGTATCCCTTGGACCTGCTTATTCACGATGAAGCACAGAAATTGCATCCGAATGTAATACAAATGGCACAATCTCGACTTAAATACAAGAGGACTGACACACTAACTTTCTCTGATTTGAACCTCTCCTGTGAGTCCAGTTTTAGATTCCGATTCTTCACTTTAGGTTTACTGTATCCCTTGGACCTTCCTATTCACGATGAAGCACAGTAATTGCATCCGATTTAAATACAAAAGGCACAATGCCGACTTAAGTACAAGAGGACTGACACTCTAACTTGCTATGATTTGAACCACTCCTGTGAGTCCCGTTTCAGATTCCGATGCTTCACTTCAGGTTTACTGTATCACTTGGACCTTTTTATAAACGATGAAACACTGAAATTACATCCGAATGTAATACAAAAGGCACAATGCCGACTTAAGTACAAGAGGAATGACACTCTCACTTTCTATGATTTGAACCACTCCTGTGAGGCCAGTTTTAGGTTCCGATGCTTCACTTCAGGTTTACTGTATCCCTTGGACCTTCATATTCACGATGAAGCACAGAAATTGCATCCGATTTTAATACAAAAGGCACAATGCCGACATAAGTACAAGAGGACTGACACTAACTTTCCATGATTTGAATCTCTCCTGTGAGTCAAGTTTTAGATTCCGATGCTTCACATCAGGTTTACTGTATCCCTTGGACCTGCTTATTCGCGATGAAGCACAGAAATTGCATCCGATTTTAATACAAAAGGCACAATGCCGACTTATGTACAAGTGGACAGACACTCTAACCTTCTATGATTTGAACCTCTCCTGTGAGTCCCGTTTTAGATTCCGATGCTTCACTTCAGGTTTACTGTATTACTTGGAATTTCTTATAAACGATGAAACACAGAAATTACTTCCGAACTTAATACAAAAGGCACAATGCCGACTTAAGTACAAGAGGACTGACACTCTAACTTTCTATGATTGGAACCCCTTCTGTGAGGTCAGTTTTAGATTCCGACGCTTGACTTCAGGTTTACTGTATCCCTTGGACCTTCTTATTGACGATGAAACACAGAAATTGCATCCAAATGTTACACAAAAGGCACAATGCCGACTTAAGTACAAGAGGACTGACGCTCTAACTTTCTATGCTTTGAACCTCTCCTGGGATTCCAGTTTTAGATTTCGATGCTTCACTTCAGGTTTACTGTATCCCTTAAACCTGCTTATTCACGATGAAGCACAGAAATTGCATCCGATTTTAATACAAAAGGCACAATGCCGACTTAAGTGCAAGAGGACTTACACTCTAACTTTCTTTGATTTAAACCTCTCCTGTGATTCCAGTTATAGATTCCGATGCTTCACTTCAGGTTTTCAGTATCTTTTGGTCCTTCTTATTGACGATGAAACACAGAAATTGCATCGGAATTTAATACAAAAGGCACAATGCCGACTTAAGTACAAGAGGACAGACACTCTAACTTTCTATGATTTGAACCTCTCCTGTGAGTCCAGTTTTAGGTTCAGATGCTTCACTTCAGGTTTACTGTATCCCTAGGACCTTCTTTTTGACGATGAGACACAGAAATTGCATCCGAATTTAATACAAAATGCACAATGCCGACTTAAGTTTAAGAGGACTGACACTCTAACTTTCTAAGATTTGAACCTCTCCTGTGAGCCCAGTGTTAGATTCCGAGGCTTCACTTCAGGTTTACTGTGTCGCTTTGACCTTCTTATTGACGATGAAACACAGAAATTGCATCTGAATTTTATACAAAAGGCACAATGCCGACTTAATTACAAGAGGATTGACACTCTAAATTTCTATGATTTGAACCTCTCCTGTGAGTCCAGTGTTAGATTCCGAGGCTTCACTACAGGTTTACTGTATCCCTTGGACCTTCTTATTGACGATGAAACACATAAATTGCATCCAAATTTAATACAAAAGGCACAATGCCGACTTAAGTACAAGAGGACTGACACTCTAACTTTCTATGATTTGAACCTCTCCTGCGATTCCAGTTTTAGATTCCGATGCTTCACTTCAGGTTTACTGTATCCCTTGGGCCTTCTTATTGACGATGAAACACAGAAATTGCATACGAATTTATTCCAAAAGCGCAATGCCGACTTAAGTACAAGAGGACTGACACTCTAACTTTCTATGATTTGAGCCTCTCCTGTGAGTCCAGTTTTAGACTCCGATGCTTCACTTAAGGTTTACTGTATCCCTTGGACCTTCTTATTGACGATGAAACACAGAAATTGCATCCGAATGTAATACAAAAGCCACAATGCCGACTTAAGTACAAGTGGACTGACACACTAACTTTCTGTGATTTGAACCTCTCCTGTGAGTCCAGTTTTAGATTTCGATGCTTCACTTCAGGTTTACTGTATCCCTTGGACCTTCCTATTCACGATGAAGCACAGAAATTGCAACCGATTTTAATACAAAAGGCACAATGCCGACGTAAGTACAAGAGGAGTGACACTCTAACTTTCTATGATTTGAACCTCTCCTTTGAGTCCAGTGTTAGATTCCGAGGCTTCACTTCAGGTTTACTGTATCCCTTGGACCTTCTTATTGACGATGAAACACAGAAATTGCATCCGAATTTAATACAAAAGGCACAATCTCGACTTAAATACAAGTGGACTGACACACTAACTTTATCTGATTTGAACCTGTCCTGTGAGTCCTGTGTTAGATTCCTAGGCTTCACTACAGGTTTACTGTATCCCTTGGACCGTCTTATATACAATGAAACACAGAAATTACGTCCGAACTTAATACAAATGGCACAATGCCGACTTAAGTACAAGAGGACTGACACTCTAACTTTCTATGATTTGAACCACTCCTGTGAGGCCAGTTTTAGATTCCGATGCTTCACTTCAGGTTTACTGTATCCCTTGGACCTTCTTATTCACGATGAAGCACAGAAATTGCATCCGATTTTAATACAAAAGGCACAATGCCGACTTAAGTACAAGAGGACTGACACTCTAACTTTCCATGATTTGAACCTCTCCTGTGAGTATAGTGTTAGATTCCGAGGCTTCACTTCAGGTTTACTGTACCCCTTTGACCTTCCTATTGACGATAAAACACAGATATTGCATCCGAATATAATACAAAAGGCACAATGCCGACTTATGTACAAGAGGACTGACACTCTAACTTTCCATGATTTGAACCTCTCCTGTGAGTCCAGTTTTAGATTCCGATTCTTCACTTCAGGTTTACTGTATCCCTTGAGCCTTCTTATTGACGATGAAACACAGAAATTGCATCCGAATTTAATACAAAAGGCGCAATGCTGACTTAAGTACAAGAGGACTGACACTCTAACTTTCTATGATTTGAACCTCTCCTGAGAGTCCAGTTTTAGATTCCGATGCTTCACTTCAGAATTACTGTATCCCTTGGACCTTCTTATTGACGATGAAACACAGAAATTGCATCCAAATTTAGTACAAAAGGCACAATCTCGACTTAAATACAAGAGGACTGACACACTAACTTTCTACGATTTGAACCTCTCCTGTGAGTCCAGTGTTAGATTCCGAGGCTTCACTACAGGTTTACTGTACCCCTTGGACCTTCTTATTGACGATGAAACACAGAAATTGCATCCGAATTTAATACAAAAGGCACAATGCCGACTTAAGTACAAGAGGACAGACACTCTAACTTTCTATGATTTGAACTACTCCTGTGAGTCCCGTTTTAGAATCCGATGCTTCACTTCAGGTTTACTGTATCACATGGACCTTCTTATAAACGATGAAACACAGAAATTACATCCGAACTTAATACAAAAGGCACAATGCCGACTTAAGTGCAAGAGGACTGACACTCTAACTTTCTATGATTTGAATCACTCCTGTGAGGCCAGTTTTAGATTCCGATGCTTCACTTAAGGTTTACTGTATCTCTTGGACGTTCTTATTCACGATGAAGCACAGAAATTGCATCCGATTTTAATACAAAAGGCACATAACCGACTTCAGTACAAGAGGACTGACACTCTAACTTTCCATGATTTGAACCTCTCCTGTGAGTCCAGTTTTAGATTCCGATGCTTCACTTCAGGTTTACTGTATCCCTTGGGCCATCTTATTGACGATGAAACACAGAAATTGCATCCGAATTTAATACAAAAGGCGCAATGCCGACTTAAGTTCAAGAGGACTGACACTCTAACTTTCTAAGATATGAACCTCTCTTGTGAGTCCAGTTTTAGATTCCGATGCTTCACTTCAGGTTTACTGTATCCCTTGGACGTTCTTATTGACGATGAAACACAGAAATTGCATACGAATTTAATACAAAAGGCACAATCTCGACCTAAATACAAGAGGACTGACACTCTAACTTTCTATGATTTGAACCTCTCCTGTGAGTCCAGTTTTAGATTCCGATGCTTCACTTCAGGTTTTCTGTATCCCTTGGACCTTCCTATTCACGATGAAGCACAGAAATTGCAACCGATTTTAATACAAAAGGCACAACGCCGACGTAAGTAAAAGTGGAGTGACACTCTAACTTTCTATGATTTGAACCTCTCCTGTAAGTCCAGTGTTAGATTCCGAGGCTTCACTTCAGGTTTACTGTATCCCTTGGACCTTCTTATTGACGATGAAACACAGAAATTGCATCCGAATTTAATACAAAAGGCACAATCTCGACGTAAATACAAGAGGACTGGCACACTAAATTTCTCTGATTTGAACCTCTCCTGTGAGTCCAGTGTTAGATTCCGAGGCTTCACTACAGGTTTACTGTATCCCTTGGACCGTCTTATAAAACAATGAAACACAGAAGTTACATCCGAACTTAATACAAAAGGCACAATGCCGACTTAAGTACAAGAGGACTGACACTCTAACTTTCTTTGATTTGAACCACTCCTGTGAGGCCAGTTTTAGATTCCGATGCTTCACTTCAGGTTTACTGTATCCCTTGGACCTTCTTATTCACGATGAAGCACAGAAATTGCATCCGATTTTAATACAAAAGGCACAATGCCGACTTAAGTACAAGAGGACTGACACTCTAACCTTCCATGATTTGAAACTCTCCTGTGAGTATAGTGTTAGATTCCGAGGCTTCACTTCAGGTTTACTGTATCCCTTCGACCTTCTTATTGACGAAGAAACACAGAAATTGCATCCGAATTTAATACAAAAGGCACAATGACAAATTAAGTACAGGAGGACTGACACTCTAACTTTCTATGATTTGAACCACTCCTGTGAGTCCCGTTTTAGATTCCGATGCTTCACTTCAGGTTTACAGTATCACTTCGACCTTCTTATAAACGATGAAACACAGAAATTACATCCGAACTTAATACAAAGGGCACAATGCCGACTTAAGTACAAGAGGACTGACACTCTAACTTTCTATGATTTGAACCACTCCTGTGAGGCCAGTTTTAGATTCCGATGCTTTACTTCAGGTTTACCGTATCCCTTGGACATTCTTATTCACGATGAAGCACAGAAATGGCATCCGATTTTAATACAAAAGGCACAATGCCGACTTAAGTACAAGAGGTCTGACACTCTAACTTTCCATGATTTTAACCTCTTCTGTGAGTCCAGTTTTAGATTCCGATTCTTCACTTCAGGTTTACTGTATCCCTTGGGCCTTCTTATTGACGATGAAACACAGAAATTGCATCCGAATTTAATACAAAAGGCGCAATGCCGACTTAAGTACAAGAGGACTGACACTCTAACTTTCTATGATTTGAACCTCTCCTGTGAGTCCAGTTTTAGATTCTGATGCTTCACTTCAGGTTCACTGTATCCCTTGGACCTTCTTATTGACGATGAAACACTGAAATTGCATCCGAATTTAATACAAAAGGCACAATCTCGGATTAAATACAAGAGGACTGACACACCAACATTCTCTGATTTGAACCCCTCCTGTGAGTCCAGTTTTAGATTCCGATTCTTCACTTCAGGTTTACTGTATCCCTTGGACCTTCCTATTCACGATGAAGCACAGAAATTACATCCGATTTTAATACAAAAGGCACAATGCCGACTTAAGTACAAGAGGACTGACACTCTAACTTTCTATGATTTGAACCCCTCCTGTGAGTCCAGTGTTAGATTCCGAGGCTTCACTTCAGGTTTACTGTATCGCTTTGTCCTTCTTATTGACGATGAAACACAGAAATTGCATCTGAATTTAATACAAAAGGCACAATGCCGACTTAAGTACAAGAGGACTGACACTCTAACTTTCTACGTTTTGAACCTCTCCTGTGAGTCCAGTGTTTGATTCCGAGGCTTCACTACACGTTTACTGTATCCCTAGGACATTCTTATTGACGATGAAACACAGATTGCATCCGAATTTAATACAAAAGGCACAATGCCGACTTAAGTACAAGAGGACTGACACTCTAACTTTCTATGATTTGAACCTCTCCTGAGAGTCCAGTTTTAGATTCTGATGCTTCCCTTCAGGTTCACTGTATCCCTTGGACCTTCTTATTGACGATGAAACACTGAAATTGCATCCGAATTTCATACAAAAGGCACAATCTCGGATTAAATACAAGAGGACTGACACACCAACATTCTCTGATTTGAACCCCTCCTGTGAGTCCAGTTTTAGATTCCGATTCTTCACTTCAGGTTTACTGTATCCCTTGGACCTTCCTATTCACGATGAAGCACAGAAATTACATCCGATTTTAATACAAAAGGCACAATGCCGACTTAAGTACAAGAGGACAGACACTCTAACTTTCTATGATTTGAACCACTCCTGTGAGTCCCGTTTTAGATTCCGATGCTTCACTTCAGGTTTACTGTATCACATGGACCTTCTTATAAACGATGAAACACAGAAATTACATCCGAACTTAATACAAAAGGCACAATGCCGACTTAAGTGCAAGAGAACTGACACTCTAACTTTCTATGATTTGAACTACTCCTGTGAGGCCAGTTTTAGATTCCGATGCTTCACTTAAGGTTTACTGTATCCCTTGGACCTTCTTATTCACGATGAAGCACAGAAATTGCATCCGATTTTAATACAAAAGGCACATAACCGACTTAAGTACAAGAGGACTGACACTCTAACTTTCCATGATTTGAACCTCTCCTGTGAGTCCAGTTTTAGATTCCGATGCTTCACTTCAGGTTTACTGTATCCCTTGGGCCATCTTATTGACGATGAAACACAGAAATTGCATCCGAATTTAATACAAAAGGCGCAATGCCGACTTAAGTTCAAGAGGACTGACACTCTAACTTTCTATGATATGAACCTCTCCTGTGAGTCCAGTTTTAGATTCCGATGCTTCACTTCAGGTTTACTGTATCCCTTGGACGTTCTTATTGACGATGAAACACAGAAATTGCATACGAATTTAATACAAAAGGCACAATCTCGACCTAAATACAAGAGGACTGACACTCTAACTTTCTATGATTTGAACCTCTCCTGTGAGTCAAGTTTTAGATTCCGATGCTTCACTTCAGGTTTTCTGTATCTTTTGGACCTTCTTATTGACGATGAAAGACAGAAATTGCATCCGAATTTAATACAAATGGCGCAATGTCGACTTAAATACAAAAGGACTGACACTCTAACTTTGTATGATTTGAACCTCTCCTGTGATTCCAGTTTTAGGTTCCGATGCTTCACTTCAGGTTTACTGTATCCCTTGGGCCTTCTTATTGACGATGAAACACTGAAATTGCATCCGAATTTAATACAAAAGGCGCAATGCCGACTTAAGTACAAGAGGACTGACACTCTAACTTTCTATGATTTGAGCCTCTCCTGCGAGTCCAGTTTTAGACTCCGATGCTTCACTTCAGGTTTACTGTTTCCCTTGGACCTTCTTATTGACGATGAAACACAGAAATTGCATCCGAATGTAATACAAAAGCCACAATGCCGACTTAAGTACAAGTGGACTGACACACTAACTTTCTGTGATTTGAACCTCTCCTGTGAGTCCAGTTTTAGATTCCGATGCTTCACTTCAGGTTTACTGCATCCCTTGGACCTTCCTATTCACGATGAAGCACAGAAATTGCAACCGATTTTAATACAAAAGGCACAATGCCGACGTAAGTAAAAGTGGAGTGACACTCTAACTTTCTATGATTTGAACCTCTCCTGTGAGTCCAGTGTTAGATTCGGAGGCTTCACTTCAGGTTTACTGTATCCCTTGGACCTTCTTATTGACGATGAAACACAGAAATTGCATCCGAATTTAATACAAAAGGCACAATCTCGACGTAAATACAAGAGGACTGACACACTAAATTTCTCTGATTTGAACCTCTCCTGTGAGTCCAGTGTTAGATTCCGAGGCTTCACTACAGGTTTACTGTATCCCTTGGACCGACTTATAAAACAATGAAACACAGAAATTACATCCGAACTTAATACAAAAGGCACAATGCCGACTTAAGTACAAGAGGACTGACACTATCACTTTCTTTGATTTGAACCACTCCTGTGAGGCCAGTTTTAGATTCCGATGCTTCACTTCAGGTTTACTGTATCCCTTGGACCTTCTTATTCACGATGAAGCACAGAAATTGCATCCGATTTTAATACAAAAGGCACAATGCCGACTTAAGTACAAGAGGACTGACACTCTAACTTTCCATGATTTGAAACTCTCCTGTGAGTATAGTGTTAGATTCCGAGGCTTCACTTCAGGTTTACTGTATCCCTTGGACCTTCTTATTGACGATGAAACACAGAAATTGCATCCGAACTTAATACAAAAGGCACAATGACGACTTAAGTACAGGAGGACTGACACACTAACTTTCTTTGATTTGAACCACTCCTGTGAGTCCCGTTTTAGATTCCGATGCTTCACTTCAGGTTCACTGTATCCCTTGGACCTTCTTATTGACGATGAAACACTGAAATTGCATCCGAATTTAATACAAAAGGCACAATCTCGGATTAAATACAAGAGGACTGACACACCAACATTCTCTGATTTGAACCCCTCCTGTGAGTCCAGTTTTAGATTCCGATTCTTCACTTCAGGTTTACTGTATCCCTTGGACCTTCCTATTCACGATGAAGCACAGAAATTACATCCGATTTTAATACAAATGGCACAATGCCGACTTAAGTACAAGAGGACTGACACTCTAACTTTCTATGATTTGAACCTCTCCTGTGAGTCCAGTGTTAGATTCCGAGGCTTCACTTCAGGTTTACTGTATCGCTTTGTCCTTCTTATTGACGATGAAACACAGAAATTGCATCTGAATTTAATACAAAATTCACAATGCCGACTTAAGTACAAGAGGACTGACACTCTAACTTTCTACGTTTTGAACCTCTCCTGTGAGTCCAGTGTTAGATTCCGAGGCTTCACTACACGTTTACTGTATCCCTTGGACCTTCTTATTGACGATGAAACACTGAAATTGCATCCGAATTTAATACAAAAGGCACAATGCCGACTTAAGTACAAGAGGACTGACACTCTAACTTTGTATGTTTTGAACCACTCCTGTGAGGCCAGTTTTAGCTTCCGATGCTTCACTTAAGGTTTACTGTATCCCTTGGACCTTCTTATTCACGATGAAGCACAGAAATTGCATCCGATTTTAATACAAAAGGCACAATACCGACTTAAGTACAAGAGGACTGACACTCTAACTTTCCATGATTTGAACCTCTCCTGTGAGTCCAGTTTTAGATTCCGATGCTTCACTTCAGATTTACTGTATCCCTTGGGCCATCTTATTGACGATGAAACACAGAAATTGCATCCGAATTTAATACAAAAGGCGCAATGCCGACTTAAGTACAAGAGGACTGACACTCTAACTTTCTGTGATTTGAACCACTCCTGTCAGTCCCGTTTTAGATTCCGATGCTTCACCTCAGTTTTACTGTATCCATTGGACCTTGTTATTGACGATGAAACATAGAAATTGCATACGAATTTAATACAAAAGGCACAATCTCGACTTAAATACAAGAGGACTGACACACTAACATTCTCTGATTTGAACCTCTCCTGTGAGTCCAGTTTTAGATTCCGATTCTTCACTTCAGGTTTGCTGTATCCCTTAGACCTTCCTATTCACGATGAAGAACAGAAATTGCATCCGATTTTAATACAAAAGGCACAATGCCGACTTAAGTTCAAGAGGACTGACACTCTGACGATCTATGATTTGAACCTCTCCTGTGAGTCCAGTGTTAGATTCCGAGGGTTCACTTCAGGTTTACTGTATCCCTTGGTCTTTCTTATTGGCGATGAAACACAGAAATTGCATCCGAATTTAATACAAAAGGCACAATGAAGAATTAAGTACAAGAGGACTGACGCTCTAACTTTCAATGATTTGAACCACTCCTGTGAGTCCCGTTTTAGATTCCGATGCTTCAATTCAGATTTACTGTATCCTTTGGACCTTCTTATAATCGATGAAACACAGAAATTACATCCGAATGTAATACAAAAGGCACAATGCCGACTTAAATACAAGAGGATTGACACTCTAACTTTCTATGATTTGAACCACTCCTGTGAGCCCAGTTTTAGATTCCGATGCTTCACTTCAGGTTTACTGTATCCATTGGACCTTCAAATTCACGATGAAGCACAGAAATTGCATCCGATTTTAATACAAAAGGCACAATGCCGACTTAAGTACAAGAGGACTGACACTCTAACTTTCCATGATTTGAACCTCTCCTGTGAGTCCAGTTTTAGATTCCGATGCTTCACTTCAGGTTTACTGTATCCCTTGGGCCTTCTTATTGACGATGATACACAGAAATTGCATCCGAATTTAATACAAAAGGCGCAATGCTGACTTAAGTACAAGAGGACTGACACTCTAACTTTCTATGATTTGAACCACTCCTGTGAGGCTGGATTTAGATTCCGATGCTTCACTTAAGGTTTACTGTATCCCTTGGACCTTCTTATTCACGATGAAGCGCAGAAATTGCATCCGATTTTAATACAAAAGGCACAATACCGACTTAAGTACAAAAGGACTGACACTCTATATTACCATGATTTGAACCTCTCCTGTGAGTCCAGTTTTAGATTCCGATGCTTCACTTCAGGTTTACTGTATCCCTTGGGCCATCTTATTGACGATGAAACTCAGAAATTGCATCCGAATTTAATACAAAAGGCGCAATGCCGTCTTAAGTACAAGAGGACTGACACTCTAACTTTCTATGATTTGAACCACTCCTGTGAGTCCCGTTTTAGATTCCGATGCTTCACTTCAGTTTTGCTGTATCAATTGAACCTTCTTATTGACGATGAAACACAGAAATTGCATACGAATTTAATACAAAAGGCACAATCTCGACTTAAATACAAGAGGACTGACACACTAACTTTCTCTGATTTCAACCTCTCCTGTGAGTCCAGTTTTGGATTCCGATTCTTCACTAAAGGTTTACTGTATCCCTTATACCTTCCTATTCACGATGAAGAACAGAAATTGCATCCGATTTTAATACAAAAGGTACAATGCCGACTTCAGTTCAAGAGGACTGACACTCTAACTATCTATGATTTGAACCTCTCCTGTGAGTCCAGTGTTAGATACCGATGCTTCACTTCAGGTTTACTGTATCCCTTGGACCTACTTATTGACGATGAAACACAGAAATTGCATCCGAATTTAATACAAAAGGCACAATGCCGACTTAAGTACAAGAGGACTGACGCTCTAACTTTCTATGATTTGAACCACTCCTGTGAGTCCCGTTTTAGATTCCGATGCTTCACTTCAGATTTACTGTATCCCTTGGACCTTCTTATAATCGATGAAACACAGAAATTACATCCGAATGTAATACAAAAGGCACAATGCCGACTTAAATACAAGAGGACTGACACTCTAACTTTCTATGATTTGAACCACTCCTGTGAGCCCAGTTTTAGATTCCGATGCTTCACTTAAGGTTTACTGTATCCCTTGGACCTTCTTATTCACGATGAAGCACAGAAATTGCATCCGATTTTAATACAAAAGGCACAATACCGACTTAAGTACAAGAGGACTGACACTCTAAATTACCATGATTTGAACCTCTCCTGTGAGTCCAGTTTTAGATTCCGATGCTTCACTTCAGGTTTACTGTATCCCTTGGGCCATCTTATTGACGATGAAACACAGAAATTGCATCCGAATTTAATACAAAAGGCGCAATGCCGACTTAAGTACAAGAGGACTGACACTCTAACTTTCTATGATTTGAACCTCTCCTGTGAGTCCAGTTTTAGATTCCGATGCTTCACTTCAGGTTTACTGTATCCCTTGGACCTTCTTATTGACGATGAAACACAGAAATTGCATCCGAATTTAATACAATAGGCACAATCTCGACTTAAATACAAGAGGACTGACACACTAACTTTCTATGATTTGAACTTCTCCTGTGAGTCCAGTTTTAGACTCCGATGCTTCACTTCAGGTTTACTGTATTCCTTGGGCCTTCTTATTGACGATGAAACACAGAAATTGCATCCGAGTGTAACACGAAAGGCGCAATGCCGACGTAAGTACAAGAGGACTGACACTCTAACTTTCTATGATTTGAACCACTCCTGTGAGGCCAGTTTTAGTTTCCGATGCTTCACTTAAGGTTTACTGTATCCCGTGGACCTTCGTATTCACGATGAAGCACAGAAATTGCGTCCGATTTTAATACAAAAGGCACAATACCGACTTAAGTACAAGAGGACTGACACTCTAACTTTCCATGATTTGAACCTCTCCTGTGAATCCAGTTTTAGATTCCGATGCTTCACTTCAGGTTTACTGTATCCCTTGGGCCATCTTATTGACGATGTAACACAGAAATTGCATCCGAATTTAATACAAAAGGCGCAATGCCGACTTAAGTACAAGAGGACTGACACTCTAACTTTCTATGATTTGAACCTCTCCTGTGAGTCCAGTTTTAGATTCCGATGCTTCACTTCGGTTTTACTGTATCCCTTGGACCTTCTTATTGACGATGAAACACAGAAATTGCATACGAATTTAATACAAAAGGCACAATCTCGACTTAAATACAAGAGGACTGACACACTAACTTTCTCTGATTTGAACCTCTCCTGTGAGTCCAGTTTTAGATTCCGATTCTTCACTTCAGGTTTACTGTATCCCATAGACCTTCCTATTCACAATGAAGCACAGAAATTGCATCCGATTTTAATACAAAAGGCACAATGCCGCCTTACGTTCAAGAGGACTGACACTCTAACTTTCTATGATTTGAACCACTCATGTGAGGCCGGATTTAGATTCCGATGCTTCACTTAAGGTTTACTGTATCCCTTGGACCTTCTTATTCACGATGAAGCACAGAAATTGCATCCGATTTTAATACAAAAGGCACAATACCGACTTAAGTACAAGAGGACTGACACTCTAAATTACCATGATTTGAACCTCTCCTGTGGGTCCAGTTTTAGATTCCGATGCTTCACTTCAGGTTTACTGTATCCCTTGGGCCATCTTATTGACGATGAAACACAGAAATTGCATCCGAATTTAATACAAAAGGCACAATCTCGACTTAAATACAAGAGGACTGACACACTAACTTACTCTGATTTGAACCTTTCCTGTGAGTCCAGTTTTAGATTCCGATTCTTCACTTCAGGTTTACTGTATCCCTTAGACCTTCCTATTCACGATGAAGAACAGAAATTGCATCGGATTTTAATACAAAAGGCACAATGCCGACTTAAGTTCAAGAGGACTGACACTCTAACGATCTATGATTTGAACCTCTCCTGTGAGTCCAGTGTTAGATTCCGAGGCTTCACTTCAGGTTTAATGTATCGCTTTGACCTTCTTATTGACGATGAAACACAATTATTGCATCTGAATTTAATACAAAAGGCACAATGCCGACTTAAGTACAAGAGGACTAACACTCTAACATTCTATGATTTGAACCTCTCCTGTGAGTCCAGTGTTGGATTCCGATGCTTCACTTCAGGTTTACTGTATCCCTTGGACCTTCTTATTGACGATGAAACACAGAAATTGCATCCGAATTTAATACAAAAGGCACAATGCCGACTTAAGTACAAGAGGACTGACGCTCTAACATTCTATGATTTGAACCACTCCTGTGAGTCCCGTTTTAGATTCTGATGCTTCACTTCAGATTTACTGTATCCCTTGGACCTTCTTATAATCGATGAAACACAGAAATTACATCCGAATGTAAACAAAAGGCACAATGCCGACATAAATACAAGAGGACTGACACTCTAACTTTCTATGATTTGAACCACTCCTGTGAGCCCAGTTTTAGATTCCGATGCTTCACTTCAGGTTTACTGTATCCATTGGACCTTCAAATTCACGATGAAGCACAGAAATTGCATCCGATCTTATTACAAAAGGCACAATGCCGACTTAAGTACAAGAGGATGACACTCTAACTTTCCATGATTTGAACCTCTCCTGTGAGTCCAGTTTTAGATTCCGATGCTTCACTTCAGGTTTACTGTATCCCTTGGGCCTTCTTATTGACGATGATACACAGAAATTGCATCCGAATTTAATACAAAAGGCGCAATGCCGACTTAAGTACAAGAGGACTGACACTCTAACTTTCTATGATTTGAACCACTCCCGTGAGGCCGGATTTAGATTCCGATGCTTCACTTAAGGTTTACTGTATCCCTTGGACCTTCTTATTCACGATGAAGCACAGAAATTGCATCCGATTTTAATACAAAAGGCACAATACCGTCTTAAGTACAAGAGGACTGACACTCTAAAATACAATGATTTGAACCTCTACTGTGGGTCCAGTTTTAGATTCCGATGCTTCACTTCAGGTTTACTGTATCCCTTGGGCCATCTTATTGACGATGAAACACAGAAATTGCATCCGAATTTAATACAAAAGGCGCAATGCCGACTTAAGTACAAGAGGATTGACACTCTAACTTTCTATGATTTGAACCTCTCCAGTGAGTCTAGTTTTAGATTCCGATGCTTCACTTCAGGTTTACTGTATCCCTTGGACCTTCTTATTGACGATGAAACACAGAAATTGCATCCGAATTTAATACAATAGGCACAATCTCGACTTAAATACAAGAGGACTGACACACTAACTTTCCATGATTTGAGCCTCTCCTGTGAGTCCAGTTTTAGATTCCGATGCTTCACTTCAGGTTTACTGTATCCCTTGGGCCTTCTTATTGACGATGAAACACAGAAATTGCATCCGAATTTAATACGAAAGGCGCAATGCCGACTTAAGTACAAGAGGAATGACACTCTAACTTTCTATGATTTGAACCACTCCTGTGAGGCCAGTTTTAGATTCCGATGCTTCACTTAAGGTTTACTGTATCCCTTGGACCTTCTTATTCACGAAGAAGCACAGAAATTGCGTCCGATTTTAATACAAAAGGCACAATACCGACTTAAATACAAGAGGACTGACACACTAACTTTCTCTGATTTGAACCTCTCCTGTGAGTCCAGTTTTAGATTCCGATTCTTCACTTCAGGTTTGCTGTATACCTTAGACCTTCCTATTCACGATGAAGAACACAAATTGCATCCGATTTTAATACAAAAGGCACAATGCCGACTTAAGTTCAAGAGGACTGACACTCTAACGATCTATGATTTGAACCTCTCCTGTGAGTCCAGAGTTAGATTCCGAGGATTCACTTCAGGTTTACTGTATCGCTTTGACCTTCTTATTGACGATGAAACACAGAAATTGCATCTGAATTTAATACAAAAGGCACAATGCCGACTTAAGTACAAGAGGACTGACACTCTAACATTCTATGATTTGAACCTCTCCTGTGAGTCCAGTGTTGGATTCCGATGCTTCACTTCAGGTTTACTGTATCCCTTGGTCTTTCTTATTGACGATGAAACACAGAAATTGCATCCGAATTTAATACAAAAGGCACAATGCCGGCTTAAGTACAAGAGGACTGACGCTCTAACTTTCAATGACTTGAACCACTCCTGTGAGTCCCGTTTTAGATTCCGATGCTTCAATTCAGATTTACTGTATCCTTTGGACCTTCTTATAATCGATGAAACACAGAAATTACATCCGAATGTAATACAAAAGGCACAATGCCGACTTAAATACAAGAGGACTGACACTCTAACTTTCTATGATTTGAACCACTCCTGTGAGCCCAGTTTTAGATTCCGATGCTTCACTTCAGGTTTACTGTATCCATTGGACCTTCAAATTCACGATGAAGCACAGAAATTGCATCCGATTTTAATACAAAAGGCACAATGCCGACTTAAGTACAAGAGGACTGACACTCTAACTTTCCATGATTTGAACCTCTCCTGTGAGTCCAGTTTTAGATTCCGATGCTTCACTTCAAGTTTACAGTATCCCTTGGGCCTTCTTATTGACGATGATACACAGAAATTGCATCCGAATTTAATACAAAAGGCGCAATGCCGACTTAAGTACAAGAGGACTGACACTCTAACTTTCTATGATTTGAACCACTCCTGTGAGTCCCGTTTTAGATTCCGATGCTTCACTTCAGTTTTACTGAATCCATTGGACCTTCTTATTGACGATGAAACACAGAAATTGCATACGAATTTAATACAAAAGGCACAATCTCGACTTAAATACAAGAGGACTGACACACTAACTTACTCTGATTTGAACCTCTCCTGTGAGTCCAGTTTTAGATTCCGATTCTTCACTTCAGGTTTACTGTATCCCTTAGACCTTCCTATTCACGATGAAGAACAGAAATTGCATCCGATTTTAATACAAAAGGCACAATGCCGACTTAAGTTCAAGAGGACTGACACTCTAACGATCTATGATTTGAACCTCTCCTGTGAGTCCAGTGTTAGATTCCGAGGCTTCACTTCAGGTTTACTGTATCGCTTTGACCTTCTTATTGACGATGAAACACAATTATTGCATCTGAATTTAATACAAAAGGCACAATGCTGACTTAAGTACAAGAGGACTAACACTCTAACATTCTATGATTTGAACCTCTCCTGTGAGTCCAGTGTTGGATTCCGATGCTTCACTTCAGGTTTACTGCATCCCTTGGACCTTCTTATTGACGATGAAACACAGAAATTGCATCCGAATTTAATACAAAAGGCACAATGCCGACTTAAGTACAAGAGGACTGACGCTCTAACATTCTATGATTTGAACCACTCCTGTGAGTCCCGTTTTAGATTCTGATGCTTCACTTCAGATTTACTGTATCCCTTGGACCTTCTTATAATCGATGAAACACAGAAATTACATCCGAATGTAATACAAAAGGCACAATGCCGACTTAAATACAAGAGGACTGACACTCTAACTTTCTATGATTTGAACCACTCCTGTGAGCCCAGTTTTAGATTCCGATGCTTCACTTCAGGTTTAATGTATCCATTGGACCTTCAAATTCACGATGAAGCACAGAAATTGCATCCGATTTTAATACAAAAGGCACAATGCCGACTTAAGTACAAGAGGACTGACACTCTAACTTTCTATGAGTTGAACCACTCCTGTGAGGCTGGATTTGGATTCCGAAGCTTCACTTAAGGTTTACTGTATCCCTTGGACCTTCTTATTCACGATGAAGCGCAGAAATTGCATCCGATTTTAATACAAAAGGCACAATACCGACTTAAGTATAAGATTACTGACACTCTAAATTACCATGATTTGAACCTCTCCTGTGAGTCCAGTTTTAGATTCCGATGCTTCACTTCAGGTTTAATGTATCCCTTGGGCCATCTTATTGACGATGAAACACAGAAATTGCATCCGAATTTAATACAAAAGGCGCAATGCCGTCTTAAGTACAAGAGGACTGACACTCTAACTTTCTATGATTTGAACCACTCCTGTGAGTCCCGTTTTAGATTCCGATGCTTCACTTCAGTTTTACTGTATCCATTGGACCTTCTTATTGACGATGAAACACAGAAATTGCATACGAATTTAATACAAAAGGCACAATCTCGACTTAAATACAAGAGGACTGACACACTAACTTTCTCTGATTTGAACCTCTCCTGTGAGTCCAGTTTTGGATTCCGATTCTTCACTTCAGGTTTACTGTATCCCTTATACCTTCCTATTCACGATGAAGAACAGAAATTGCAACCGATTTTAATACAAAAGGCACAATGCCGACTTCAGTTCAAGAGGACTGACACTCTAACGATCTATGATTTGAACCTCTCCTGTGAGTCCAGTGTTAGATACCGATGCTTCACTTCAGGTTTACTGTATCCCTTGGACCTTCTTATTGACGATGAAACACAGAAATTGCATCCGAATTTAATACAAAAGGCACAATGCCGACTTAAGTACAAGAGGACTGACGCTCTAACTTTCTATGATTTGAACCACTCCTGTGAGTCCCGTTTTAGATTCCGATGCTTCACTTCAGATTTACTGTATCCCTTGGACCTTCTTATAATCGATGAAACACAGAAATTACATCCGAATGTAATACAAAAGGCACAATGCCGACTTAAATACAAGAGGACTGACACTCTAACTTTCTATGATTTGAACCACTCCTGTGAGCCCAGTTTTAGATTCCGATGCTTCACTTAAGGTTTACTGTATCCCTTGGACCTTCTTATTCACGATGAAGCACAGAAATTGCATCCGATTTTAATACAAAAGGCACAATACCGACTTAAGTACAAGAGGACTGACACTCTAAATTACCATGATTTGAACCTCTCCTGTGAGTCCAGTTTTAGATTCCGATGCTTCACTTCAGGTTTACTGTATCCCTTGGGCCATCTTATTGACGATGAAACACAGAAATTGCATCCGAATTTAATACAAAAGGCGCAATGCCGACTTAAGTACAAGAGGACTGACACTCTAACTTTCTATGATTTGAACCTCTCCTGTGAGTCCAGTTTTAGATTCCGATGCTTCACTTCAGGTTTACTGTATCCCTTGGACCTTCTTATTGACGATGAAACACAGAAATTGCATCCGAATTTAATACAATAGGCACAATCTCGACTTCAATACAGGAGGACTGACACACTAACTTTCCATGATTTGAATCTCTCCTGTGAGTCCAGTTTTAGACTCCGATGCTTCACTTAAGGTTTACTGTATTCCTTGGGCCTTCTTATTGACGATGAAACACAGAAATTGCATCCGAGTGTAACAAGAAAGGCGCAATGCCGACGTAAGTACAAGTGGACTGACACTCTAACTTTCTATGATTTGAACCACTCCTGTGAGGCCAGTTTTAGTTTCCGATGCTTCACTTAAGGTTTACTGTATCCCGTGGACCTTCTTATTCACGATGAAGCACAGAAATTGCCTCCGATTTTAATACAAAAGGCACAATACCGACTTAAGTACAAGAGGACTGACACTCTAACTTTCCATGATTTGAACCTCTCCTGTGAATCCAGTTTTAGATTCCGATGCTTCACTTCAGGTTTACTGTATCCCTTGGGCCATCATATAGACGATGAAACACAGAAATTGCATCCGAATTTAATACAAAAGGCGCAATGCCGACTTAAGTACAAGAGGACTGACACTCTAACTTTCTATGATTTGAACCTCTCCTGTGAGTCCAGTTTTAGATTCCGATGCTTCACTTCGGTTTTACTGTATCCCATGGACCTTCTTATTGACGATGAAACACAGAAATTGCATACGAATTTAATACAAAAGGCACAATCTCGACTTAAATACAAGAGGACAGACACACTAACTTTCTCTGATTTGAACCTCTCCTGTGAGTCCAGTTTTAGATTCCGATTCTTCACTTCAGGTTTGCTGTACCCCTTAGACCTTCCTATTCACGATGAAGCACAGAAATTGCATCCGATTTTAATACAAAAGGCACAATGCCGCCTTTAGTTCAAGAGGACTGGCACTCCAACTTTCTATGATTTGAACCACTCCTGTGAGGCCGGATTTAGATTCCGATGCTTCACTTAAGGTTTACTGTATCCCTTGGACCTTCTTATTCACGATGAAGCACAGAAATTGCATCCGATTTTAATACAAAAGGCACAATACCGACTTAAGTACAAGTGGACTGACACTCTAAATTACCATGATTTGAACCTCTCCTGTGAGTCCAGTTTTAGATTCCGATGCTTCACGTCAGGTTTACTGTATCCCTTGGGCCATCTTATTGACGATGAAACACATAAATTGCATCCGAATTTAATACAAAAAGCGCAATGCCGACTTAAGTACAAGAGGACTGACACTCTAACTTTCTATGATTTGAACCACTCCTGTGAGTCCCGTTTTAGATTCCGATGCTTCACTTCAGTTTTACTGAATCCATTGGACCTTCTTATTGACGATGAAACACAGAAATTGCATACGAATTTAATACAAAAGGCACAATCTCGACTTAAATACAAGAGGACTGACACACTAACTTACTCTGATTTGAACCTCTCCTGTGAGTCCAGTTTTAGATTCCGATTCTTCACTTCAGGTTTACTGTATCCCTTAGACCTTCCTATTCACGATGAAGAACAGAAATTGCATCCGATTTTAATACTAAAGGCACAATGCCGACTTAAGTTCAAGAGGACTGACACTCTAACGATCTATGATTTGAACCTCTCCTGTGAGTCCAGTGTTAGATTCCGAGGATTCACTTCAGGTTTACTGTATCGCTTTGACCTTCTTATTGACGATGAAACACAATTATTGAATCTGAATTTAATACAAAAGGCACAAAGCCGACTTAAGTACAACAGGACTAACACTCTAACATTCTATCATTTGAACCTCTCCTGTGAGTCCAGTGTTGGATTCCAATGCTTCACTTCAGGTTTACTGTATCCCTTGGACCTTCTTATTGACGATGAAACACAGAAATTGCATCCGAATTTAATACAAAAGGCACAATGCCGACTTAAGTACAAGAGGACTGATGCTCTAACATTCTATGATTTGAACCACTCCTGTGAGTCCCGTTTTAGATTCTGATGCTTCACTTCAGATTTAGTGTATCCCTTGGACCTTCTTATAATCGATGAAACACAGAAATTACATCCGAATGTAAACAAAAGGCACAATGCCGACATAAATACAAGAGGACTGACACTCTAACTTTCTATGATTTGAACCACTCCTGTGAGCCCAGTTTTAGATTCCGATGCTTCACTTCAGGTTTACTGTATCCATTGGACCTTCAAATTCACGATGAAGCACAGAAATTGCATCCGATCTTAATACAAAATGCACAATGCCGACTTAAGTACAAGAGGATGACACTCTAACTTTCCATGATTTGAACCTCTCCTGTGAGTCCAGTTTTAGATTCCGATGCTTCACTTCAGGTTTACTGTATCCCTTGGGCCTTCTTATTGACGATGATACACAGAAATTGCATCCGAATTTAATACAAAAGGCGCAATGCCGACTTAAGTACAAGAGGACTGAAACTCTAACTTTCTATGATTTGAACCACTCCTGTGAGGCCGGATTTAGATTCCGATGCTTCACTTAAGGTTTACTGTATCCCTTGGACCTTCTTATTCACGATGAAGCACAGAAATTGCATCCGATTGTAATACAAAAGGCACAATACCGACTTACGTACAAGAGGACTGACACTCTAAATTACCATGATTTGAACCTCTACTGTGAGTCCAGTTTTAGATTCCGATGCTTCACTCCAGGTTTACTGTATCCCTTGGGCCATCTAATTGACGATGAAACACAGAAATTGCATCCGAATTTAATACAAAAGGCGCAATGCCAACTTAAGTACAAGAGGATTGACACTCTAACTTTCTATGATTTGAACCTCTCCAGTGAGTCTAGTTTTAGATTCCGATGCTTCACTTCAGGTTTACTGTATCCCTTGGACCTTCCTATTGACGATGAAACACAGAAATTGCATCCGAATTTAATACAATAGGCACAATCTCGACTTAAATACAAGAGGACTGACACACTAACTTTCCATGATTTGAACCTCTCCTGTGAGTCCAGTTTTAGATTCCGATGCTTCACTTCAGGTTTACTGTATCCGTTGGGCCTTCTTATTGACGATGAAACACAGAAATTGCATCCGAATTTAATACGAAAGGCGCAATGCCGACTTAAGTACAGGAGGAATGACACTCTAACTTTCTATGATTGGAACCACTCCTGTGAGGCCAGTTTTAGATTCCGATGCTTCACTTAAGGTTTACTGTATCCCTTGGACCTTCTTATACACGAAGAAGCACAGAAATTGCGTCCGATTTTAATACAAAAGGCACAATACCGACTTAAGTACAAGAGGACTGACACTCTAACTTTCCATGATTTGAACCTCTCCTGTGAATCCAGTTTTAGATTCCGATGCTTCACTTCAGGTATACTGTATCCCTTGGGCCATCTTATTGACGATGAAACACAGAAATTGCATCCGAATTTAATACAAAAGGCGCAATGCCGACTTAAGTACAAGAGGACTGACACTCTAACTTTCTATGATTTGAACCTCTCCTTTGAGTCCAGTTTTAGATTCCGATGCTTCAGTTTAGTTTTACTGTATCCCTTGGACCTTCTTATTGACGATGAAACACAGAAATTGCATCTGAATTTAATACAAAAGGCACAATGCCGACTTAAGTACAAGAGGACTGACACTCTAACATTCTATGATTAGAACCTCTCCTGTGAGTCCAGTGTTGGATTCCGATGCTTCACTTCAGGTTTACTGTATCCCTTGGACCTTCTTATTGACGATGAAACACAGAAATTGCATCCGAATTTAACACAAAAGGCACAATGCCGACTTAAGTACAAGAGGACTGACACTCTAACTTTCTATGATTTGAACCACTCCTGTGAGTCCCGTTTTAGATTCCGATGCTTCACTTCATGTTTACTGTATCCCTTGGACCTTCTTATAATCGATGAAAGACAGAAATTACATCCGAATGTAATACAAAAGGCACAATGCCGACTTAAATACAAGAGGACTGACACTCTAACTTTCTATAATTTGAACCACACCTGTGAGGCCAGTTTTAGATTCCGATGCTTCACTTCAGGTTTACTGTATCCCTTGGACCTTCAAATTCACGATGAAGCACAGAAATTGCATCCGATTTTAATACAAAAGGCACAATGCCGACTTAAGTACAAGAGGACTGACACTCTAACTAATCATGATTTGAACCTGTCCTGTGAGTCCAGTTTTAGATTCCGATGCTTCAGTTTAGTTTTACTGTATCCCTTGGACCTTCTTATTGACGATGAAACACAGAAATTCCATCCGATTTTAACACAAAAGGCACAACCGACTTAAATACAAGAGGACTGACACTCTAAATTACCATGATTTGAACCTCTCCTGTGAGTCCAGTTTTAGATTCCGATGCTTCACTTCAGGTTTACTGTATCCCTTGGGCCATCTTATTGACGATGAAACACAGAAATTGCATCCGAATCTAATGCAAAAGGCGCAATGCCGACTTAAGTACAAGAGGACTGACACTCTAACTTTCTATGATTTGAACCTCTCCTGTGAGTCCAGTTTTAGATTCTGATGCTTCACTTCAGGTTTACTGTATCGCTTTGACCTTCTTATTGACGATGAAACACAGAAATTGCATCTGAATTTAATACAAAAGGCACAATGCCGACTTAAGTACAAGAGGACTGACACTTTAACATTCTATGATTTGAACCTCTCCTGTGAGTCCAGTTTTAGATTCCGATTCTTCACTTCAGGATTACTGTATCCCTTACACCTTCCTATTCACGATGAAGCACAGTAATTGCATCCGATTTTAATACAAAAGGCACAATGCCGACTTACGTTCAAGAGGACTGACACTCTAACGATCTATGATTTGAACCTCTCCTGTGAGTCCAGTGTTAGATTCCGAGGCTTCACTTCAGGTTTACTGTATCGCTTTGACCTTCTTATTGACGATGAAACACAGAAATTGCATCTGCATTTAATACAAAAGGCACAATGCCGACTTACGTACAAGAGGACTGACACTCTAACATTCTATGATTTGAACCTCTCCTGTGAGTCCAGTGTTGGATTCCGATGCTTCACTTCCGGTTTACTGTATCCCTTGGACCTTCTTATTGACGATGAAACACAGAAATTGCATCCGAATTTAATACAAAAGGCACAATGCCGACTTAAGTACAATAGGACTGACACTCAAATTTTCTATGATTTGAACCACTCCTGTGAGTCCCGTTTTAGATTCCGATGCTTCACTTCATGTTTACTGTATCCCTTGGACCTTCTTATAATCGATGAAAGACAGAAATTACATCCGAATGTAATACAAAAGGCACAATGCCGACTTAAGTACAAGAGGACTGACACTCTAACTAATCATGATTTGAACCTCTCCTGTGAGTCCAGTTTTAGATTCCGATGCTTCACTTCAGGTTTACTGTATCCCTTTGGCCTTCTTATTGACGATGATACACAGAAATTGCATCCGAATTTAATACAAAAGGCGCAATGCCGACTTAAGTACAAGAGGACTGACACTCTAACTTTCTATGATTTGAACCACTCCTGTGAGGTCAGTTTTAGATTCCGATGCTTCACTTAAGGTTTACTGTATCCCTTGGACCTTCTTATTCACGATGAAGCACAGAAATTCCATCCGATTTTAACACAAAAGGCACAATACCGACTTAAGTACAAGAGGACTGACACTCTAAATTACCATGATTTGAACCTCTCCTGTGAGTCCAGTTTTAGATTCCGATGCTTCACTTCAGGTTTACTGTATCCCTTGGGCCATCTTATTGACGATGGAACACAGAAATTGCATCCGAATTTAATACAAAAGGCGCAATGCCGACTTAAGTACAAGAGGACTGAGACTCTAACTTTCTATGATTTGAACCTCTCCTGTGACTCCAGTTTTAGATTCTGATGCTTCACTTCAGGGTTACTGTATCCCTTGGACCTTCTTATTGACGATGAAACACAGAAATTGCATCCGAATTTAATACAAAAGGCACAATCTCGACTTAAATACAAGAGGACTGACACTCTAACGATCTATGATTTGAACCACTCCTGTGAGTCCCGTTTTAGATTCCGATGCTTCACTTCAGGTTTACTTTATCCCTTGGACCTTCTTATAATCGATGAAACACAGCAATTACATCCGAATGTAATACAAAAGGCCCAATGCCGACTTAAATACAAGAGGACTGACACTCTAACTTTCTATGATTTGAACCACTCCTTTGAGGCCAGTTTTTAGATTCCGATGCTTCACTTCAGGTTTACTGTATCCCTTGGACCTTCCTATTCACGATGAAGCACAGAAATTGCATCCGATTTTAATACAAAAGGCACAATGCCGACTTAAGTACAAGAGGACTGACACTCTAAATTTCTATGATTTGAACCTCTCCTGTGAGTCCAGTGTTGGATTCCGAGGCTTCACTACAGGTTTACTGTATCCCTTGGACATTCTTATTGACGATGAAACACAGAATTGCATCCGAATTTAAAACAAAAGGCAGAATGCCGACTTAAGTACAAGTGGACAGACACCCTAACTTTCTATGATTTGAACCACTCCTGTGAGTCCCGTTTTAGATTCTGATGCTTCACTTCAGGTTTACTGTATCACTTGGACCTTCTTATAAACGATGAAACACAGAAATTACATCCGAACATAATACAAAAGGCACAATGCCGACATAAGTGCAAGAGGACTGACACTCTAACTTTCTATGATTGGAACCACTCCTGTGAGGCCAGTTTTAGATTCCGATGCTTCACTTTAGGTTTACTGTATCCCTTGGACCTTCTATTGACGATGAAACACAGAAATTGCATCCGAATTTTATACAAAAGGCACAATGCCGACTTAAGTAAAAGAGGACTTACACTCTAATTTTCTATGTTTTGAACCTCTCCTGTGAGTCCAGTTTTAGATTCCGATGCTTCACTTCAGGTTTACTGTATCCCTTGGACCTTCTTATTGACGATGAACACAGAAATTACATCCGAATTTAATACAAAAGGCACAATGCTGGCTTAAGTACAAGAGGACTGACACTCTAACTTTCTATGATATGACCACTCCTGTGATTCCAGTTTAGATTTTGATGCTTCACTTCAGGTTTACTGTATCCCTTGGACCTGCATATTCACGATGAAGCACAGAAATTGCATCCAATTATAATACAAAAGGCACAATGCCGACTTAAGTACAAGAGTACTGACACTCTAACTTTCTATGATTAGAACCACTCCTGTGAGTCCCGTTTTAGATTCCGATGCTTCACTTCAGGTTTACTGTATCCCTTGGACCTTCTTATTGACGATGAAACACAGAAATTACATCCGAATTTATACAAAAGGCACAATGCTGGCTTAAGTACAAGAGGACTGACACTCTAACTTTCTATGATATGAACCTCTCCTGTGATTCCAGTTTTAGATTTCGATGCTTCACTTCAGGTTTACTGTATCCCTTGGACCTGCTTATTCACGATGAAGCACAGAAATTGCATCCAATTATAATACAAAAGGCACAATGCCGACTTAAGTACAAGAGGACTGACACTCTAACTTTCTATGATTAGAACCACTCCTGTGAGTCCCGTTTTTAGATTCCGATGCTTCACTTCAGGTTTACTGTATCACTTGAACCATCTTATAAACGATGAAAAACAGAAATTACATCCGAACTTAATGACAAAAGGCACAATGCCGACTTATGTACAAGAGGACTGACACTCTAACTTTCTATGATTGGAACCACTCCCGTGAGGCCAGTTTTAGATTCCGATGCTTCACTTCAGGTTTACTGTAACCCTTGGACCTTCTTATTGACGATGAAACACAGAGATTGCATCTGAATTTTATACAAAAGGCACAATGCCGACTTAAAGTACAAGAGGACTGACACTCTAACTTTCTATGTTTTGAACCTCTCCTGTGAGTCCAGTTTTAGATTCCGATGCTTCACTACAGGTTTACTGTATCCCTTGGACCTTCTTATTGACGATGAAACACAGAAATTACATCCGAATTTAATACAAAAGGCACAATGCCGGCTTAAGTACAAGAGGACTGACACTCTAACTTTCTATGATATGAACCTCTCCTGTAATACCAGTTTCAGATTTCGATGCTTCACTTCAGGTTTACTGTATCCCTAGACCTGCTTATTCACGATGAAGCACAGAAATTGCATCCGATTTTAATACAAAAGGCACAATGCCGACTTAAGTACAAGAGGACAGACACTCTAACTTTCTTTGATTTCAACCTCTCCTGTGAGTCCAGTTTTTAGATTCGATGCTTCACTACAGGTTTACTGTATCCCTTGGACCTTCTTATTCACGATGAAGCACAGAAATTGCATCCGATTTTAATACAAAAGGCACAATACCGACTTAAGTACAAGAGGACTGACACTCTAATTACCATGATTTGAACCTCTACTGTGAGTCCAGTTTTAGATTCCGATGCTTCACTTTAGGTTTACTGTATCCCTTGGGCCATCTTATTGACGATGAAACACAGAAATTGCATCCGAATTTAATACAATAGGCACAATCTCGACTTAAATACAAGAGGACTGACACACTAACTTTCCATGATTTGAACCTCTCCTGTGAGTCCAGTTTTAGATTCCGATGCTTCACTTCAGGTTTACTGTATCCCTTGGGTCTTCTTATTGACTATGAAACACAGAAATTGCATCCGAATTTAATACGAAAGGCGCAATGCCGACTTAAGTACAAGAGGAATGACACTCTAACTTTCTATGATTTGAACCACTCCTGTGAGGCCAGTTTTAGATTCCGATGCTTCACTTAAGGTTTACTGTATCCCTTGGACCTTCTTATTCACGAAGAAGCACAGAAATTGCGTCCGATTTTAATACAAAAGGCACAATACCGACTTAAGTACAAGAGGACTGACACTCTAACTTTCCATGATTTGAACCTCTCCTGTGAATCCAGTTTAAGATTCCGATGCTTCACTTCAGGTTTACTGTATCCCTTGGGCCATCTTATTGACGATGAAACACAGAAATTGCATCCGAATTTAATACAAAGGGCGCAATGCCGACTTAAGTACAAGAGGACTGACACTCTAACTTTCTATGATTTGAACCTCTCCTGTGAGTCCAGTTTTAGATTCCGATGCTTCACTTCAGTTTTACTGTATCCCTTGGACCTTCTTATTGACGATGAAACACAGAAATTGCATCTGAATTTAATACAAAAGGCACAATGCCGACTTAAGTACAAGAGGACTGACACTCTAACATTCTACGATTTAGAACCTCTCCTGTGAGTCCAGTGTTGGATTCCGATGCTTCACTTCAGGTTTACTGTATCCCTTGGACCTTGTTATTGACGATGAAACACAGAAATTGCATCCGAATTTAATACAAAAGGCACAATGCCGACTTAAGTACAAGAGGACTGACACTCTAACTTTCTATGATTTGAACCACTCCTGTGAGTCCCGTTTTAGATTCCGATGCTTCACTTCATGTTTACTGTATCCCTTGGACCTTCTTATAATCGATGAAAGACAGAAATTACATCCGAATGTAATACAAAAGGCACAATGCCGACTTAAATACAAGAGGACTGACACTCTAACTTTCTATCATTTGAACCACTCCTGTGAGGCCAGTTTTAGATTCCGATGCTTCACTTCAGGTTTACTATATCCCTTGGACCTTCAAATTCACGATGAAGCACAGAAATTGCATCCGATTTTAATACAAAAGGCACAATGCCGACTTAAGTACAAGAGGACTGACACTCTACTAATCATGATTTGAACCTCTCCTGTGAGTCCAGTTTTAGATTCCGATGCTTCACTTCAGGTTTACTGTATCTCTTGGGCCTTCTTGTTGACGATGATACACAAAAATTGCATCCGAATTTAATACAAAAGGCGCAATGCCGACTTAAGTACAAGAGGACTGACACTCTAACTTTCTATGATTTGAACCACTCCTGTGAGGCCAGTTTTAGATTCCGATGCTTCACTTAAGGTTTACTGTATCCCTTGGACCTTCTTATTCACGATGAAGCACAGAAATTCCATCTGATTTTAACACAAAAGGCACAATACCGACTTAAATACAAGAGGACTGACACTCTAAATTACCATGATTTGAACCTCTCCTGTGAGTCCAGTTTTAGATTCCGATGCTTCACTTCAGGTTTACTGTATCCCTTGGGCCATCTTATTGACGATGAAACACAGAAATTGCATCCGAATCTAATGCAAAAGGCGCAATGCCGACTTAAGTACAAGAGGACTGACACTCTAACTTTCTATGATTTGAACCTCTCCTGTGAGTCCAGTTTTAGATTCTGATGCTTCACTTCAGGTTTACTGTATCGCTTTGACCTTCTTATTGACGATGAAACACAGAAATTGCATCTGAATTTAATACAAAAGGCACAATGCCGACTTAAGTACAAGAGGACTGACACTTTAACATTATATGATTTGAACCTCTCCTGTGAGTCCAGTTTTAGATTCCGATTCTTCACTTCAGGTTTACTGTATCCCTTAGACCTTCCTATTCACGATGAAGCACAGTAATTGCATCCGATTTTAATACAAAAGGCACAATGCCGACTTACGTTCAAGAGGACTGACACTCTAACGATCTATGATTTGAACGTCTCCTGTGAGTCCAGTGTTAGATTCCGAGGCTTCACTTCAGGTTTACTGTATCGCTTTGACCTTCTTATTGACGATGAAACACAGAAATTGCATCTGCATTTAATACAAAAGGCACAATGCCGACTTACGTACAAAGGGACTGACACTCTAACATTCTATGATTTGAACCTCTCCTGTGAGTCCAGTGTTGGATTCCGATGCTTCACTTCCGGTTTACTGTATCCCTTGGACCTTCTTATTGATGATGAAACACAGAAATTGCATCCGAATTTAATACAAAAGGCACAATGCCGACTTAAGTACAAGAGGACTGACACTCTAATTTTCTATGATTTGAACCACTCCTGTGAGTCCCGTTTTAGATTCCGATGCTTCACTTCATGTTTACTGTATCCCTTGGACCTTCTTATAATCGATGAAAGACAGAAATTACATCCGAATGTAATACAAAAGGCACAATGCCGACTTAAGTACAAGAGGACTGACACTCTAACTAATCATGATTTGAACCTCTCCTGTGAGTCCAGTTTTAGATTCCGATGCTTCACTTCAGGTTTACTGTATCCCTTGGGCCTTCTTATTGACGATGATACACAGAAATTGCATCCGAATTTAATACAAAAGGCGCAAAGCCGACTTAAGTACAAGAGGACTGACACTCTAACTTTCTATGATTTGAACCACTCCTGTGAGGTCAGTTTTAGATTCCGATGCTTCACTTAAGGTTTACTGTATCCCTTGGACCTTCTTATTCACGATGAAGCACAGAAATTCCATCCGATTTTAACACAAAAGGCACAATACCGACTTAAGTACAAGAGGACTGACACTCTAAATTACCATGATTTGAACCTCTCCTGTGAGTCCAGTTTTAGATTCCGATGCTTCACTTCAGGTTTACTGTATCCCTTGGGCCATCTTATTGACGATGAAACACAGAAATTGCATCCGAATTTAATACAAAAGGCGCAATGTCGACTTAAGTACAACAGGACTGAGACTCTAACTTTCTATGATTTGAACCTCTCCTGTGAGTCCTGTTTTAGATTCTGATGCTTCACTTCAGGGTTACTGTATCCCTTGGACCTTCTTATTGACGATGAAACACAGAAATTGCATCCGAATTTAATACAAAAGGCACAATCTCGACTTAAATACAAGAGGACTGACACTCTAACGATCTATGATTTGAACCACTCCTGTGAGTCCCGTTTAAGATTCCGATGCTTCACTTCAGATTTACTGTATCCCTTGGACCTTCTTATAATCGATGAAACACAGCAATTACATCCGAATGTAATACAAAAGGCCCAATGCCGACTTAAATACAAGAGGACTGACACTCTAACTTTCTATGATTTGAACCACTCCTGTGAGGCCAGTTTTAGATTCCGATGCTTCACTTCAGGTTTACTGTATCCCTTGGACCTTCCTATTCACGATGAATCACAGAAATTGCATCCGATTTTAGTACAAAAGGCACAATGCCGACTTAAGTACAACAGGACTGACACTCTAAATTTCTATGATTTGAACCTCTCCTGTGAGTCCAGTGTTGGATTCCGAGGCTTCACTACAGGTTTACTGTATCCCTTGGACCTTCTTATTGACGATGAAACACAGAAATTGCATCCGAATTTAAAACAAAAGGCAGAATGCCGACTTAAGTACAAGTGGACAGACACCCTAACTTTCTATGATTTGAACCACTCCTGTGAGTCCCGTTTTAGATTCTGATGCTTCACTTCAGGTTTACTGTATCACTTGGACCTTCTTATTGACGATGAAACACAGAAATTGCATCCGAATGTAATACAAAAGGCACAAAGCCGACTTAAGTACAAGAGGACTGACACTCTAACTTTAAAGGATTTGAACCTCTCCTGTGAGTCCAGTTTTAGATTCCGATGCTTCACTTCAGGTTTACTGTATCCCTTGGACCTGCTTATTCACGATGAAGCACAGAAATTGCATCCAATTATAATACAAAAGGCACAATGCCGACTTAAGTACAAGAGGACTGACACTAAAACTTTCTATGATTAGAACCACTCCTGTGAGTCCCGTTTTAGATTCCGATGCTTCACTTCAGGTTTACTGTATCACTTGAACCTTCTTATAAACGATGAAACACAGAAATTACATCCGAACGTAATACAAAAGACACAATGCCGACTTAAGTACAAGAGGACTGACACTCTAACTTTCTATGATTGGAACCACTCCCGTGAGGCCAGTTTTAGATTCCGAAGCTTCACTTCAGGTTTACTGTATCCCTTGGACCTTCTTATTGACGATGAAACACAGAGATTGCATCCGAATTTTATACAAAAGGCACAATGCCGACTTAAGTACAAGACGACTGACACTCTAACTTTCTATGTTTTGAACCTCTCCTGTGAGTCCAGTTTTAGATTCCGATGCTTCACTACAGGTTTACTGTATCCCTTGGACCTTCTTATTGACGATGAAACACAGAAATTACATCCGAATTTAATACAAAAGGCACAATGCCGGCTTAAGTACAAGAGGACTGACACTCTAACTTTCTTTGATTTCAACCTCTCCTGTGATTCCAGTTATAGATTCCGATGCTTCACTTCAGTTTTTCTGTATCTTTTGGACCTTCTTATTGACGATGAAACACAGAAATTGCATCGGAATTTAATACAGAAGGAACAACGCCGACTTTAGTACAAGAGGACTGACACTCTAACTTTCTATGATTTGAAGCTCTCCTGTGAGCCCAGTTTTAGATTCAGATGCTTCACTTCAGGTTTACTGTATCCCT
Source organism: Schistocerca americana (assembly GCF_021461395.2). NCBI lineage: Eukaryota > Metazoa > Arthropoda > Insecta > Orthoptera > Acrididae > Schistocerca > Schistocerca americana. Next base: position 1,607,510 of record NW_025726335.1, read on the forward strand.
AGGACCTTCTTATTGACGATGAGACACAGAATTTGCATCCGAATTTAATACAAAATGCACAATGCCGACTTAATTTTATGAGGACTGACACTAACTTTCTAAGATTTGAACCTCTCCTGTGAGCCTAGTTTTAGATTCCGATGCTTCACTTCAGGTTTACTGTATCCCTTGGACCTTCTTATTGACGATGACACACAGAAATTGCATACGAGTTTAATACAAAAGACACAATGCCGACTTAAGTCCAAGAGGACTGACACTCTAACTTTCTATGATTTGAACCACTCCTGTGAGGCCAGTTTGAGATTCCGATGCTTCACTTCAGGTTTACTGTATCCCTTGGACCTTCTTATTGACGATGAAACACAGAAATTGCATCCGAATGTAATACAAAAGGCACAAACCCGACTTAAGTACAAGAGGACTGACACTCTAACTTTAAAGGATTTGAACCTCTCCTGTGAGTCCAGTTTTAGATTCCGATGCTTCACTTCAGGTTTACTGTATCCCTTGGACCTTCTTATTGGCGATGAAACACAGAAATTGCATCCGAATTTAATACAAAAGGCACAATGCCGACTTAAGTACAAGAGGACTGACACTCTAACTTCCTATGATTTGAACCTCTCCTGTGAGTCCAGTTTTAGATTCCGATGCTTCGCTTCAGGTTTTCTGTATCTTTTGGACCTTCTTATTGACGATGAAACACAGAAATTGCATTCGAATTTAATACAAAAGGCGCAATGCCGACTTAAGTACATGAGCACTGACACTCTAACTCTCTATGATTTGAACCTCTCCTGTGATTCCAGTTTTAGATTCCGATGCTTCACTTCAGGTTTACTGTATCCCTTGGGCCTTCTTATTGACGATGAAACACAGAAATTGCATCCGAATTTAATACAAAAGTCGCAATGCCGACTTAAGTACAAGAGGACTGACACTCTAACTTTCTATGATTTGAGCCTCTCCTGTGAGTCCAGTTTTAGACACCGATGCTTCACTTCAGGTTTACTGTATCCCTTGGACCTTCTTATTGACGATGAAACACAGAAATTGCATCCGAATGTGATACAAAAGCCACAATGCCAACTTAAGTACAAGTGGACTGACACACTAACTTTCTCTGATTTGAACCTCTCCTGTGAGACCAGTTTCAGATTCCGATGCATCACTTCAGGTTTACTGTATCCCTTGGACCTTCCTATTCTCGATGAAGCACAGAAATTGCAACCGATTTTAATACAAAAGGCACAATGCCGACTAAAGTACAAGAGGAGTGACACTCTAACTTTCTATGATTTGAACCTCTCCTCTGAGTCCAGTGTTAGATTCCGAGGCTTCACTTCAGGTTTACTGTATCCCTTGGACCTTCTTATTGACGATGAAACACAGAAATTGCATCCGAATTTAATACAAAAGGGACAATCTCGACTTAAATGCAAGAGGATTGACACACTAACTTTCTCTGATTTGAACCTCTCCTGTGAGCCCAGTGTTAGATTCCGAGGCTTCACTACAGGTTTACTGTATCCCTTGGACCTTCTTATAAACGATGAAATACAGAAATTACATCCGAACTTAATACAAAAGGCACAATGCCGACTAAGTACAAGAGGACTGACACTCTAACTTTCTATGATTTGAACCACTCCTGTGAGGCCAGTTTTAGATTCCGATGCTTCACTTCAGGTTTACTGTATCCCTTGGACCTTCTTATTCACGATGAAGCACAGAAATTGCATCCGATTTTAATACGAAAGGCACAATGCCGACTTAAGTACAAGAGGACTGACACTCTAACTTTCCATGATTTGAACCTCTCCTGTGAGTATAGTGTTAGATTCCGAGGCTTCACTTCAGGTTTACTGTATCCCTTGGACCTTCTTATTGACGACGAAACACAGATATTTCATCAGAATTTAATACAATAGGCACAATGCCGACTTAAGTACAAGAGGACTGACACTCTAACTTTCTCTGATTTGAACCTCTCCTGTGAGTCCAGTTTTAGATTCCGAAGCTGCACTTCAGGTTTACTGTATCCCTTGGGCCTTCTTATAAACGATGAAACACAGAAATTGCATCCGAATTTAATACAAAAGGCGCAATGCCGACTTCAGTGCAGGAGGACTGACACTCGAACTTTCTATGATTTGAACCTCTCCTGTGAGTCCAGTTTTAGATTCCGATGCTTCACTTCAGGTTTACTGTATCCCTTGGACCTTCTTATTGACGATGGAACACAGAAATTGCATCCGAATGTAATACAAAAGCCACAATGCCGACTTAAGTACAAGAGGACTGACACTCTAACTTTCTATGATTGGAACCACTCCTGTGAGGCCAGTTTTAGATTCCTATGCTTCACTTCAGGTTTACTGTATCCCTTGGACCTTCTTATTGAAGATGAAACACAGAAATTGCATCCAAATTTTATACAAAAGGCACAATGCCGACTTAAGTACAAGAGGACTGACACTCTAATTTTCTATGTTTTGAACCTCTCCTGTGAGTCCAGTTTTAGATTCAGATGCTTCACTTCAGGTTTACTGTATCCCTTGGACCTACTTATTGACGATGGAACACAGAAATTACAACCGAATTTAATACAAAAGACACAATGCCGGCTTAAGTACAAGAGGACTGACACTCTATCTTTCTATGATATGAACCTCTCCTGTGATTCCAGTTTTAGACTTCGATGCTTCACTTCAGGTTTAATGTATCCCTTGGACCTGCTTACTCACGATGAAGCACAGAAATTGCATCCGATTTTAATACAAAAGGCACAATGCCGACTTAAGTACAAGAGGACTGACACTCTAACTTTCTTTGATTTGAACCTCTCCTGTGATTCCAGTTATAGATTCCTATGCTTTACTTCAGGTTTTCTGTTTCTTTTGGACCTTCATATTGACGATGAAACACAGAAAATGCATCGGAATTTAATACAAAATGCACAATGCCGACTTAAGTACAAGAGGACTGACACTCTAACTATCTATGATTGGAACCACTCGAGTGAGGCCAGTTTTAGATTCCGATGCTTCACTTCAGGTTTACTGTATCCCTTGGACCTTCTTATTGACGATGAAACACAGAAATTGCATCCGAATTTTATACAAAAGGCACAATGCCGACATAAGTACAAGAGGACTGACACTCCAACTCTCTATGATTTGATTCTCTCCTGTGAGTCCAGTTTTAGATTCCGATGCTTCACTTCAGGTTCACTGTATCCCTTGGACCTTCTTATTGACGATGACACACAGAAATTACATCCGAATTTAATACAAAAGGCACAATGCCGGCTTAAGTACAAGATGACTGACACTCTAACTTTCTATGATATGAACCTCTCCTGTAATTCCAGTTTTAGATATCAATGCTTCACTTCAGGTTTACTGTATCCCTTGGACTTGCTTATTCACGATGAAGCACAGAAGTGGCATCCGATTTTAATACAAAAGGCACAATGCCGACTTAAGTACAAGAGGACTGACACTCTAACTTTCCTTGATTTGAACCTCTCCTGTGATTCCAGTTATAGATTCCGATGCTTGATTTCAGGTTTTCTGTGTCATTTGGACCTTCTTATTGACGATGAAACACAGAAATTGCATCGGAATTTTATACAAAAGGAACAATGCCGACTTAAGAACAAGAGGACTGACACTCTAACTTTCTATGATATGAACCTCTCCTGTGAGTCCAGTTTTAGATTCAGATGCTTCACTTCAGGTTTACTGTATCCCTAGGACCTTCTTATTGACGATGAGACACAGATATTGCATTCGAATTTAATACAAAATGCACAATGCCGACTTAAGTTTAAGAGGACTGACACTCAAACTTTCTATGATTGGAACCACTCCTGTGAGGCCAGTTTTAGATTCCGAGGTTTCACTTCAGGTTTACTGTATCCCTTGGACCTTCTTATTGACGATGAAACACAGAAATTGCATCCGAATGTAATACAAAAGGCACAATGCCGACTTATGTACAAGAGGACTGACACCCTAACTTTCTGTGATTTGAACCTCTCCCGTGAGTCCAGTTTTAGATTCCGATGCTTCACTTCAGGTTTACTGTATCCCTTGGACCTTCTTATTGGCGATGAAACACAGACATTGCATCCGAATTTAATACAAAAGGCACAATGCCGACTTAAGTACAAGAGGACTGACACTCTAACATTCTATGATTTGAACCTCTCCTGTGAGTCCAGTTTTAGATTCCGATGCTTCACTTCAGGTTTTCTGTATCTTTTGGACCTTCTTATTGACGATGAAACACAGATATTGCATACGAATTTAATACAAAAGGCGCAATGCCGACTTAAGTACAAGAGGACTGACACACTAACTTTCTATGATTTGAACCTCTCCTGTGATTCCAGTTTTAGATTCCGATGCTTCACTTCAGGTTTACTGTATCCCTTGGGCCTTCTTATTGACGATGAAACACAGAAATTGCATCCGAATTTAATACAAAAGGCGCAATGCCGACTTAAGTACAAGAGGACTGACACTCTAACTTTCTATGATTTGAGCCTCTCCTGTGAGTCCAGTTTGAGATTCCGATGCTTCACTTCAGGTTTAATGTATCCCTTGGACCTTCTTATTGACGATAAAACACAGAAATTGCATCCGAATGTAATACAATAGGCACAATGCCGACTTAAGTACAAGTGGACTGACACACTAACTTTCTCTGATTTGAACCTCTCTGTGAGTCCAGTTTTAGATTCCGATACTACACTTCAGGTTTACTGTATCCCTTGGACCTTCCTATTTACGATGAAGCACAGAAATTGCAACCGATTTTAATACAAAAGGCACAATGCCGACTTAAGTACATGAGGAGTGACACTCTAACTTTCTTTGATTTGAACCTCTCCAGTGAGCCCAGTGTTAGATTCCGAGGCTTCACTGCAGGTTTACTGTATCCCTTGGACCTTCTTATTGACGATGAAACAAAGATATAGCATCTGAATTTAATACAAAAGGCACAATGCCGACTTAAGTACAAGAGGACTGACACTCTAACTTTCTATGATTTGAACCTCTCCTGTGAGTCCAGTGTTAGATTCCGAGGCTTCACTTCAGGTTCACTGTATCCCTTGGACCTTCATATTGACGATGAAACACAGAAATTGCATCCGAATTTAATACAAAAGGCACAATGCCGACTTAAGTACAAGGGGACTGACACTCTAACTTTCTATGATATGAAACTCTCCTGTGATTCCAGTTTTAGATATCGATGCTTCACTTCAGGTTTACTGTATCCCTTGGACCCGCTTATTCACGATGAAGCACAGAAATTGCATTTGATATTAATACAAAAGGCACATAGCCGACCCAAGTACAAGAGGACTGACACTCTAACTTTCTATGATTTGAACCTCTCCTGTGAGTCCAGTGTTAGATTCCGAGGCTTCACTTCAGGTTCACTGTATCCCTTGGATCTTCTTATTGACGATGAAACACAGAAATTGCATCCGAATTTAATACAATAGGCACAATGCCGACCTAAGTACAAGAGGACTGACACTCTAACTTTCTATGATTTGAACCTCTCCTGAGAGTCCAGTGTTATATTCCGAGGCTTCACTTCAAGTTTACTGTATCCCTTGAACCTTCTTATTGACGATGAAACACAGAAATTGCATCCGAATTTAATACAATAGGCACAATGCCGACTTAAGTACAAGAGGACTGACACTCTAACTTTCTATGATTTGAACCTCTCCTGTGAGTCCAGTGTTAGATTCCGAGGCTTCACTTCAGGTTTACTGTATCCCTTGGACCTTCTTATTGACGATGAAACAAAGAAATTACAACCGAACTTAATACAAAAGGCACAATGCCGACTTAAGTACAAAAGGACTGACACTCTAACATTCTATGATTTGAACCACTCCTGTGAGGCCAGTTTTAGATTCCGATGCTTCACTTCAGGTTTACTGTATCCCTTGGACCTTCTTATTGACGATGAAACACAGAAATTGCATCCGAATCTTATACAATAGGCACAATTTTGCCGACTTAAGTACAAGAGGACTGACACTCTAACTTTCTATGATTTGAACCTCTTCTGTGAGTCCAGTTTTAGATTCCGATGCTTCACTTCAGGTTTACTGTATCCCTTGGACCTTCTTATTGACGATGAAACACAGAAATTACATCCGAATTTAATACAAAAGGCACAATGCCGGCTTAAGTACAAGAGGACTGACACTCTAACTTTCTATGATATGAACCTCTCCTGTAATTCCAGTTTTAGATTTCAATGCTTCACTTAAGGTTTACTGTATCCCTTGGACCTTCTTATTGACGATGAGACACAGACATTGCATCCGAATTTAATAAAAAAGGCACAATGCCGACTTAAGTACAAGAGGACTGACACTCTAACTTTCTATGATTTGAACCTCTCCGTGAGTCCAATTTTAGATTCCGATGCTTCACTTCAGGTTTACTGTATCCCTTGGACCTTCTTATTGACGATGACACACAGAAATTGCATACGAATTTAATACAAAAGGCACAATGCTGACTTAAGTACAAGAGGACTGACACTCAAACTTTCTATGATTTGAACCACTCCTGTGAGGCCAGTTTTAGATTCCGAGGCTTCACTTCAGGTTTACTGTATCCCTTGGGCCTTCTTATTGACGATGAAACACAGAAATTGCATCCGAATTTAATACAAAAGGCGCAATGTCGACTTAAGTACAAGAGGACTGACACTCTAACTTTCTATGATTTGAGCCTCTCCTGTGAGTCCAGTTTTAGATTCCGATGCTTCACTTCAGGTTTACTGTATCCCTTGGACCTTCTTATTGACGATGAAACACAGAAATTGCATCCGAATGTAATACAATAGCCACAATGCCGACTTAAGTACAAGTGGACAGACACACTAACTTTCTCTGATTTGAACCTCTCCTGTGAGTCCAGTTTTAGATTCCGATGCTTCACTTCAGGTTTACTGTATCCCTTGGGCCTTCTTATTGACAATGAAACACAGAAATTGCATCCGAATTTAATACAAAAGGCGCAATGCCGACTTAAGTACAAGAGGACTGACACTCTAACTTTCTATGATTTGAGCCTCTCCTGTGAGTCCAGTTTTAGATTCCGATGCTTCACTTCAGGTTTACAGTATCCCTTGGACCTTCTTATTGACGATGAAACACAGAAATTGCATCCGAATGTAATACAATAGCCACAATGCCGACTTAAGTACAAGTGGACTGACACACTAACTTTCTCTGATTTGAACCTCTCCTGAGAGTCCAGTTTTAGATTCCGATACTTCACTTCAGGTTTACTGTATCCGTTGGACCTTCCTACTCACGATGAAGCACAGAAATTGCAACCGATTTTAATACAAAAGGCACAAGGCCGACGTAAGTACAAGAGGAGTGCCACTCTAACTTTTTATGATTAGAACCTCTCCTGTGAGTCCAGTGTTGGATTCCGAGTCTTCACTTCAGGTTTACTGTATCCCTTGGACCTTCTTATTGACGATGAAACACAGATATTGCATCTGAATTTAATACAAAAGGCACAATGCCGACTTAAGCACAAGTGGACTGACACTATAACTTTCTATGCTTTAAACCTCTCCTGTGAGTCCAGTTTTAGATTCCGATGCTTCACTTCAGGTTTACTGTATCCCTTGGACCTTCTTATTGACGATGAAACACAGAAATTACGTCCGAATTTAATACAAAAGGCACAATGCCGGCTTAAGTACAAGAGGACTGACTCTCTAACTTTCTATGATATGAAACTCTCCTGTGATTCCAGTTTTAGATTTCGATGCTTCACTTTAGGTTTACTGTATCCCTTGGACCTGCTTATTGACGATGAAACACAGAAATTGCATCCGAATCTTATACAAAAGGCACAATTTTGCCGACTTATGTACAAGAGGACTGACACTCTAACTTTCTATGATTTGAACCTCTCCTGTGAGTCCAGTTTTAGATTCCAATGCTTCACTTCAGGTTTACTGTATCCCTTGGACCTTCTTATTGACGATGAAACACAGAAATTACATCCGAATTTAATACAAAAGGCACAATGCCGGCTTAAGTACAAGAGGACTGACACTCTAACTTTCTATGATATGAACCTCTCCTGTAATTCCAGTTTTAGATTTCAATGCTTCACTTCAGGTTTACTGTATCCCTTGGACCTGCTTATTCACGATGAAGCACAGAAATGGCATCCGATTTTAATACAAAAGGCACAATGCCGACTTAAGTACAAGAGGACTGACACTCTAACTATCTTTGATTTGAACCTCTCCTGTGATTCCAGTTATAGATACCGATTCTTCATTTCAGGATTTCTGTATCATGTGGACCTTCTTATTGACGATGAAACACAGAAATTGCATCGGAATTTAATACAAAAGGCACAATGCCGACTTAAGTACAAGAGGACTGACACACTAACTTTCTATGATTTGAACCTCTCCTGTGAGTCCAGTTTTAGATTCAGATGCTTCACTTCATGTTTACTGTATCTCTAGGACCTTCTTATTGACGATGAGACACAGAAATTGCATCCAAATTTAATACAAAATGCACAATGCCGACTTAAGTTTAAGATTACTGACACTCTAACTTTCTAAGATTTGAACCTCTCCTGTGAGCCCAGTTTTAGATTCCGATGCTTCACTTCAGGTTTACTGTATCCCTTGGACCTTCTTATTGACGATGACACACAGAAATGGCATACGAATTTTATACAAAAGGCACAATGCTGACTTAAGTACAAGAGGACTGACACTCAAACTTTCTATGATTTGAACCACTCCTGTGAGGCCAGTTTTAGATTCCGAGGCTTCACTTCAGGTTTTCTGTATCCCTTGCACCTTCTTATTGACGATGAAACACAGAAATTGCATCCGAATGTAATACAAAAGGCACAATGCCGACTTAAGTACAAGAGGACTGACACTCTAACTTTCTATGATTTGAACCTCTCCTGTGAGTCCAGTTTAAGATTCCGTTGCTTCACTTCAGGTTTACTGTATCCCTTGGACTTTCTTATTGGCGATGAAACACAGACATTGCATCCGAATTTAATACAAAAGGCACAATGCCGACTTAAGTACAAGAGGACTGACACTCTAACTTTCTATGATTTGAGCCTCTTCTGTGAGTCCAGTTTTAGATTCCGATGCTTCACTTCAGGTTTACTGTATCCCTTTGACCTTCTTATTGACGATGAAACACAGAAATTGCATTCGAAAGTAATACAATAGCCACAATGCCAACTTAAGTACAAGTGGACTGACACACTAACTTTCTCTGATTTGAACCTCTCCTGTGAGTCCAGTTTTAGATTCCGATGCTTCACTTCAGGTTTACTGTATCCCTTGGGCCTTCTTATTGACGATGAAACACAGAAATTGCATCCGAATTTAATACAAAAGGCGCAATGCCGACTTAAGTACAAGAGGACTGACACTCTAACTTTCTATGATTTGAGCCTCTCCTGTGAGTCCAGTTTTAGATTCCGATGCTTCACTTCAGGTTTACTGTATCCCTTGGACCTTCTTATTGACGATGAAACACAGAAATTGCATCCGAATGTAATACAATAGCCACAATGCCGACTTAAGTACAAGTGGACTGACACACTAACTTTCTCTGATTTGAACCTCTCCTGTGAGTCCAGTTTTAGATTCCGATACTTCACTTCAGGTTTACTGTATCCCTTGGACCTTCCTACACACGATGAAGCACAAAAATTGCAACCGATTTTAATACAAAAGGCACAAGGCCGACGTAAGTACAAGAGGAGTGACACTCTAACTTTCTATGATATGAAACTCTCCTGTGATTCCAGTTTTAGATTTCGATGCTTCACTTCAGGTTTACTGTATCCCTTGGACCTGCTTATTCACGATGAAGCACAGAAATTGCATCCGATTTTGATACAAAAGGCACAATGCCGACCTAAGTACAAGAGGACTGACACTCTAACTTTCTATGATTTGGACCTCTCCTGTGAGTCCAGTTTAAGATTCAGATGCTTCACTTCAGGTTTACTGTATCTCTAGGACCTTCTTATTGACGATGAGACACAGAAATTGCATCCAAATTTAATACAAAATGCACAATGCCGACTTAAATTTAAGAGGACTGACACTCTAACTTTCTAAGATTTGAACCTCTCCTGTGAGCCCAGTTTTAGATTCCGATGCTTCACTTCAGGTTTACTGTATCCCTTGGACCTTCTTATTGACGATGACACACAGAAATTGCATACGAATTTAATACAAAAGGCACAATGCTGACTTAAATACAAGAGGACTGACACTCAAACTTTCTATGATTTGAACCACTCCTGTGAGGCCAGTTTTAGATTCCGAGACTTCACTTCAGGTTTACTGTATCCCTTGCACCTTCTTATTGACGATGAAACACAGAAATTGCATCCGAATGTAATACAAAAGGCACAATGCCGACTTAAGTACAAGAGGACTGACTCTCTAACATTCTATGATTTGCACCTCTCCTGTGAGTCCAGTTTAAGATTCCGATGCTTCACTTCAGGTTTACTGTATCCCTTGGACCTTCTTATTGACGATGAAACACAGACATTGCATCCGATTTTAATACAAAAGGCACAATGCCGACTTAAGTACAACAGGACTGACACTCTAACTTTCTATGATTTGAACCTCTCCTGTGAGTCCAGTTTTAGATTCCGATGCTTCACTTCAGGTTTTCTGTATCTTTTGGACCTTCTTATTGACGATGAAACACAGAAATTGCATACGAATTTAGTACAAAAGGCGCAATGCCGACTTAAGTACAAGAGGACTGACAATCTAACTTTCTATGATTTGAACCTCTCCTGTGATTCCAGTTTTAGATTCCGATGCTTCACTTCAGGTTTACTGTATCCCTTGGGCTTTCTTATTGACGATAAAACACAGAAATTGCATCCGAATTTAATACAAAAGGCGCAATGCCGACTTAAGTACAAGAGGACTGACACTCTAACTTTCTATGATTCGAGCCTCTCCTGTGAGTCCAGTTTTAGATTCCGATGCTTCACTTCAGGTTTACTGTATCCCTTGGACCTTCTTATTGACGATGAAACACAGAAATTGCATCCGAATGTAATACAATAGCCACAATGCCGACTTAAGTACAAGTGGACTGACACACTAACTTTCTCTGATTTGAACCTCTCCTGTGAGTCCAGTTTTAGATTCCGATGCTTCACTTCAGGTTTACTGTATCCCTTGGGCCTTCTTATTGACGATGAAACACAGAAATTGCATCCGAATTTAATACAAAAGGCGCAATGCCGACTTAAGTACAAGAGGACTGACACTCTAACTTTCTATGATTTGAGCCTCTCCTGGGAGTCCACTTTTAGTTTCCGATGCTTCACTTCAGGTTTACTGTATCCCTTGGACCTTCTTATTGACGATGAAACACAGAAATTGCATCCGAATGTAATACAATAGCCACAATGCCGACTTAAGTACAAGTGGACTGACACACTAACTTTCTCTGATTTGAACCTCTCCTGTGAGTCCAGTTTTAGATTCCGATGCTTCACTTCAGGTTTACTGTATCCCTTGGGCCTTCTTATTGACGATGAAATACAGACATTGCATCCAAATTTAATACAAAATGCACAATGCCGACTTAAATTTAAGAGGACTGACACTCTAACTTTCTATGATTTGAACCACTCCTGTGAGTCCCGTTTTAGATTCCGAAGCTTCACTTCAGGTTTACTGTATCCCTTGGACCTTCTTATTGACGATGAAACACAGAAATTGCATCCGAATTGAAAACAAAAGGCACAATGCCGACTTAAGTACAAGAGGACTGACACTCTAACTTTCTATGTTTTGAACCTCTCCTGTGAGTCCAGTTTTAGATTCCGATGCTTCACTTCAGGTTTACTGTATCCCTTGGACCTTCCTATTGACGATGAAACACAGAAATTACATCCGAATTTAATACAAAAGGAACAATGCCGGCTTAAGTACAAGAGGACTGACACTCTAACTTTCTATGATATGAAACTCTCCTGTGATTCCAGTTTTAGATTTCGATGCTTCACTTCAGGTTTACTGTATCCCTTGGACCTGCTTATTCTCGATGAAGCACAGAAATTGCATCCGATTTTAATACAAAAGGCACAATGCCGACCTAAGTACAAGAGGACTGACACTCTAACTTTCTATGATTTGAACCTCTCCTGTGAGTCCAGTGTTAGATTCTGAGGCTTCACTTCAAGTCTACTGTATCCCTTGAACCTTCTTATTGACGATGAAACACAGAAATTGCATCCGAATTTAATACAATAGGCACAATGCCGACTTAAGTACAAGAGGACTGACACTCTAACTTTCTATGATTTGAACCTCTCCTGTGTGTCCAGTGTTAGATTCCGAGGCTTCACTTCAGGTTTACTGTATCCCTTGGACCTTCTTATTGACGATGAAACACAGAAATTACAACCGAACTTAATACAAAAGGCACAATGCCGACTTAAGTACAAAAGTACTGACACTCTAACATTCTATGATTTGAACCACTCCTGTGAGGACAGTTTTAGATTCCGATGCTTCACTTCAGGTTTACTGTATCCCTTGGACCTTCTTATTGACGATGAAACACAGAAATTGCATCCGAATTTAATACAAAAGGCACAATTTTGCCTACTTAAGTACAAGAGGACTGACACTCTAACTTTCTATGATTTGAACCTCTCCTGTGAGTCCAGTTTTAGATTCCGATGCTTCACTTCACGTTTACTGTATCACTTGGACCTTTTTATAAACGATGAAACACAGAAATTACATCCGAACTTAATACAAAAGCACAATGCCGACTTAAGTACAAGAGGACTGACACTCCAACTTTCTATGATTTGAACCACTCCTGTGAGGCCAGTTTTAGATTCCGATGCTTCACTTCAGGTTTACTGTATCCCTAGGACCTTCTTATTGACGATGAAACACAGAAATTGCATCCGAATTTAATACAAAATGCAAAATGCCGACTTAAGTACAAAAGGACTGACACTCTAACTTTCTATGTTTTGAACCTCTCCTGTGAGTCCAGTTTTAGATTCCGATGCTTCACTTCAGGTTTACTGTATCCCTTGGACCTTCTTATTGACGATGAAACACAGAAATTACATCCGAATTTAATACAAAAAGCACAATGCCGGCTTAAGTACAAGAGTACAGACACTCTAACTTTCTATGATATGAAACTCTCCTGTGATTCCACTTTTAGATTTCGATGCTTCACTTCAGGTTTACTGTATCCCTTGGACCTGCTTATTCACGATGAAGCACAGAAATTGCATCCGATTTTAATACAAAAGGCACAATGCCGACCTAAGTACAAGAGGACTGACACTCTAACTTTCTATGATTTGAACCTCTCCTGTGAGTTCAGTGTTAGATTCCGAGGCTTCACTTCAGGTTTACTGTATCCCTTGGACCTTCTTATTGATGATGAAACACAGAAATTGCATCCGAATTTAATACAATAGGCACAATGCCGGCTTAAGTACAAGAGGACTGACACTCTAACTTTGTATGAGATGAACCTCTCCTGTGATTCCAGTTTTAGATTCCGATGCTTCACTTCAGGTTTACTGTATCTTTTGCACCTTCTTATTGACGATGACACACAGAAATTGCATACGAATTTAATACAAAAGGCGCAATGTCGACTTAAGTACAAGAGGACTGACACTCTAACTTTCTATGATTTGAACCTGTCCTGTGATTCCAGTTTTAGATTCCGATGCTTCACTTCAGGTTTACTGTATCCCTTGGACCTTCTTATTGACGATGAAACACAGAAATTACATCCGAATTTAATACAAAAGGCACAATGCCGGCTTAAGTACAAGAGTACAGACACTCTAACTTTCTATGATATGAAACTCTCCTGTGATTCCAGTTTTAGATTTCGATGCTTCACTTCAGGTTTACTGTATCCCTTGGACCTGCTTATTCACGATGAAGCACAGAAATTGCATCCGATTTTAATACAAAAGGCACAATGCCGACCTAAGTACAAGAGGACTGACACTCTAACTTTCTATGATTTGAACCTCTCCTGTGAGTCCAGTGTTAGATTCCGAGGCTTCACTTCAGGTTTACTGTATCCCTTGGACCTTCTTATTGACGATGAAACACAGAAATTACATCCAAATTTAATACAAAAGGCACAATGCCGGCTTAAGTACAAGAGGACTGACACTCTAACTTTGTATGAGATGAACCTCTCCTGTGATTCCAGTTTTGGATTCCGATGCTTCACTTCAGGTTTACTGTATCTTTTGGACCTTCTTATTGACGATGAAACACAGAAATTGCATACGAATTTAATACAAAAGGCGCAATGCCGACTTAAGTACAAGAGGACTGACACTCTAACTTTCTATGATTTGAACCTCTACTGTGATTCCAGTTTTAGATTCCGATGCTTCACTTCAGGTTTACTGTATCTCTTGGGCCATCTTATTGACGATGAAACACAGAAATTGCATCCGAATTTAATACAAAAGGCGCAATGCCGACTTAAGTACAAGAGGACTGACACACTAACTTTCTATGATTTGAGCCTCTCCTGTGAGTCCAGTTTTAGATTCCGATGCTTCACTTCAGGTTTACTGTATCCCTTGGACCTTCTTATTGACGATGAAACACAGAAATTGCATCCGAATGTAATACAATAGCCACAATGCCGACTTAAGTACAAGTGGACTGACACACCAACTTTCTCTGATTTGAACCTCTCCTGTGAGTCCAGTTTTAGATTCCGATGCTTCACTTCAGGTTTACTGTATCCCTTGGGCCTTCTTATTGACGATGAAACACAGAAATTGCATCCGAATTTAATACAAAAGGCGCAATGCCGACTTAAGTACAAGAGGACTGACACTCTAACTTTCTATGATTTGAGCCTCTCCTGTGAGTCCTGTTTTTGATTCCGATGCTTCACTTCAGGTTTACTGTATCCCTTGGAACTTCTTATTGACGATGAAACACAGAAATTGCATCCGAATGTAATACAATAGCCACAATGCCGACTTAAGTACAAGTGGACTGACACACTAACTTTCTCTGATTTGAACCTCTCCTGTGAGTCCAGTTTTAGATTCCGATACTTCACTTCAGGTTTACTGTATCCCTTGGACCTTCCTACTCACGATGAAGCACAGAAATTGCAACCGATTTTAATACAAAAGGCACAAGGCCGACGTAAGTACAAGAGGAGTGACACTCTAACTTTCTATGATTTGAACCTCTCCTGTGAGTCCAGTGTTAGATTCCGATGCTTCACTTCAGGTTTACTGTATCCCTTGGACCTTCTTATTGACGATGAAACACAGATATTGCATCTGAATTTAATACAAAAGGCACAATGCCGACTTAAGTACAAGAGGACTGACACTCTAACTTTCTATGATTTGAACCTCTCCTGTGAGTCCAGTGTTAGATTCCGAGGCTTCACTTCAGGTTTACTGTATCCCTTGGACTTTCTTATTGACGATGAAACACAGAAATTGCATCCGAATTTAATACAAAAGGCACAATGCCGACTTAAGTACAAGAGAACTGACACTCTAACTTTCTATGATTTGAACCACTTCTGTGAGTCCCGTTTTAGATTCCGAAGCTTCACTTCAGGTTTACTGTATCCCTTGGACCTTCTTATTGACGATGAAACACAGAAATTGCATCCGAATTTAATACAAAAGGCACAATGCCGAGTTAAGTACAAGAGGACTGACACTCTAACCTTCTATGTTTTGAACCTCTCCTGTGAGTCCAGTTTTAGATTCCGATGCTTCACTTCAGGTTTACTGTATCCCTTGGACCTTCCTATTGACGATCAACACACAGAAATTACATCCGAATTTAATACAAAAGGAACAATGCCGGCTTAAGTACAAGAGGACTGACACTCTAACTTTCTATGATATGAAACTCTCCTGTGATTCCAGTTTTAGATTTCGATGCTTCACTTCAGGTTTACTGTATCCCTTGGGCCTTCTTATTGACGATGAAACACAGAAATTGCATCCGAATTTAATACAAAAGGCGCAATGCCGACTTAAGTACAAGAGGACTGACACTCTAACTTTCTATGACTTGAACCTCTCCTGTGAGTCCAGTTTTAGATTCAGATGCTTCACTTCAGGTTTACTGTACCTCTAGGACCTTCTTATTGACGATGAGACACAGAAATTGCATCCAAATTTAATACAAAATGCACATTGCCGACTTAAGTTTAAGAGGACTGACACTCTAAATTTCTAAGATTTGAACCTGTCCTGTGAGCCCAGTTTTAGATTCCGATGCTTCACTTCAGGTTTACTGTATCCCTTGGACCTTCTTATTGACGATGACACACAGAAATTGCATACGAATTTAATACAAAAGACACAATGCTGACTTAAGTACAAGAGGACTGACACTCAAACTTTCTATGATTTGAACCACTCCTGTGAGGCCAGTTTTAGATTCCGAGGCTTCACTTCAGGTTTACTGTATCCCTTGCACCTTCTTATTGACGATGAAAAACAGAAATTGCATCCGAATGTAATACAAAAGGCACAATGCCGACTTAAGTACAAGAGGACTGACACTCTAACTTTCTATGATTTGATCCTCTCCTGTGAGTCCTGTTTAAGATTCCGATGCTTCACTTCAGGTTTACTGTATCCCTTGGACCTTCTTATTGGCGATGAAACACAGACATTGCATCCGAATTTAATACAAAAGGCACAATGCCGACTTAAGTACAAGAGGACTGACACTCTAACTTTCTATGATTTGAACCTCTCCTGTGAGTCCAGTTTTAGATTCCGATGCTTCACTTCAGGTTTTCTGTATCCCTTGGACCTTCTTATTGACGATGAAACACAGAAATTGCATACGAATTTAATACAAAAGGCGCAATGCCGACTTAAGTACAAGAGGGCTGACACTCAAACTTTCTGTGATTTGAACCTCTCCTGTGATTCCAGTTTTAGATTCCGATGCTTCACTTCAGGTTTACTGTATCCCTTGGGCCTTCTTATTGACGATGAAACACAGAAATTGCATCCGAATTTAATACAAAAGGCGCAATGCCGACTTAAGTACAAGAGGACTGACACTCTAACTTTCTATGATTTGAGCCTCTCCTGTGAGTCCAGTTTTAGACTCCGATGCTTCACTTCAGGTTTACTGTATCCCTTGGACCTTCTTATTGACGATGAAACACAGAAATTGCATCCGAATGTAATACAATAGCCACAATGCCGACTTAAGTACAAGTGGACTGACACACTAACTTTCTCTGATTTGAACCTCTCCTGTGAGTCCAGTTTTAGATTCCGATGCTTCACTTCAGGTTTACTGTATCCCTTGGGCCTTCTTATGGACGATGAAACACAGAAATTGCATCCGAATTTAATACAAAAGGCGCAATGCCGACTTAAGTACAAGAGGACTGACACTCCAACTTTCTATGATTTGAGCCTCTCCTGTGAGTCCAGTTTTAGATTCCGATGCTTCACTTCAGGTTTACTGTATCCCTTGGACCTTCTTATTGACGATGAAACACAGAAATTGCATCCGAATGTAATACAATAGCCACAATGCCGACTTAAGTACAAGTGGACTGACACACTAACTTTCTCTGATTTGAACCTCTCCTGTGAGTCCAGTTTTAGATTCCGATACTTCACTTCAGGTTTACTGTATCCCTTGGACCTTCCTACTCACGATGAAGCACAGAAATTGCAACCGATTTTAATACAAAAGGCACAAGGCCGACGTAAGTACAAGAAGAGTGACACTCTAACTTTCTATGATTTGAACCTCTCCTGTGAGTCCAGTGTTAGATTCCGATGCTTCACTTCAGGTTTACTGTAATCCTTGGACTTTCTTATTGACGATGAAATACAGAAATTGCATCCGAATTTAATACAAAAGGCACAATGCCGACTTAAGTACAAGAGGACTGACACTCTAACTTTCTATGATTTGAACCACTCCTGTGAGTCCCGTTTTAGATTCCGAAGCTTCACTTCAGGTTTACTGTATCCCTTGGACCTTCTTATTGACGATGAAACACAGAAATTGCATCCGAATTTCATACAAAAGGCACAATGCCGACTTAAGTACAAGAGGACTGACACTCTAAATTCCTATGTTTTGAACCTCTCCTGTGAGTCCAGTTTTAGATTCCGATGCTTCACTTCAGGTTTACTGTATCCCTTGGACCTTCCTATTGACGATGAAACACAGATATTACATCCGAATTTAATACAAAAGGAACAATGCCGGCTTAAGTACAAGAGGACTGACACTCTAACTTTCTATGATATGAAACTCTCCTGTGATTCCAGTTTTAGATTTCGATGCTTCACTTCAGGTTTACTGTATCCCTTGGACCTGCTTATTCACGATGAAGCACAGAAATTGCATCCGATTTTAATACAAAAGGCACAATGCCGACCTAAGTACAAGAGGACTGACACTCTAACTTTCTATGATTTGAACCTCTCCTGTGAGTCCAGTGTTAGATTCTGAGGCTTCACTTCAGGTTTACTGTATCCCTTGGACCTTCTTATTGACGATGAAACACCGAAATTGCATCCGAATTTAATACAATAGGCACAATGCCGACCTAAGTACAAGAGGACTGACACTCTAACTTTCTATGATTTGAACCTCTCCTGTGAATCCAGTGATATATTCCGAGGCTTCACTTCAAGTTTACTGTATCCCTTGAACCTTCTTATTGACGATGAAACACAGAAATTGCATCCGAATTTAATACAATAGGCACAATGCCGACTTAAGTACAAGAGGACTGACACTCTAACTTTCTATGATTTGAACCTCTCCTGTGAGTCCAGTGTTAGATTCCGAGGCTTCACTTCAGGTTTACTGTATCCCTTGGACCTTCTTATTGACGATGGAACACAGAAATTACAACCGAACTTAATACAAAAGGCACAATGCCGACTTAAGTACAAAAGTACTGACACTCTAACATTCTATGATTTGAACCACTCCTGTGAGGACAGTTTTAGATTCCGATGCTTCACTTCAGGTTTACTGTATCCCTTGGATCTTCTTATTGACGATGAAACACAGAAATTGCATCCGAATTTAATACAAAAGGCACAATTTTGCAGACTTAAGTACAAGAGGACTGACACTCTAACTTTTTATGATTTGAACTTCTCCTGTGAGTCCAGTTTTAGATTCCGATGCTTCACTACAGGTTTACTGTATCACTTGGACCTTTTTATAAACGATGAAACACAGAAATTACATACGAACTTAATACAAAAGCACAATGCCGACTTAAGTACAAAAGGACTGACACTCTAACTTTCTATGTTTTGAACCTCTCCTGTGAGTCCAGTTTTAGATTACGATGCTTCACTTCAGGTTTACTGTATCCCTTGGACCTTCTTATTGACGATGAAACACAGAAATTACATCCGAATTTAATACAAAAGGCACAATGCCGGCTTAAGTACAAGAGTACAGACACTCTAACTTTCTATGATATGAAACTCTCCTGTGATTCCAGTTTTAGATTTCGATGCTTCACTTCAGGTTTACTGTATCCCTTGGACCTGCTTATTCACGATGAAGCACAGAAATTGCATCCGATTTTAATACAAAAGGCACAATGCCGACCTAAGTACAAGAGGACTGACACTCTAACTTTCTATGATTTGAACCACTCCTGTGAGTCCAGTTTTAGATTCCGATGCTTCACTTCAGGTTTACTGTATCCCTTGGACCTTCTTATTGACGATGAAACACCGAAATTGCATCCGAATGTAATACAATAGCCACAATGCCGACTTAAGTACAAGTGGACTGACACACTAACTTTCTCTGATTTGAACCTCTCCTGTGAGTCCAGTTTTAGATTCCGATACTTCACTTCAGGTTTACTGTATCCCTTGGACCTTCCTACTCACGATGAAGCACAGAAATTGCAACCGATTTTAATACAAAAGGCACAAGGCCGACGCAAGTACAAGACGAGTGACACTCTAACTTTCTATGATTTGAACCTCTCCTGTGAGTCCAGTGTTAGATTCCGATGCTTCACTTCAGGTTTACTGTATCCCTTGGACCTTCTTATTGACGATGAAACACAGATATTGCATCTGAATTTAATACAAAAGGCACAATGCCAACTTAGGTACAAGAGGACTGACACTCTAACTTTCTATGACTTGAACCTCTCCTGTGAGTCCAGTGTTAGATTCCGAGGCTTCACTTCAGGTTTACTGTATCCCTTGGACTTTCTTATTGACGATGAAACACAGAAATTGCATCCGAATTTAATACAAAGGGCACAATGCCGACTTAAGTACAAGAGGACTGACACTCTAACTTTCTATGATTTGAACCACTCCTGTGAGTCCCGTTTTAGATTCCGAAGCTTCACTTCAGGTTTACTGTATCCCTTGGACCTTCTTATTGACGATGAAACACAGAAATTGCATCCGAATTTAATACAAAAGGCACAATGCGGACTTAAGTACAAGAGGACTGACACTCTAAATTTCTATGATATGAAACTCTCCTGTGATTCCAGTTTTAGATTTCGATGCTTCACTTCAGGTTTACTGTATCCCTTGGACCTGCTTATTCACGATGAAGCACAGAAATTGCATCCGATTTTAATACAAAAGGCACAATGCCGACCTAAGTACAAGAGGACTGACACTCTAACTTTCTATGATTTGAACCTCTCCTGTGAGTCCAGTGTTAGATTCTGAGGCTTCACTTCAGGTTTACTGTATTCCTTGGACCTTCTTATTGACGATGAAACACAGAAATTGCATCCGAATTTAATACAATAGGCACAATGCCGACCTAAGTACAAGAGGACTGACACTCTAACTTTCTATGATTTGAACCTCTCCTGTGAATCCAGTGTTATATTCCGAGGCTTCACTTCAAGTTTACTGTATCCCTTGAACCTTCTTATTGACGATGAAACACAGAAATTGCATCCGAATTTAATACAATAGGCACAATGCCGACTTAAGTACAAGAGGACTGACACTCTAACTTTCTATAATTTGAACCTCTCCTGTGAGTCCAGTGTTAGATTCCGAGACTTCACTTCAGGTTTACTATCCCTTGGACCTTCTTATTGACGATGAAACACAGAAATTACAACCGAACTTAATACAAAAGGCACAATGCCGACTTAAGTACAAAATGACTGACACTCTAACATTCTATGATTTGAACCTCTCCTGTGAGTCCAGTTTTAGATTCCGCTGCTTCACTTCAGGTTTACTGTATCCCTTGGACCTTCGTATTGACGATGAAACACAGAAATTGCATCCGAATTTAATACAAAAGGCACAAATTTGCCGACTTAAGTACAAGAGGACTGACACTCAAAGTTTCTATGATTTGAACCTCTCCTGTGAGTCCAGTTTTAGATTCCGCTGCTTCACTTCAGGTTTACTGTATCCCTTGGACCTTCTTATTGACGATGAAACACAGAAATTACATCCAAATTTAATACAAAAGGCACAATGCCGGCTTAAGTACAAGAGGACTGACACTCTAACTTTGTATGAGATGAACCTCTCCTGTGATTCCAGTTTTAGAATCCGATGCTTCACTTCAGGTTTACTGTATCCCTTGGGCCTTCTTATTTACGATGAAACACAGAAATTGCATCCGAATTTAATACAAAAGGCGCAATGCCGACTTAAGTACAAGAGGACTGACACTCTAACTATCTATGATTTGAACCTCCCCTGTGAGTCCAGTTTTAGATTCCGATGCTTCACTTCAGGTTTACTGCATCCCTTGGAACTTCTTATTGACGATGAAACACAGAAATTGCATCCGAATTTAATACAAAAGGCACAATGCCGACTAAAGTACAAGAGGACTGACACTCTAACTTTCTCTGATTTGAACCTCTCCTGTGAGTCCAGTTTGAGATTCCGATGCTTCACTTCAGGTTTACTGTATCCCTTGGATCTTCTTATTGACGATGAAACACAGAAATTGCATCCGAATTTAATACAAAAGGCACAATGCCGGCTTAAGGACAAGAGGACTGACACTCTATCTTTCTATGATATGAACATCCCCTGTGATTCCAGTTTTAGATTGAGATGCTTCACTTCGGTTTAACAGTATCCCTTGGACCTTCCTATTCACGATGAAGCACAGAAATTGCATCCGATTTTAATACAAAAGGCACAATGCCGACTTAAGTACAAGAGGACTGACACTCTACTATCTGTGATTGGAACCTCTCCTGTGAGTCCAGTGTTACATTCCGAGGCTTCACTTCCGGTTTACTGTATCCCTTGGACCTTCTTATTGACGATGAAACACAGAAATTGCATCCGAATTTGATATAACATGCACAATGCCGACTTAAGCACAAGAGGACTGACACTCTAACGTTCTATGATTTGAACCTCTCCTGTGAGTCCAGTGTTAGATTCCGAGGCTTCACTTCAGGTTTACTGTATCCCTTGGTCCTTCGTATTGACGATCAAACACAGAAATTGTATCCGAATTTAATACAAATGGCGCAATGCCGACTTAAGTACAAGAGGACTGACACTATACCTTTCTATGATTTGAACCACTCCTGTGAGTCCCGTTTTAGATTCCGATGCTTCACTTCAGGTTTACTGTATCACTTGGACCTTTTTATAAACGATGAAACACAGAAATTACATCCGAACTTAATACAAAAGGCACAATGCCGACTTAAGTACAAGAGGACTGACACTCCAACTTTCTATGATTTGAACCACTCCTGTAAGGCCAGTTTTAGATTCCGATGCTTCACTTCAGGTTTACTGTATCCCTTGGACCTTCTTATTGACGATGAAACACAGAAATTGCATCCGAATTTAATACAAAAGGCACAATGCCGACTTAAGTACAAGAGGACTGACACTCTAACTTTCTATGTTTTGAACCTCTCCTGTGAGTCCAGTTTTAGATTCCGATGCTTCACTTTAGGTTTACTGTATCCCTTGGACCTTCTTATTGACGATGAAACACAGAAATTACATCCGAATTTAATACAAAAGGCACAATGCCGGCTTAAGTACAAGAGGACTGACACACTAACTTTCTATGATGTGAACCTCTCCTGTGACTCCAGTTTTAGATTTCGATGCTTCACTCAGGTTTACTGTATCCCTTGGACCTGCTTATTCACGATGAAGCACAGAAATTGCATCCGATTTTAATACAAAAGGCACAATGCCGACTTAAGTACAGGAGGACTGACACTCTAACTTTCAATGATTCGAACCTCTCCTGTGAGTCCAGTGTTAGATTTCGAGGCTTCACTTCAGGTTTACTGTATCCCTTGGACCTTCTTATTGACGATGAAACACAGAAATTGCATCCGAATTTAATACAATACGCACAATGCCGACTTAAGTACAAGAGGACTGACACTGTAACTTCCTATGATTTGAACCTCTCCTGTGAGTCCAGATTTAGATTCCGATGCTTCACTTCAGGTTTACTGTATCCCTTGGACCTTCTTATTGACGATGAAACACAGAAATTACATCCAAATTAAATCAAAAGGCACAATGCCGGCTTAAGTACAAGAGGACTGACACTCTAACTTTCTATGAGATGAACCTCTCCTGTGATTCCAGTTTTAGATTCCGATGCTTCACTTCAGGTTTACTGTATCCGTTGGGCCTTCTTATTTACGATGAAACACAGAAATTGCATCCGAATTTAATACAAAAGGCGCAATGCCGACTTAAGTACAAGAGGACTGACACTCTAACTATCTATCATTTGAACCTCTCATTAGAGTCCAGTTTTAGATTCCGATGCTTCACTTCAGGTTTACTGTATCCCTTGGACCTTCTTATTGACGATGAAACACATAAATTGCATCCGAATTTAATACAATAGGCACAATGCCGACTTAAGTACAAGAGGACTGACACTCTAAAATGCTATGATGTGAACCTCTCCTGTGAGTCCAGTTTTAGATTCCGATGCTTCACTTCATGTTTACTGTATCCCTTGGGCCTTTTTATTAACGATGAAACACAGAAATTACATCTGAATTTAATACAAAAGGCACAATGCCGGCTTAAGTACAAGAGGACTGACACTCTAACTTTCTAAGATATGAACGTCCACTGTGATTCCAGTTTTAGATTCAGATGCTTCACTTCGGTTTTACTGTATCCCTTGGACCGTCTTATTCACGATGAAGCACAGAAATTGCATCCGGTTTTAATACAAAAGGCACAATGCCGACTTAAGCACAAGAGGACTGACACTCTAACTTTCTGTGATTTGAACCTCTTCTGTGAGTCCAGTGTTACATTCCGAGGCTTCACTTCAGGTTTACTGTATCCCTTGGACCATCTTATTGACGATGAAACACAGAAATTGCATCCGAATTTAATACAACATGCACAATGCCGGCATAAGCACAAGAGGACTGACACTCTAACGTTCTATGATTGGAACCTCTCCTGTGAGTCCAGTTTTAGATTCCGATGCTTCACTTCAGGTTTACTGTATCCCTTGGACCTTCTTATTGACGATGAAACACAGAAATTGCATCCGAATTTAATACAAAAGGAACAATGCCGACTTAAGTACAAGAGGACTGACACTCTAACTTTCTATGATATGAACCTCTCCTGTGATTCCAGTTTTAGATTTCGATGCTTCACTCAGGTTTACTGTATCCCTTGGACCTGCTTATTCACGATGAAGCACAGAAATTGCATCCGATTTTAATACAAAAGGCACAATGCCGACTTAAGTACAAGAGGACTGCCACTCTAACTTTCAATGATTCGAACCTCTCCTGTGAGTCCAGTGTTAGATTTCGAGGCTTCACTTCAGGTTTAGTGTATCCCTTGGACCTTCTTATTGACGATGAAACGCAGAAATTGCATCCGAATTTAATACAATACGCACAATGCCGACTTAAGTACAAGAGGACTGACACTCTAACTATCTATCATTTGAACCTCTCATTTGAGTCCAGTTTTAGATTCCGATGCTTCACTTCAGGTTTACTGTATCCCTTGGACCTTCTTATTGACGATGAAACACAGAAATTACATCCAAATTAAATCAAAAGGCACAATGCCGGCTTAAGTACAAGAGGACTGACACTCTAACTTTCTATGAGATGAACCTCTCCTGTGATTCCAGTTTTAGATTCCGATGCTTCACTTCAGGTTTACTGTATCCCTTGGGCCTTCTTATTTACGATGAAACACAGAAATTGCAACCGAATTTAATACAAAAGGCGCAATGCGGACTTAAGTACAAGAGGACTGACACTCTAACTATCTATCATTTGAACCTCTCATTTGAGTCCAGTTTTAGATTCCGATGCTTCACTTCAGGTTTACTGTATCCCTTGGACCTTCTTATTGACGATGAAACACAGAAATTGCATCCGAATTTAATACAAAAGGCACAATGCCGACTTAAGTACAAGAGGACTGACACTCTAAGTTGCTATGATGTGAACCTCTCCTGTGAGTCCAGTTTTAGATTCCGATGCTTCACTTCATGTTTACTGTATCCCTTGGGCCTTTTTATTAACGATGAAACACAGAAATTACATCTGAATTTAATACAAAAGGCACAATGCCATCTTAAGTACAAGAGGACTGACACTCTAACTTTCTATGATATGAACGTCCACTGTGATTCCAGTTTTAGATTCAGATGCTTCACTTCGGTTTTACTGTATCCCTTGGACCTTCTTATTCACGATGAAGCACAGAAATTGCATCCGGTTTTAATACAAAAGGCACAATGCCGACTTAAGCACAAGAGGACTGACACTCTAACTTTCTGTGATTTGAACCTCTTCTGTGAGTCCAGTGTTACATTCCGAGGCTTCACTTCAGGTTTACTGTATCCCTTGGACCATCTTATTGACGATGAAACACAGAAATTGCATCCGAATTTAATACAACATGCACAATGGCGACATAAGCACAAGAGGACTGACACTCTAACGTTCTATGATTTGAACCTCTCCTGTGAGTCCAGTTTTAGATTCCGATGCTTCACTTCAGGTTTACTGTATCCCTTGGACCTTCTTATTGACGATGAAACACAGAAATTGCATCCGAATATCATACAAACGGAACAATGCCGACTTAAGTACAAGAGGACTGACACTCTAACTTTCTATGATATGAACCTCTCCTGTAATTCCAGTTTTAGATTTCGATGCTTCACTCAGGTTTACTGTATCCCTTGGACCTGCTTATTCACGATGAAGCACAGAAATTGCATCCGATTTTAATACAAAAGGCACAATGCCGACTTAAGTACAAGAGGACTGACACTCTAACTTTCTATGATTCGAACCTCTCCTGTGAGTCCAGTGTTAGATTTCGAGGCTTCACTTCAGGTTTACTGTATCCCTTGGACCTTCTTATTGACGATGAAACGCAGAAATTGCATCCGAATTTAATACAATACGCACATTGCCGACTTAAATACAAGAGGACTGACACTCTAACTTCCTTAGATTTGAACCTCTCCTGTGAGTCCAGATTTTGATTCCGATGCTTCACTTCAGGTTTACTGTATCCCTTGGACCTTCTTATTGACGATGAAACACAGAAATTACATCCAAATTAAATCAAAAGGCACAATGCCGGCTTAAGTACAAGAGGACTGACACTCTAACTTTCTATGAGATGAACCACTCCTGTGATTCCAGTTTTAGATTCCGATGCTTCACTTCAGGTTTACTGTATCCCATGGGCCTTCTTATTTACGTTGAAACACAGAAATTGCATCCGAATTTAATACAAAAGGCGCAATGACGACTTAAGTACAAGAGGACTGACACTCTAACTATCTATGATTTGAACCTCTCATGTGAGTCCAGTTTTAGATTCCGATGCTTCACTTCAGGTTTACTGTATCCCTTGGACCTTCTTATTGACGATGAAACACAGAAATTGCATCCGAGTTTAATACAAAAGGAACAATGCCGACTTAAGTACAAGAGGACTGACACTCTAACTTTCTCTGATTTGAACCTCTCTTGTGAGTCCAGTTTGAGATTCCGATGCTTCCCTTCAGGTTTACTGTATCCCTTGGACCTTCCTATTGACGATGAAACACAGAAATTGCATCCGAATTTAATACAAAAGGCACAATGCCGACTTAAGTACAAGAGGACTGACACTCTAAGTTGCTATGATGTGAACCTCTCCTGTGAGTCCAGTTTTAGATTCTGATGCTTCACTTCATGTTTACTGTATCCCTTGGGCCTTTTTATTAACGATGAAACACAGAAATTTCATCTGAATTTAATACACAAGGCACAATGCCGGCTTACGTACAAGAGCACTGACACTCTAACTTTCTATGATATGAACGTCCACTGTGATTCCAGTTTTAGATTCAGATGCTTCACTTCGGTTTTACTGTATCCCTTGGACCTTCTTATTCACGATGAAGCACAGAAATTGCATCCGGTTTTAATACAAAAGGCACAATGCCGACTTAAGCACAAGAGGACTGACACTCTAACTTTCTTTGATTTGAACCTCTTCTGTGAGTCCAGTGTTACATTCTAAAGGCTTCACTTCAGGTTTACTGTATCCCATGGACCTTCTTATTGACGATGAAACACAGAAATTGCATCCGAGTTTAATACAAAAGGAACAATGCCGACTTAAGTACAAGAGGACTGACACTCTAACTATCTATGATTTGAACCTCTCATGTGAGTCCAGTTTTAGATTCCGATGCTTCACTTCAGGTTTACTGTATCCCTTGGACCTTCTTATTGACGATGAAACACAGAAATTGCATCCGAGTTTAATACAAAAGGAACAATGCCGACTTAAGTACAAGAGGACTGACACTCTAACTTTCTCTGATTTGAACCTCTCTTGTGTGTCCAGTTTGAGATTCCGATGCTTCCCTTCAAGTTTACTGTATCCCTTGGACCTTCCTATTGACGATGAAACACAGAAATTGCATCCGAATTTAATACAAAAGGCACAATGCCGACTTAAGTACAAGAGGACTGACACTCTAAGTTGCTATGATGTGAACCTCTCCTGTGAGTCCAGTTTTAGATTCTGATGCTTCACTTCATGTTTACTGTATCCCTTGGGCCTTTTTATTAACGATGAAACACAGAAATTACATCTGAATTTAATACACAAGGCACAATGCCGGCTTACGTACAAGAGCACTGACACTCTAACTTTCTATGATATGAACGTCCACTGTGATTCCAGTTTTAGATTCAGATGCTTCACTTCGGTTTTACTGTATCCCTTGGACCTTCTTATTCACGATGAAGCACAGAAATTGCATCCGGTTTTAATACAAAAGGCACAATGCCGACTTAAGCACAAGAGGACTGACACTCTAACTTTCTTTGATTTGAACCTCTTCTGTGAGTCCAGTGTTACATTCTAAAGGCTTCACTTCAGGTTTACTGTATCCCATGGACCTTCTTATTGACGATGAAACACAGAAATTGCATCCGAATTTAATACAACATGCACAATGCCGACATAAGCACAAGAGGACTGACACTCTAACGTTCTATGATTTGAACCACTCCTGTGAGTCCAGTTTTAGATTCCGATGCTTCACTTTAGGTTTACTGTATCCCTTGGACCTTCTTATTGACGAGGAAACACAGAAATTACATCCGAATTTAATACAAAAGGCACAATGCCGGCTTAAGTACAAGAGGACTGACACACTAACTTTCTATGATGTGAACCTCTCCTGTGACTCCAGTTTTAGATTTCGATGCTTCACTCAGGTTTACTGTATCCCTTGGACCTGCTTATTCACGATGAAGCACAGAAATTGCATCCGATTTTAATACAAAAGGCACAATGCCGACTTAAGTACAGGAGGACTGACACACTAACTTTCAATGATTCGAACCTCTCCTGTGAGTCCAGTGTTAGATTTCGAGGCTTCACTTCAGGTTTACTGTATCCCTTGGACCTTCTTATTGACGATGAAACACAGAAATTGCATCCGAATTTAATACAATACGCACAATGCCGACTTAAGTACAAGAGGACTGACACTGTAACTTCCTATGATTTGAACCTCTCCTGTGAGTCCAGATTTAGATTCCGATGCTTCACTTCAGGTTTACTGTATCCCTTGGACCTTCTTATTGACGATGAAACACAGAAATTACATCCAAATTAAATCAAAAGGCACAATGCCGGCTTAAGTACAAGAGGACTGACACTCTAACTTTCTATGAGATGAACCTCTCCTGTGATTCCAGTTTTAGATTCCGATGCTTCACTTCAGGTTTACTGTATCCGTTGGGCCTTCTTATTTACGATGAAACACAGAAATTGCATCCGAATTTAATACAAAAGGCGCAATGCCGACTTAAGTACAAGAGGACTGACACTCTAACTATCTATCATTTGAACCTCTCATTAGAGTCCAGTTTTAGATTCCGATGCTTCACTTCAGGTTTACTGTATCCCTTGGACCTTCTTATTGACGATGAAACACATAAATTGCATCCGAATTTAATACAATAGGCACAATGCCGACTTAAGTACAAGAGGACTGACACTCTAAAATGCTATGATGTGAACCTCTCCTGTGAGTCCAGTTTTAGATTCCGATGCTTCACTTCATGTTTACTGTATCCCTTGGGCCTTTTTATTAACGATGAAACACAGAAATTACATCTGAATTTAATACAAAAGGCACAATGCCGGCTTAAGTACAAGAGGACTGACACTCTAACTTTCTAAGATATGAACGTCCACTGTGATTCCAGTTTTAGATTCAGATGCTTCACTTCGGTTTTACTGTATCCCTTGGACCGTCTTATTCACGATGAAGCACAGAAATTGCATCCGGTTTTAATACAAAAGGCACAATGCCGACTTAAGCACAAGAGGACTGACACTCTAACTTTCTGTGATTTGAACCTCTTCTGTGAGTCCAGTGTTACATTCCGAGGCTTCACTTCAGGTTTACTGTATCCCTTGGACCATCTTATTGACGATGAAACACAGAAATTGCATCCGAATTTAATACAACATGCACAATGCCGGCATAAGCACAAGAGGACTGACACTCTAACGTTCTATGATTGGAACCTCTCCTGTGAGTCCAGTTTTAGATTCCGATGCTTCACTTCAGGTTTACTGTATCCCTTGGACCTTCTTATTGACGATGAAACACAGAAATTGCATCCGAATTTAATACAAAAGGAACAATGCCGACTTAAGTACAAGAGGACTGACACTCTAACTTTCTATGATATGAACCTCTCCTGTGATTCCAGTTTTAGATTTCGATGCTTCACTCAGGTTTACTGTATCCCTTGGACCTGCTTATTCACGATGAAGCACAGAAATTGCATCCGATTTTAATACAAAAGGCACAATGCCGACTTAAGTACAAGAGGACTGCCACTCTAACTTTCAATGATTCGAACCTCTCCTGTGAGTCCAGTGTTAGATTTCGAGGCTTCACTTCAGGTTTAGTGTATCCCTTGGACCTTCTTATTGACGATGAAACGCAGAAATTGCATCCGAATTTAATACAATACGCACAATGCCGACTTAAGTACAAGAGGACTGACACTCTAACTATCTATCATTTGAACCTCTCATTTGAGTCCAGTTTTAGATTCCGATGCTTCACTTCAGGTTTACTGTATCCCTTGGACCTTCTTATTGACGATGAAACACAGAAATTACATCCAAATTAAATCAAAAGGCACAATGCCGGCTTAAGTACAAGAGGACTGACACTCTAACTTTCTATGAGATGAACCTCTCCTGTGATTCCAGTTTTAGATTCCGATGCTTCACTTCAGGTTTACTGTATCCCTTGGGCCTTCTTATTTACGATGAAACACAGAAATTGCAACCGAATTTAATACAAAAGGCGCAATGCGGACTTAAGTACAAGAGGACTGACACTCTAACTATCTATCATTTGAACCTCTCATTTGAGTCCAGTTTTAGATTCCGATGCTTCACTTCAGGTTTACTGTATCCCTTGGACCTTCTTATTGACGATGAAACACAGAAATTGCATCCGAATTTAATACAAAAGGCACAATGCCGACTTAAGTACAAGAGGACTGACACTCTAAGTTGCTATGATGTGAACCTCTCCTGTGAGTCCAGTTTTAGATTCCGATGCTTCACTTCATGTTTACTGTATCCCTTGGGCCTTTTTATTAACGATGAAACACAGAAATTACATCTGAATTTAATACAAAAGGCACAATGCCATCTTAAGTACAAGAGGACTGACACTCTAACTTTCTATGATATGAACGTCCACTGTGATTCCAGTTTTAGATTCAGATGCTTCACTTCGGTTTTACTGTATCCCTTGGACCTTCTTATTCACGATGAAGCACAGAAATTGCATCCGGTTTTAATACAAAAGGCACAATGCCGACTTAAGCACAAGAGGACTGACACTCTAACTTTCTGTGATTTGAACCTCTTCTGTGAGTCCAGTGTTACATTCCGAGGCTTCACTTCAGGTTTACTGTATCCCTTGGACCATCTTATTGACGATGAAACACAGAAATTGCATCCGAATTTAATACAACATGCACAATGGCGACATAAGCACAAGAGGACTGACACTCTAACGTTCTATGATTTGAACCTCTCCTGTGAGTCCAGTTTTAGATTCCGATGCTTCACTTCAGGTTTACTGTATCCCTTGGACCTTCTTATTGACGATGAAACACAGAAATTGCATCCGAATATCATACAAACGGAACAATGCCGACTTAAGTACAAGAGGACTGACACTCTAACTTTCTATGATATGAACCTCTCCTGTAATTCCAGTTTTAGATTTCGATGCTTCACTCAGGTTTACTGTATCCCTTGGACCTGCTTATTCACGATGAAGCACAGAAATTGCATCCGATTTTAATACAAAAGGCACAATGCCGACTTAAGTACAAGAGGACTGACACTCTAACTTTCTATGATTCGAACCTCTCCTGTGAGTCCAGTGTTAGATTTCGAGGCTTCACTTCAGGTTTACTGTATCCCTTGGACCTTCTTATTGACGATGAAACGCAGAAATTGCATCCGAATTTAATACAATACGCACATTGCCGACTTAAATACAAGAGGACTGACACTCTAACTTCCTTAGATTTGAACCTCTCCTGTGAGTCCAGATTTTGATTCCGATGCTTCACTTCAGGTTTACTGTATCCCTTGGACCTTCTTATTGACGATGAAACACAGAAATTACATCCAAATTAAATCAAAAGGCACAATGCCGGCTTAAGTACAAGAGGACTGACACTCTAACTTTCTATGAGATGAACCACTCCTGTGATTCCAGTTTTAGATTCCGATGCTTCACTTCAGGTTTACTGTATCCCATGGGCCTTCTTATTTACGTTGAAACACAGAAATTGCATCCGAATTTAATACAAAAGGCGCAATGACGACTTAAGTACAAGAGGACTGACACTCTAACTATCTATGATTTGAACCTCTCATGTGAGTCCAGTTTTAGATTCCGATGCTTCACTTCAGGTTTCCTGTATCCCTTGGACCTTCTTATTGACGATGAAACACAGAAATTGCATCCGAGTTTAATACAAAAGGAACAATGCCGACTTAAGTACAAGAGGACTGACACTCTAACTTTCTCTGATTTGAACCTCTCTTGTGAGTCCAGTTTGAGATTCCGATGCTTCCCTTCAGGTTTACTGTATCCCTTGGACCTTCCTATTGACGATGAAACACAGAAATTGCATCCGAATTTAATACAAAAGGCACAATGCCGACTTAAGTACAAGAGGACTGACACTCTAAGTTGCTATGATGTGAACCTCTCCTGTGAGTCCAGTTTTAGATTCTGATGCTTCACTTCATGTTTACTGTATCCCTTGGGCCTTTTTATTAA